>NW_006922105.1:1336981-1365153 GCF_000298275.1 Orycteropus afer afer | reverse complement strand
TTGATTTGGGTGAAGAGAAGGGCAATATACCAAATGTGAGTGATCAACACGGTGGCACTGAGGAAGAGGAAGACATAGAGAGGTACATGGGAGGTACATACAACAAAGATGAACCCTTTTGCACATAAAATACAGTGTTGTCAGTGAAGGCAAACATGGATGTACAGGTAGATGGATGGGTGGACAGGCTATGGGGCAGTGTACCCAAGACCACGTATAGGGTTGGCAGACAATGATTCTACAAGTATATCTGTATGCTCTGTAAGAATTCCCAAGTATGTAATAGAGCTCACAAGGCACAAGGTTGTAGTCACTTCTTGGCCACAGCCAGCTACTCAGAGGGAGCAAGTAGTTGGACCTGTGGGCTCGGGACCACAGTCATAGGGGACATCAAGCTCAATTGGCATAATGTATTACACAAAATATTGTTCTACCTCCTGTTTGGTGAGCAGAGACTGGGATTTTAAAAGCTTGCAAGTAGCCATCTAGATGCAACGATGAGTCTCTCCTTGTCCAGAGCAAAGAAGAATGAAGAAAACCAAGGATTCATGGAAACAATTAGTCCAAGTGACTAGTACACCATGAGATCCTCAGCCTTTACAATGATGAGACCAGAAGAACCAGATGGTGCCCAGCTACCACTGTCAACTACTTGGAGGGGGATCTATGCAGGAGATCCTGGATAGAGTGGGAGAACAATGTGGAACAAACTCAAAATCATTAAAAAAAAAAAAGGGGGACCAGGTTTGTTGGTCTGATAGAGCCTGATGGAACGACTGAAGACTATGGCCCCAGCTCTTTCAGTTCTGGAACTGAACCCACTCCTGTAGCTTCCAGCCAAACAAAAGACAGGCATATGAGCTGAACATTTACCTGAGGTAGATATACTCTCTGGAGAGATCATTGGAGAATAGAAGGTCTGTGTATGCACAGGGAGACAGCTCAGGGGGCAGGAGTGCATCAAGGAAAGGAGTGCATCCTTCCTATGGGGAGGAAGAGGGAGGGGAGCTGTTGCATTGTGGTGAACTGTAGTCAATGTCATGAGACAAAGTGTATGTGAGCTACTGTATGAAAAGTGAATTTGCTCTGTAAACTTTTACCCAAATCACAATAAATAAATAAATAATGCATATGGTGTTTTGGGGTTATAGCATATGAATAATACATAATACTTGTGAGATAGGTACAGCAGATATTATTTTTCCTATTTTAAAGATAAGAAAAGTGATTCTTAGACTAAATGATTTATCCCAGGTCCTACAATTAGTAACATGGAAGAGCAGCGATTAAATAGAATTTCTGTTGGGTTCAAATGAAAGAAACCTGCAGATAAGATTAGTCTCTGCAGTAAGTTTTCTTTTCCCAGTACATACATGTGCAAGCTTTGCCAGTATAGGACTTACAAATTATATGAAGACTGAAGAAACCAATATAGTCCAGCCTCAAATTTTAACTGTCTCTTGTCACCTCCTTCCTCATAACAAAGGAGAAGTCTTCTCCACACCTAAAGGAAGACCAAAAGTCAACTATGTGACTGTCCAATAGTTATAGAGTCACTTATAGGCACCAGAGTCTAATAAACACAGCAAACTCATTCTGAAACTGGATTTACATTAAGGAATCTTTGGAGATTTTATGACACCAAGGAAACAGCCTCTTCCCCAGCACTTCTCAACTTCCAGAGGCTTTGAAATGGCAATGCTACCTCTTAGACAGCTCTCTCTATATTTTCAAGTAATTGAAAACTTTGGAAAATGAAGAAGAATGCCTAAAAATTCTCATTTGTAAGAGCTTTAGCCATAAATAAATAAATCAGGTATATCCAGTCCAAACATCTTTGAACTTATATCTTAACACATCTCAAGTATTTTAGTCGGTACTGAAAATTTTCCCAAAGTATCATTTACAATATAACCTTTCAATTAAGAGTTTGTTTAACATGCTTACAATATATTATTAAACCATATATTTGTGATTTATTTTCATGATTAATTTTGCTAATTTTAGGATATTAAGTTGGTTTCCAGGCACAAAGCCTCAGTTTATAACATTGTGGCTACAGTGAATTAGGGTTTGATTTATATGAACTTGATTTTTAACCAACCAGGAAACACTGAGGTCAGAAGTCAGGAATCACCTTCTCAAGTGGTTCCCAAACATCTGTCCTGATATTGGTTTCACCAGAGTTAACTGGGACAGCTGAATGGTCTGTTTTTTTTAAATAAATTCTAAGGCACTAATAGTCAAGATGGGGGTATTATGACATAGGAACATAATTGATAATAGTACACTGTCACTACATATTTTTATTTAAGGGCCCAATGAGAAGGTCAAAGGGAGCTCTCATAGGATGGTGCCTAAGGTACTTGATTGCTAACCAGAAGGCTGGAGGTTCAAACCCACTAGCCACTTCTCATAAGGAAGGTTGGGCAATCTACTTCCGTAGTGAAATCATCTCGGAAACTCAAGGAGGGGTGTCTATGAGTCAGGTCCGACTTGATGGCACATAACAACAACAACATGAGAAAGTCAGGAATTTAACAGGGTTTAAAGTAAGTGGAGCTCTGATCTAATTTTGCCATTGTCCTAAGACCTGACCTAACTAATACACCAGTGGGGAGGTGGTCTGTAGGTGCAGTGGTTAAGCACCTGACTGCTAACCAAACCCACCAGCTGCACTTTGGGTAAAAGGTGTGGCAGTCTGCTCCCATAAAGATGTATGGTCTTGGAAACCCTATGGGGCAGTTTTATGTCACCAGCCACTCCTCGAGAATAGAGAAACTTCAATAGAGAAACCTCCTCAGAAACCCAAGGAGGGGTCACTATCAGTCAGAACTGACTCCACAGCTGTGAGTTTGGTTTGGTTTTTTTGGTATAGGGTCACTATGAGTCAGAATTGACTTGACAGCAATGGGTTTGGGTTTCTTTTTTTTTAATGAATAAGTTTCCTTGAAGTTCTAAGTTCAGTTTAGAAGTTTTATATCACAGCTTTTGTACTTTATAGTGACACACGATAGGCATCCTTTAAATATTCAAAGAATATTTACTTGTAGGTCTTAAAAATGTGTATTAAATGTTACTTAGAGTCATGAGTCAAGAGTCTCAATAGATTCTTTTATAAGACTATTATATAACAGTCTATAATAGTCTTATTCCTTAATGTCCTGAAACTAAACTGACAAAATTAATTGGAAAAAAAGGAATATTATGTCATAGGAGTAAAATTAACCGTTGTGGGTAGAGGAGGGGAGGTACTGGAGCAAGGTCAATGATACAGATAATCCTATCTTCACTGGTTATCACTGAACATAATCTCAGATCTTTCTATACCCAGCAGACTCAGAGATTCAAGTTTTTCTACCTAACTGCTAAGTATAACCCAAACAAGCTTCCAGGAAGAAATGGTGAGTTCACTTCTACTTATGTAATTAGCTCATTTCCAATGTAGCATGTTGTGTACAGATTACACATTTTGTTTTACAAATTATGAGAGGCAGAAGGCACACAGCTTGACTTTTTTCAGTTTACTGGTTGAGCTTGTAGCAGAGATGCTAGACAAATTTTGGACTTCAAAATATACCTTGTTGTTGTTGTTATGTGTGTGGAGTCGGACCTGACTCATAATGACCCCTCCTTGGGTTTCCGAGGCAGTATCACTGTGGAAGTAGATCGTCCAACCTTCCTTCCAAAATATACCTATTCCTCACTTATTGACTATCCTGTTATCCGACATTTTGCATTTATGACTATAGCATTAATGATGTACATCTGGTAGTAATGAATGCTGAGACTGCTAACCAGAAGGCTGGCGGTTCAAACCTACCAGCCACTCCTCGGAAAGAAGGTTGGGCAATCTACTTCCATAGTGATACCTCTTCAGAAACCCAAGGTGGGGTCACTATCAGTCGGATCCGACTTGACAGCGGTTGAGTTTTGAGAGGTGAGAGTAATGCTGGTTGTCATAGTAAAGATCATGGGTCAACTTGGCTGGGTCATGATTCTCAGTAGTTTGGCAGTTCTGCAATGACATAATTTGGTAGTTACGTATGATGTAATAATCATCACCCATTTTGTGCGATATAATCATCCCCCATTTTCACATAATGCTGATTTTCTTAAAATGACCTTCTCTTTGGAACATGTGGATAAATAAGGAGTAGGTGTAAATGTGACCTGCAAATCACCCAGGAAGAAGAAAATTAAATCTATCCAAGGTGAGCCTGAGGCAAAGCTGTGAAGTTCGAAACATGAAGGTTTGTGCTTAGCTGGTAAATCTCCTTCCACGCTTGCTCAAAACACTCTGCTTATACTCCTGTGCAGGCTTCCCAACCTCTCCAAAATCTTTATTTTTTTTGACCTGGCATCACTGTCTTCAGCGCAACTGATCACTCCACCAACACCAACTTTTCAAGACCATGTTTCTCCTTCCTCCCATTCACTGTTAATACCACACACATTTAACATTTATTCTAGAATAAAGATTTTGAAGCTAATACTTTAAATTTCTCAGGTAAAAGAGAAAGAGATCCCAAGACAGGTCAGGAGTGGAGGAATTTGTGGCCAAGCCGTCACCTTTGAGACTGCCCAATCATGTTGGGTAGCTAGCTACCTATTTCATTTCTGGAGAGTAGTAAATAGAACGTGGAATAAATTTCTCAAGCAATTATATTGATGATCTTTCTATTGAGAAGAAAACATTGCTGTGCCTGAATGATCCCCATTGTTGATGTACATAGCCCTGTGTCTTCAAATTACTGCACACCTTTTGCCTTCATTTAGCTGATATCAATGTAGTAAGTTTGAAAACTAAATTGTTTATTTTGATTTGATAAACAACATGATTTAATAACAAGAGTCAACAGTCTACACAGAGGAGTTAAGATGTTTTCTAAGTTTTGCCATTCTCTTAGAGCTAAACTTTAGTCAAATCATTAAATTTATCTGAGTGAAAGTGGAAATTAAATAGGGAGGAAAAAATGTGGAAGGGATTTGCAAAACATTTTTTTCTAGGATGTAATCTCTACAGGAACGCGTCACTAGGTCTTTCTCCTATAGAGCCACTGAGTGGATTTGAACCACCAACCTTAAGAGAACATAAATTCACCAGTTTCCCTCTGTTTCTGGCTCCCAAAGAATTAACTTTGCAATAACTTATCCACTTATAATTCATCCACTTCCTCTCAACCAATCACCCTCCTTGAGAAGAACTTTTAACATTCATTTGTAAAATAGACACCCTGAGTTAAAGGCATGGCTAGGTCTAAAGCTTATTGTTCTTCAAAGGAACTGGATCTATAACCTTGGCCTAGTGAAACGACAGAGCAAGTGAGTGGATTGACGGCCCTCACATTTATTGTTTCAAGAAGAACTAGCTGAATTTTATGAACATCGGTTGGTTCACTGGTACATTCTGATTGTTTCTAATCAATCGATTCCCAGGTGTGTCTGTCATTAGATCATTAGTATCTAATAGGGGCATAAATTCAGTGATAGGAGAGGTGAACAGCTGTCTCACAGCTGAGCTTCTAGAGAGCCAAGATGTAAATGTAAAACATGTTTTCTGAAATTAGTTCTGATAATTCTAATATTGAAAATCATTACTTCATAAAGAAAATTTTCAAATAATACACAAGGCACTTTGCAAATACAAGATTTAACATACCACTGGAAAATTCAAAAGGGAGAATTTTATTTCATTGTAACCACTAAATGCCAGTGCATAAAAATATATCTCTGCAGTGGTTCTGGAGTTGAATAGCTTGCACAGGATTACCATAATTTTTCTCTGTAGAGATGAATTAACCCACTCAAAGTAGGCAAGGGTGAAATGATGCAGTGCTTTTCAATTTTTTTTTTTTTTAATTTCTGCCTGGCATCAGTTGGCCTCAACCAGACCATGAGCCCAATTCTCTGCTTCAATGGTAAGAAGTGAGAAAAAAACTATCAAAGATAACGTTTTACAGCACAATATGCTTTTAAATACTGAGTTTCAAATTACTCTTCTAGAATAAAATTTCCATTATGTCCTGTGCTTGCAAAATGACTGGTTTCTAGCAAAGGACCCTCCTTGCCTACTCCTCCAGCAACACCACTACCTTGCCAAATTGCCTCGACTGCTTTGGATAAGGTAACTGATTGTATCGATTTTCACAAGGGTTCATTTACGTAAATGCTTAGAGGACTATGATAAACTTCTAACTTAGGTAGGACACGGACCACTCTAGTCTATCTCCGCAACTAAAGCGAAGGTACACTTAAGCAAGAACTTACTTTTGTGCTTCTGTGATAACACTGTCGGATAAGCCGCTCCTCATCACTAAGTCGAATCCTTACTAAGCACTTACACTGAGTGCCTCATTGTTTATTGGGGGTCATTTTACGGGCTCTTGGTCCTGATGCCTCTCTGATTAGACCAAAGTTAACTAAACTCACCTCTATGAGGAAGCAGCTACATCTCAGTGAAGGGAAGGGAAAAAAAAACCTAATACGCTTGAAGACTAGCTTCAATACAATGCATGAGTTGTTTTCTTATCTTAAACTCTTAACTTATATTTACCTTGAAATTCTAAAAAAAAAACATTTTTTAAGTAGCTGCTTTCTATCAGCAATAAAATAGATGATTATGCAGAAGTTTTTCTGCCTTTTTATTAAAAGCAAGAATCACTTACACCTGTCGCTTCAAGAGAAGCCTGGTGGAAGGAAGCCACGCCCATTATCTGCTTAGTGGCTGTCTCCTCCTTAGTGGTTCCAGCTAATCCCTTATACGCTAACGGCGTAGCGCAGAAATATCGCGAGACTCCAACTGCATCCTTAGCGGGTCTTTAACCGTAAGGACTTGCGTAGAAGGGACTTTTGAAGCCATAACAGGAGAAAGGGGGCGTGGCGCCCCCGACGTGCGCGTTCGCCTTGACCCCACGTACCAGCGCGCGCCCGGCAGCTGGGGGCTGTAGTTACTGGGCTCCCCAAGAACCTCAACACAAGCAACCCTGAAGTGCACGCGCCCACCTTGGGTGGATGGCGAATGCTGCTCCGGGATATGCAGGAGCGTTAGAAGTATCGGGGCGTTGTTGTTGAGAGGCCTAAGAGTCTTGGAGAACCAGCCTAGGTATGGTGGGTCAGAGGTCGGGCGAGGAAGGCATCTTCCTGGCCTCTGGGGGCCACGATAGGAGGACTTGGGGGTGTCCCGGTGGCAGGAAGCTAGAGCGCAGAACGGGAGCGGCAGCGCGAGTCTCCCCCTTTTCCATCCTAGAGGCGCGGGCCTCCGCTGCTCCTTGGGACGGAGCTGTGGTGGAGGTGTGTAAGGAAGGAGGCTCGGCTGCTCTCACCGGCTTGGGGGCTGCAGCATTTTATGCCAGCGGCCACGCCAGTGTCCGGGGGGGCCATCGTCCCGCTCCTCGGCCTCGCGGTAGCTTGTTTGCGGGGCCTGCTAGGAGCGGTCCGGCGCCTGCACCCCTGGTCGAACTCTCGGAACAGCTTTTGAGTCTTCTGGTGAAGAACTGAGTGGGTATCTTCATTCGCCCCCGGAACTATCCCTGGAGGCTGGAAACAGCATGATGCCTAGTTTGTAGGTGTGCGGGATCGGAAGGTAGCGAAAGGGGAGGCCAAGGCTTCTAAATGACTCTGACTAAAAGTTCTCAGTTACCTGTGGACTCTTATTATTCCTTACATCCGCGTCAAAACCACCCTTGCACAACGTTTCGACTCTGGTACTTACAAACTCTGTTAATGAAGATGTAGTATCTGCTGCTTACTGGTTAGTGTCATATATGCAGTATTAATGAGTAAAGACCATTAAGTTTCTGCCTTTTTTCCAAATGATTGACAGTATTCACAAAGTTGAAATCCTAGTTGCTTAATGTTTTTCTATGTGTATTTGATGTAACTTGAGGCTTTAACGGAGAAGAAATAAAGTCATTTAAAAGTCATTAGCATTGTGCAAGGGATGGTCAGGAGTCTGGATGACTCCAAGACAGCTAAAGACAGCAACCACTATTTTTAATTATTCCAGTAGGTGATAAGAGGAATGATGAAATTCCCATGAATAGAATGGATCCATAAAATCGGTACGTCACCGAAGACAATTTACTCTTGCGGGAAGCAGAGTAGCAGTGAGCAGCAGCGGATAAGTGGGTCTGTGCTGGAAAACAGGCTCTTTTTATAGCTTCGAAGCATCAGTTAACCAATGAGCTTGCAAATGAGGGAAGTCAAGGAGAGTGCTTTTGAGAGAAGGTATTCTGTAGCCATTTTAAACAACCTGAAAGAAGTGTACTTACAGAATTATTAAAACATCATTTTTTGAGGGAATTTTTCAAATTTATATGAGTAATATCTGTTTTAGAAGTCAGTAGATGTAGCGCCTAAGGCATTTGGAGAAGACTGGCAGTTCAAACCCACCAGCCACTCCTCGGAAGGAAGATTGGGCGATCTTCTAGAGTTACTGCCTCAGAAACCCAAGGAGGGGTCACTGTGAGTCGCTGTGGGCTCCATGGCAGTGAGTTTGTTCTGTTTTGTTTTGTTTTCGGGTTGGTGCCATACTAAGGAGCTCTGGTGGTGTAGTGGTTAAGGAATTTGGCTGCTAACCAAAAGGTTGGTGATTCAAACCCACTGCTGCTCTGCAGAAGATGAGGCAGTCTGCTGCCATAAAGATTTCCGCCTTGGAGACCCCATGGGAGTCACTGTGAGTCGGAATCGACTAGATGGCAATGAGTTTGGAGTTGTTTTTATACGTGTGACGTAATAAGTGGTTCAGTGGTTAAAGCACTCACTGCTCGCTGAAAGGTCTGTGGTTCTACTTCTCTAGAAAAAGATCTAACAGTCTGCTTCTGAAAAGATTACAGTCTTAGAAACTCTATGGGGCAGTTCTTTCCTGTCACTATGAGTTGGAATTGCTTCAATGGCAACAGGTTTGGTTTTTGGTTTAGTGGCACAATGGTTACGTGCTTGGCTGCTAACCAAAAGGTTGATGGTTTGAACCCACCCAGCAGTTCTTCAAAAGACAGAGCTGATGATCTGCTCTTGTAAACATTAAAAACCCATTGCTGTTGAGTTGTGTCCGACTCATGGGGACCCCTTCTTGGGTTTTCAAGGCAGTATCACTATGGAAGTAGATTGCCCAACCTTCCTTCCAAGGAGTGGCTGGTGGTTTTGAACCGCCAGCCTTCTGGTTAGCAGTCAAATGCCTTAGGCACTATGCTACCAGAGCTCCCTTGTAAACATTACAGCCTAGAAAATTCTATGGTGTAGTTTTACTCTGTCCCATGGGGTCCCTATGAGTTGAAATCAACTCTATGGCATGCAACAACAGGTGAAATTACTCTCACTGTGCTGGCGTTGTCCCTACTGGAAAGGGAAAGACTGCTGTAATGCTGTGTGGTTGAGTGAGCTTTTCAGTAATCAGTAATGATTTGGTTTTTTTTAATTTGTCTTGTCCAAGGTACACAGTGTTGGATTATTTAATAAGTAAGGGAAGCACAGGCTTACTTGTGCTTACTCATTAATCTGTAGTGAACAGTTTCTCATTTTTCACCAGTCAGAGATTTGCTTCTAAGTATGGCTGGCATCTGCTTCAGTCCTAACCACATAGCACCTTCTACAAAATCAAAGCCTCTTTTCAAATTTACAATCCCTGACAGAGGCAGAGTGCCCAATAAGCAGAGTAAGCTCAGGCTTAGTTGTTCTTACTTACTACTCTGTAGTGAGTAATTTCATGTGAGTTTACCCTGCTTATTGGGTAATCTGCCCCCGAAAGTACACGTTGGTACAGCAATATGGCAGAATGTCTGCTCCTTGTTACCCTTTGTAACTTAAATTCCAGTTTAGCATGAATTTGTAGTAATTCAGGATTTTCTTTTGCCTTTTAATGAAGAGATAATAGTATTGGGAAAAAAATCTAAAGTTCAATTTGTGTCAGTTTCTTGTATTGTCTCAGTAACTTAACATTTACTTTTTATTTATCTAGCAGTCTATCTTCTCATTCTGTCAAACAGATACATGTCAGTTAGTTTCCTCTTACTCATTCTGTAGTAAAGAATAGTTTCACATTAGCTGTAGTCTTCTGGGAATGTGGTTAAATGAGACCCCTGTGAAAAAGAAATGAGAATAAAGGACTGTTCAGTCCTTAGAACAAGGGAAGTTGTTTAGGGAGTTAGAGATCTTTTTTTCACCTTATTGAGTAATTTATTTGTCTGGCCTTAGAGTGTAACACTGACTAGTGTATTCTTCCTGCCTGGCTTTCAAGAAGCTCAAAGTCAGTTAATATTGTAACACTTGGGACAAGGAGAGATCCCTAACTCCATTTGTTTGTTCCTGGAAGGCTTTCTAGGGAATATTGGTACAGCAATCGGTAGAAAAGAGTTAAAAGGGTCCTTCAAGTAAATGGCCTTTTACATTTAAATGCAGGACACTAGAAGTGTGGTCCATATAGAGAACTGCACATAATCATGTTTCACCCAAACACTGACATTTAAAGGGAAGAAAGAGGCATTGGAACCAAAAGGTGTAGTCATAGAGGTATGAAGAAAACCGGGAGGAAGATAGGCCACATGATCAGAGAGCTGTAGACTTCCTCTAGGAGTTCTGATGGCATAGTGCCTAAGGCATTTAACTGCTGACCAGAAGGCTGGCAGTTCAAACCCACGAGCCACTACCTCGGAAGGAAGGTCGGGCAATCTACTTCCGTAGTGACGCTGCCTCGGAAACCCAAGGAGGGGTTGCTGTGAGTCAGATCCGACCCAACAGCAGTGGGTTTGGCTTTGGTTTTTTTAGACTCCTCTAGCTCTTGACTTGTTAGCTGCCAGTTAACATTATAGTGTATATAGCTTTGACTGAATGAGATCTTCTTTGGTACAAGAAATTATCCTTGAGCAAGAGATCTAGTAGAGGAACAGTTAACCATAACCAGATTTTATTTTTTCTTTTTGTGTCATGTGTGTTTGCTCATTAGAGAACTACAGGAAAAGAAAGCCTTGCCGGAAATCCTGATGTTCACATTTCTTCAAATTATCATTCCAATTGATAAATACCCTGAGGCTATAACATTAAGAGAATCAGTTGGAAGCAGTCATGTGAAGGGCTATGGAAATTATTGTTGTCCTGTGTGGTGGAGTCAATACGAACCCATGCTTTTGTTGTTGCTATGTGCCATCCGGTCAGACCGACTCATAGTGACCCCTCTATGGGTTTCCGAGGCAGTATCACTATGGAAGTAGATTGCCCATCCTTCCTTCCACAGAGTGGCTGGTGAGTTTGAACCACCAGCCTTCTGGTTAGCAGTCAAGTGCCTTAGGTACTATGCTACCATACCAACCCATAGTGACCCTACATGACCAGTGGAACTGCCCTGCAGGGTTTCCTAGGCCATGGAGCAGATTGCCAGGTCTTTTGTCTCATAGAGACACTGGGTGAGTTTAAACCACTGACCTTTCAGTTAGCAGCTGAGAGATTAATCCTCATGCCACAAAAGCTCCTTATACAAATTATTGGTATGTTGTTGTTATTGCCGTTTAGTTGTCTCCAACTCATAGTGACCTTATATACAATAGGATGAAACACTGCCTGGTCCTCTACCAGCCTCATGATCTGCACTATACCTGAGCCCATTGCTGCCACTGTGATAATCCATTTTGGTGCGGGCCTACCCCTTTTTCATTGACCCTCCACTTTACCAAGCATGATATCCTTCTCCAGAGAATGTTCCCTTCTGACAGCCTGACCAAAGTAGGTAAGACGAAGTCTGGCCATTCTCGCTTCCGAGGAGCATTCCAGCTACACTTCTACCAAAACATATTTGTTAGTTCTTTTAGCAGTCCACAGTATTTTCAGTATTCTTTGCCAATATCACAACTCAAAAATATCAACTCTTTTTTGGTCTTCCTTATTCATTGTCCAGCTCTCACATGCGTAAGAGGTGATTAAAAATACCATGCCTTGGGTTAGACTCATATTAGTCTTGAAGGAGACTAGCTCTTCAGCACTTGAAAGAGGTCTTTTGCAACCTATTTGTCCAGTGCGATACGTCTTTTGATGTCTTGACTGCTGCTTCCATTGGCGTTGATTGTAGAACCAAGTGATATGAAGTCTTTGACAACTTCAGTCTTTTCTCCATTTATGGTGATGCTATTTATTGGTCCACTTGTGAAGACCTTTGTTTTCTTTATATTGAGGTTTAATCCATACTGCAGACTATAGTGTTTAATCTTCATCAGTAAGTGCTCCAAGACATCCTCACTTTTCAGCAAGCAAAGTTGTGTCGTCTCCATATCTCAAATTATTAATGAGTCTTCCTCCAATCCTGATGCCACGTTCTTCTTCATATAGTCCAGCTTCTGGGATTATTTGCTCAGCATACAGATTGCATAAGTATGGTGAAAGGATCCAACCCTGACACATTCCCTTCCTGATTTTAAACTATGCAGTATCCCCTTGTTCTGTTTGAATGACAGCCTCCTGGAATTCCCATTCTTCTCAATGTTATGAGCCACGCAATCAAATGCCTTTGCATAGTCAATAAAACACAAGTAAACATCTTCCTGGTTTTCTTTGCTTTGAGCCAAGATCCATCTGACATTAGCTATGCTATCCTTTGCTCCATGTCCTCTTCTGAATCCAGGTTGCATTTCTGGAAGTTCCCTGTCAATACACTGCTGCAACCATTTTTGAATTACCTTCAGTAAGATTTTACTTGAATGTGATATCAATGATATTGTTCAGTAATTTCCACATTCTGTGAGATCACCTTTCTTTGGAATGGGTACAAATATGGATCTCTTCTAGTCACTTGGCCAGCTAGCTGTCTTCCAAATCTCTTGGCATAGCTGAGTGAGTGCCTCCAGCATGGCATCCATTTGTTGAAACATTTCAGTGGGTATTCCATCAGTTCCCAGAGCCTTGTTTTTTGCCAGTTTCTTCAGTGCAGCTTCGACATCTTCCTTCAGTACCACTGGTTCTTGATCATGTGCTACCTCCTGAAAATGGATGATCATCTTCCAGTTCTTTTTGTTATACTGACTCTGTGTATTCCATCCACCTTCTTTTGATGTTTCCTGCATCATTCAACATATTGCCCATGTAATCTTTCAATATTTGCAATTCGAGGCTTCATTTTTTTCCTCAGCTCTTTCAGCTTGAGAAATGCTGAACGTGTTCTTCCTTTTTGCTTTTCTAACTCCAGGTCTTTGCACATTTCATTATAGTAATTGGTTTTGTGTGCTCAAGCTGCTCTTTGAAATCTCTTCAGCTCCTTTATCTTGTCATTTCTTCCATTGGCTTTAGCTACTCTCCATTCAAGGGCAAGCTTCAGAGGCTCTGCTGGCATCCATTTTGGTCTTTTCTTCCTTTTCTATCATTTTAATGACCTTTTGCTTTCTTCATGGATGATGTTCTTGATGTCATCCCACAGGTCCCCTGGTTTTTGGGCATTGGTGTTCCATGCATCAAATGTGTTCTTTAGACGGTCTCTAAATTTAGAGAGATATAATCAAGGTCATATTTTGGCTCTAGTGGGCTTCTTTTAATTACCTTCACCTTTAACTTGAACGTGCAGATGAGCAGTTGATGGTCTGTCCCACAGTCAGCTCCTGGCCTTGTTTTGACTGAAGATACTGAGCTTCTCCATTACCTCTTGCCACAGATGTAGTCACTCTGATTCCTGTGTACTCCATCCTGTGTACTTCACCACTCCACAAGTGGTGAAGTCCACTTGTATAGCTGCTGTTTGTGTTGTTGAAAATAGGTTTTTGCAATGAATAAGTTGTTGGTCTTGCAAAATTCTATCATGTGATCTCCAGCATTATTTCTATCACCAAGGTCATATTTTCCGACTGTCAGTGATTCTTCTTTGTTTCCAGCTTTTGCATTCGGTCAAGTTCAGACTGGAGAAGTTGGTAAAAATCTTCAATTTCCTTATCTTTGGCTTTGGTGGTTGGTGTGTAAATTTGAATAATAGTAGTATTAACTGACCTTCCTCGTAGGCATATGGATATTAATCTATCACTGAGAGCATTGTACTTCAGGATAAATCTTGATATATTCTTCGTTGTGATGAATGCCATGCCATTCTTAGATTTTTCCTTCCTGGCATAGGAGATAATATGATCTTCTAATTCAAAATGGCCCAGACCAGTCCATTTCAGCTCACTAATGGTAGTGTAGTGTGATGGTAGTGTAGGCACTTAACTGCTAACCAAAATGCTGGCGGTTCAAACACACCAGCCACTCCAAAAGAAGGTTGGGCAATCTACTTCCATAGTGATACCACCTCGGAAACCCACGGAGGGATTGCTGTTAGACGGGTCTGACTTGATAGCACATAATAGCAACAACAATGCCTAGGATATCAATCTTTATGTGTTCCATTTCATTTTTGAAATGGTGGTATGTTTATTAAAAATATAGAATGGGCCTCATCAGAGAACAGCATGTGCTCTATTTCCATAATAATTGTTATAGGATTGCCGTGAGAGATAGATCCACTCAACATTTCCTTGGTGAGAACTACTGATGTGACCATCTCTAGAAACAAGGTGGACTGAGCAACTATTTCCCAACTACTCTATATTTTAGAAGGAAAGAAATTGATTTTAATGGGCAACTGGTTATCCATAACAAGATATCTCAAACTTGGTTGCACACTGGAATCACCTAGGGATTCCAAATAATGAGAGCAGTGCCTGGGTCTTACCACCACCACAGATTCTGACTTAGGTGGGGCTACTAGACATCAGTACTGAACATCAGTATTTAAAAAAAAAAAAAAAAAAAAATCCCCCAGTGATTCTAATTTGCAGTTAAATTTGAACAGCACCGATGAGGGGTTCTCAATCTTGCCATGTGAAAGAATGGTTGGTCATCACCCCACCACCACCCCATATCTGCACCCTTAGCCATGCCCTTTTCTGCCCAGCAAGGGAGTATAGTATATATGCCATACCTCTTGATTTGGGGGAACTCTGGTGGCATTGCACCTGAGGCATTTGACTGCTAACCAGAAGGCTGGCAGTTCCTCAGAAGGAAGATAGGGCAATCTACTTCCATAGAGATATTGCCTTGGAAACCCAAAGAGGGGTCACTTTGAGTCAAATAGACTCGACGACAGTGAGTTTGGTTTTTTGGTTCTCTTCATTTGGGGTCCATCCATATGACTTGTTTGGCTAATGAAACCTTAGTGCTTTTGGCATGACCAGACATGTCAGTTTTTGAAAAGTGCAGTCTTACACCTCAGCCATTGCCACAAGAACATTTCTAGGTGACTTTGCTGGTCCCAGGAAGAGGATGAGAACTTCTTTCAGCAGAGCCAAACTGTTCCTCCAGACAAATGAATCCTAAATCAGCCAACCATCAGCTAACCTGTAGATCTCTAGAATAAATGATTGCTATGTCAGGGACTGAGCTTTGGAGTCATGTGTTATACAGCTGTTAAATGATAAGCTGGTACAGCTTAACTCCTTGAAGTTCCAGCCAAGTGACCCAATTCCAGTGTTCCAACCTGTATCCTAGGGAGAACTGGACAAAGATTCATGCTTAAAAAATTGGGGGCTTCCTACATTATTCTTACAGGAGGATGAGAGGGGATGAGATGTTTGAAAAGTAGTTAGCCAACGTTAGAGATTAATTAGACACATGAACCAAGCACTGGCTGTTGTTAGGTGCCACCGAGTCATTTCCGACTCATAGCAACCTTAGCTCTGGCTAAGGGAATGGAATTCATGTTACTGACTTAACAACCATTCTGACCATAGAACTGTTTTTGCAACTATGGGAATGTTCTGTAGCTGTCTGATATGGTGGCCACCAGTGACAAGGCTATCAGTGTGGCTCATGTGACTAAACAGCTGCATTTATGATATTAAACCAAACCAGTTGCCATTGAGTCAATTCTGACTCACAGGGACCTGGTAGGATAGAGAAGTAGAATTGTCCAGTAGTGTTTCCAAAACTGTAAATCTTTACAGAAGCAGACTCCCTTATCTTTCTCCTGAAGAGCAGCTAATGGGTTCAAACCACCAACTTTTGTGTTAACAGCCCAGTGCTTAACCACTATGCCATGAGGGCTCCTTGTTTATGGTATTATTTACATAGCTATATGTGGCTAGTGACTACCTTATTTGACTCTGCAGTCAGAAATGGATCAAAATCTACTTTCTTGGGGCTGCTGAAAAAACCCAAGAATTTTCTTGGGGCTGTTGGGATTTTGAGTAAGATTAGGTTTCACTCCAGAGAACAATGCCAAGGAACTGACATCCTAACATGCTAAATAAAGCTATTTAAATAATATCATAAACAAGGATGGCATAACCTCATGGCATGATGGTTAAGCACTGGGCTGTAAACACACAAAACAAGTGTATTGTCCCTAAATAAAATAAAGGTTCTGTCAGCAAGGAAGTGGGGTAGATCTTAGGAAGTAAGTAAGATCATTTCACTTTCTCTTACAGTTTTTGGTGTAATCAGGTTTTCTATTTCTTGGGCCATTTTTTCTAGATTTTTAAGTTTATTGAAATAAAGCTGTTCTTAATGTGGTCTTACAGTTTTAAATTCTTCCTGCATCTATGCTAAGATGCTCTGGTGTTGTAGTGCCTAAGGCATTTGACTGCTAACCAGAAGGTTGGCCGTTCAAACACACCAGCCACTTCGTGGAAGGAAGACTGGGCAATCTGCTTCCTTAAAGATTTACTGCCTCAGAAACCCCATGGGGGTGGCTATGAGTCGAAATCAACTGGATGACAGTGAGTTTGGTTTTGCATCTGTTTTCCTTTTTTATTTTTTTTTTTTGCTTCTTAAGTAGCCTTATTAAAGTATTATTTGTATATAATAAAATACAATTTTAAATGTACAATTTGATTTTTAACAAATGTTTACAGTTGTATGAGGATCAACACGATCCAAAGCGTTTTCGTACTCCACGTTTTCCCTCCTGCTCCTTTGTTGCTGATCCCCACTCCTTACTTCCTGGCCCTGTGTGACCACTAGTCTGTTTTCTATCACTAGGTTTTGCCTTTTCTAGACTTCTATGTGAATGGAATATGTAGTCTTTCACATCTAGCTTTTTTCCTTTAACATACTGGTTTAGAATTTCATCCATGTGGTAAGTATCAGTAGTTTGTTTCTTTTTATCAAGGAGTAACTATTCCAGTGTGTGACTATGCCACAGTTTGATCAACCATTCACCAGTTGATGGATATTTGGATTGCTTCCAGTTCAGAGCTTTTATTAATAAAACTGCTGTGACATTTGTGTTTATAGCCTTTGTGTTTTGTATCCTATTTAAAATCTCTTTGCTATAAGGTCAATTAGATTTTCTCCCTGAACTTCCTGCTGTCAAGTCGATTTGACTCATAGTGACCCTTCCTTGGGTTTCTGAGACGATATCTCTACAGAAGTAGATTGCCCAACCTTCCTTCCAAGGAGTGGCAGGTAGATTTGAGGTGCCAGCCTTCTGGTTAGTAGTCAGATGCTTTAGGCACTATGGCACCAGAGCTCCCAAAGTTTTATCTTATATTTTAGTCGATGATCCATTTTGGGTTATATATGGTGTGCAGAAAGGTCAAGATTAATTTTTTTCATATGGATATCCACTTATTGAAAGGCATATTATTATTTTCCCATTGATTGCTTTTGATCTGTGTCCAGAATCATTAATCATATATGTGTGAGTCTATTAAAAAAAAATACATCAAACTCACTGCCATTGATTCACATTCTAACTCATCACAACCCCCATTGTGTTTCCAAGCCTATGAATCTTTACAGAAGCAGACTGCCTCATCTTTCTTCTGTGGAGTGGCTGGTGGGTTCAAACCACCAACCTTTTGGTTAGCATCTAAGTCACTACCCCACCAGGGTACCTCGTTGGTCTGTTCCATTCATCTGTCTTTATCCCAGAACCACACTGGGAGCACTGTAGACATGAGTCTTGGACTAGTGTAAATTTTACAACTTTGTTCTTTTTCCAAAATACTTTGACTCTTCTAGATTCTGGCCATTTCAATATAAATTATAGGATCAGCTTACCAGTTTCAAACCCCACTGTACCTCACCATCCCCACCCCCCAAAAGGTTGGGATTTTGAGTAATTTTAGGTTTCACTCTAGAAAACAATGCCAAGGAATTGACATCTTAACATACTAAGCCTTCCAGCCCATGAGCAGCATGGTATCACTTGATAATTGAGATCATCTTTAATTTCTGTTTTTTTTTTTTCTTCACTTTATGCTATTATTTGCCTACATTTTACTTCTACATGTTATAAATCCTACTATACGTCATTACAGGAACTCTGGTAGCACAGTGCCTAAGGCATTTGACTGCTAACCTGAAGGTTGGTGATTCAAACCCACTAACCACTCCTCAACTTACAATCTACTTTGTAAAGATTTACAGCCTTGGAAACCCAGTGAGGGCACTATGAGTTGTAATCGACTCAATAGCAGTGGATTTGATTTTTTGTTTAATTGACTATTTAAAACAAAAACAATAATGAAGTATTAAAAAAAAAACCTCACTGTCATAGAGTCAATTCCAACTCATAACGACCCCCATTGGATTTCCAAGGCTGTAAATCTTTACAGAAGTAGATGGACTCATCTTCTTCCCACAGAGCAGCTGGTGGGTTTGAACCATTGACCTGGTTAATACCCAGATGCCTTACCCACTATGCCATTTACTTTCAATTAGCACATTAATATATATGGTGGCATAGTGCGTAAGGCATTTGACTGCTAACCAGAAGGCTGGCGGTTCAAACCTACCAGCCACTCCTCAGAAGGAAGATTGGGCAATCTAGTTCCGTATAGGTACAGCTTTGGAAACCAAAGAGGGGTTGCTATGAGTCGAATCCAACTCGATGGCAGTGAGTTTGGGTTTTTTGGTTTTTCATTAATCCTTAGGGAAATGCAAATCAAAAGTACAGCGAGGTATTACTTTACATCCACTAGGATGGCTGTACTGTTGTTTTGGGTGCTTTCAAGTAGATGACTTCATCAGGACCCTATGTACAATAGAACGTGACACTGCCCGGTCCTGGACTCACAATACTGTGTGCGTGAGCCCATCGTTGCAGCCACTGTCTCAGTCCATCTCGTTGACGGTCATCTTCCTCTTTGCTGATGCTTTACTTTACCAAGTATGATATCCTTCTCAGGGATATCGTCCCTTTTGACGACATGATCAAAGGATGGGTATACTACCACTGTTACTACTACTGATATTAACAATAATGATGGATAATAACAAGTGCTAAGAGGATGTGGAGAAATTGAAACTCTTACGCATTTCTGATAAGAATGTAAAATGATGTGGCATTGTGGAAAAATCTTTCGTGATTCCTCATTAGTGACCCAGCAATTGGACTCCTAAGTATGTACCCAAACAAACAAAAAAGACAAAAAGAACTCACTGCCATTGAATCGATTCTGACTCATAGCAACCCCCATTGGGTTTCCAAGGCTATAAATTTTTACGGAAGTAGATCATCTTACTTCCACAGAGTGGCTGGTGGGTTTGAACCACTGACCTGATTAGCAACCAAATGCCTTATCTACTATGCCACCAGAGCTCCTCAGTATGTATCCAAGACAATGGAAAGCATGTTCACATAAAAACTTGTACACAGCTGTTCATAGCAACATTATTCATAATATCTAAAAGTAGGAACAGCATAAATGAATAGATAAAATATGGTGTGTGTGTGTATGGTTGGGGACGGTAATGGGCTATGAAATCAGATGTGCATGAATTGTTGAATGTAAAACAAGTTTGCTTTATAAACTTGCACCCAAAGCACAATAAATAATAATAATAATAATAATAAAAGTAAGACCTATTTCTCATTCTTCCCTACATTTAGAGCGGGTAGTTAGGGGTGGATAGTCAGTGGAGGTAGAGTTGTAGATTGGTCTCTGTGCTCGGTTCATCTTAAAAACCAAACCAAACTCACTGCTGTCGAGCTGGATCCAACTCATAGCGACCCCTCCTTGATTTTCTGAGGCAGTATCACTACGGAGGTAGATTGCCTGATCTAAGAAGCCAAAATGCCATGCTGAATTAGAGATCTGATCAGATTTCTACTTCTTTTGTGTCCTCCCCTAAAATACAGCATAGTCCTGAATACTTAGTGGGGACTCAGTAAATATCTGGTTGACTTTTATTCATAAATGGAATTATTAAGAACATTTATTAAACTGCACTTGAAACCAAATTTTAAATGTTTCTGCATCAGTTTTTTTCATCTACACAGTTGTAAAGGTTGTCATAGGTACCAGTTATCGTTACCACTTTTCTATGACACAGACTCTGAGTTGTCATGAGTTTCAGGTAGGAATGGACTGTTGTTTTGGGGGAAAGTAAAGCATCAAATGGACTGCTTTCAGCCTAATTTTGTCTTTGAGATGACCAATGCTAGCTTTTCTTTTTTCCCTTAGTTTTTCTTTCTCTTCTTTTATTCTTACTCTGCCTCATTTTCCCTGTTACCATTACCACCTTTTTCCCTGCCCTGCTACTGTTCTTATCTGCTAATCCATAAGAAGAAATACATTTGTGCATTTTAATTTTCCTCTTTTGAAAGAAGATTTTTTTCTGGGGGCTTTAAGTTATATAAAGGTCAAGTGAAGTTTCATTGACCTTTTGGGATCATAAAACAAAAATGAAATTCTGTAGTGATAATACGAGTTTAAATGTTACTGAAACACTTCAAATAGGCATCTCCAGGTCTGGTGGTGTAGTGCCTAAGGCATTTGACTGCTAACCACAGGGCTGGTGGTTCAAACCCACCAGCCACTCCTGAGAAAGCGGATTGGGCAATCTGCTTCCATAAAGATACTGCATGGAAACCCAAGGAGGGGTTGCTATGAGGCAAATCGACTCGATGACAGTGAGTTTGAGTTTTTTGTTTGATTATGCTGCTCATTAAATATTTTTGGACTTCATTATTATGGGAGCTTCGGTTGTGTAATGCCTAAGGCTTTTTACTGCTAACCAGAAGGCTGGAGGTTCAAGCCCACCAACCACTCATTGGAAAATAGGTTGGGCAATCTGCTTCCATAGAGATACCACCTCGGAAACCCAAGGAAGGGTTGTTATGAGTCGAATTGACTTAACGGCAGTGAGCTTGGCTTTTTTGGTTTTGGTTTATTATATTCATTAAGTTTCTTTACTAAATTTATCCGTTAAGGACTAATAAGATGATTAGAATTAATCTGATGCATGAGATTATGGTCCGCATGTTCCTTAGCTGTATTTGACTTATTTAAAAAATTATTCATTGCTTTATTTACCCCTCCAGTTTTACTCTGACACGGAATCGATGCACCAGTGACGGGTCTGAAGATTTCATGTTGAGTGCATAGACTATGAGTTATGCTGCATTTCTCACCTGTGAATTCTTTAATACTAAAATCTTCTCTTGGAATACCTATTACATTTGTCTTCCAGAGTTCAAATTTACCAACCAAGAAAACTTGAAAATGAGCAGCCGACGGAAGCGTGCTCCTCCAGTGAGGATGGATGAAGAAAAGCGGCAGGAGCTTCGATGGAACATGCATGAGGACAGGAGGCATGAACCTCTCACCCTAAGTGAGGACGAGCAGGCCTGCCCACGTTCAGACTCCTCTTCAGCTCATTGCCTCGTCCTGGACGATAGGCTGAAGGAGGAGGTGGCTCACAGAGATAAGAAGAGGTGTACAGAGTCAGAGACCATCTCAAATTCAATTGATACAGAAGAGACTGTGGGTATTTCCTCCCCTTTGTTTATAAAGTTGAATATTGTGATCGCTCCCTATCACCTAGATAATTCTTGGAAAGCGTTTCTGGGAGAATTAACTCTTCAGCTTCTTCCTGAACAGAGCTTAACTGAAAATTTTTCTGAAAGGAGTTTTACGTTAATGAGCTTGGAATCAAGCAGTCAGTTACTAGTGTATGTTCATTCAGAATGTGGAGATGTGCAGAAAGAGGAGAAAAGGCTCACTGAAGCGATCAGTGCTGGGGACCAGGGTGTACAGGTGGCATCATCCTTTAGTCGGGACCTGCTAGAAGATTTGGGCTGGCTGCAGAAGAAGAGAAGAATAAAACTTTACCAAAGACCAGAAGGAAGTCATGCCATCAAGGTACTCAATTTTTATAGCGTCTTTTAAGGTTCTTCTACTTTGGCAGCCCATTTTGAAGTTTATTTTAAAAGAGGTTCTGAAAAAATCAGCAATACACCCTTCATTACTAAATTTCAGAAACTTTATTTTGGGTTTTTAAGAACTGTGCAGATTACAGCTGATTATTTCCAGGCTGTGCTTTTTCGTACAGATCTTCCTGGTCCCTTTTCTTCCTCCTTTTCCTCTCGGCTCTCCTTGACTTGCTCCGGCGCCGCCACAGCTCTTGTTCTCACTGTCCCAGGCGTTTCACCCTCTCCTGTTTCCAGTCTTGCCCTGTCAGATCCTTCATCCAGTTTGCTTCTAGAAATTGCAATAAGAATGCAAATGGAATTTTGTTCTTTATTGCCTACAGAATTAAGCATAATCTTTCTCGTCTAACATATAAGTTGCTCCTTTGATAGGTCCTTGTCTCCCTCCCCAGCTCATCCTTCATCACTCTAGATGATATTTTGTTTGAGAAATTCCAAGTTGGTTTGTGTCCTGCACATACCCTGCTGTTTTGTTTTTGGTTTTTTTTCCCCACTTCTTTGCTTTTGTTCTCACAGTCTTCTCTGCGTTGGTTGCCCCTTCTCTTTTGCCTGAGTAGCTTCTGGTTATTTTTTAATATTGAGGTCACAGTTCACTTCACCACAGGAGATCTTTTCTTAAACCCCATAAGATGGGTTATGTACCCCTCCCCAATAATACAAGGTGCACATGTTGGTTTTTACATTGGCCACTTGTCATGTACTTACGTTTTGGATATTTCTTTCCCACTAGACTGTGAGTTCTTTTATTCCAACAGCCTCATACAGTATTTAAAGGCTCAAATTAGCTGCTTTCTGTATGAAGTGTAAATAATACCTGTTCTTCTTACCTCATAGAATTCTGTTGAGGATCAGGGGAGACAATGTAAGTATATGTACTTCATAAGTATGAAGCAGGTTAATATACCTTCATGCTAAAACATGGAAAGAAATTCTAAAATGTTACATTCACCTTTATTCAACTGAAAACCATCTCTTTTACATATTTTATATTAATAAGCAGTTGTATCATTAGCCCTTTTTATAGTCTCAGAATTGACAGAGGAAAGGAAAAATCTTAGATTATAATTAATTTTTCCCTGGACAATGAAAGTATATAGCCAAGCATTGCATCTCTTTACTGAATTTGAGTGTGAAAATTGTGGCTTAATGATTGCAAGTGTATATGAACTCACAGCCTACAAATCTGTGTTTTCTCTGCCCCCTTCACAGACCAGGTCTTGACCTATTCTAATTTGTTTTCCCTGACCCCAAGTTTATAAATATTTCAACATTTATTGCCACTCTATTAAGCCATCTCCTCTCAGGTAAAGACAAAGCAGGATACAAGTAAATAATGAAATGACAAAATCTCTGCCACTCATTCCTGTATGATACTGGTTGGAGTCTCATTCTTTAGTGAAAGAACATGAGCAGCTCAGTGATAAACTACTTCCCAGAGTAGTCCGGGAATGAAGGGAACTAATAACATTTATTGTCTACATTGTTGTTGTTGTTGTTGTTATGTGCCGTCGAGTCAGCCCCGACTCATAGCGACCCCTCCTTGGGTTTCCGAGGCAGTATCACTACGGAAGTAGGATTGCCCAACCTTCCTTCCGAGGAGTGGCTGGTGGGTTTGAACCGCCAGCCTTCTGGTTAGCAGTCAAGTGCTTTAGCCACTATGCTACCAGAGCTCCTATTGTCTACGTTAGGAACTTTTAATTTGTAGCATATGGACTGTATCTATTGCCTTCTCTCCATGCTGCAAATGAGATCATTTGGGTCAAAATAAATCAGTTAATTTTGTGTTTATTTAGCTCCCTACTACTCAGTGCCAGTATTCAAATTTGAGCCTCTTGACTGCAAGAATTCCTGCTACATTTCTTCACTGGATTCAAGTTTCAGAATCTTACAATCTTATGCCTGCATATAGTTATAAATTTGTTTCCTTCTACATTTTAGTGCTAGTGATAAGGATTCTCAAACCTAACTGTTTAAGAGTCAGTGTGCGTCAGAGTCTTCTAGTGGAATCTGCATTTTTACCAAACTTCACTGATGATCCTAATGTTCATCACATTTGGTAATCATTGACCTCATAGGTAGAATTGTTGTTGTTGTTGTTATGTTACGTTATGTGCCATCGAGTCGGACATGACTCATAGCGACCCCTCCTTGGGTTTCCAAGGCAGTATCACTACGGAAGTAGATTGCCCCCATCTTCCTTCCAAGGAGTGGCTGGTGGGTTTGAACCACCAGCCTTCTGGTTAGCAGTCAAGTGCCTTAGCCACTATGCTGCCAGAGCTCCCATGGGTAGAATTAGGTGTTCTTATTACATATTCTCAGTTTTGGTTCCAGTTAGGGAAGTAATTTTTTCCAGCAACTTAAATGGTGCATTTACACATAGTATGCATTTGCATTTGTAGAATGGATTTGTTACTGAGAGTGAAAATTTGTGAGGGAGATTTGTTGGATATCATTTAGTGTAATGAGCCCTGGTGGCGTGGTGGATAAACCCTTAGCTGCGAACTGAAAGGTTGGTGGTTCTAACTCACTAGGGCTCCTCAGAAGAAAGACCTGCTGATATGCTCCCATGTGGATTACAGCCTAGGAAGCCCTGTGGAGCGGTTCTACTCTGTTCTGTAGGGTCACTAAGACTGGAGTCTACTCTCTGGCTCACAACCACAGCATCATTTAGTACTTTTTTGGGGAAAATGTCAATACTTTTTAAGTGGTGATATATGTGCTCACTTTGGCAACACATATACTCAAATTGGAACAATACAGAGAAGATTAGTACGGCCTCTGCACAGGGATGCCATGCAGATTCATAAAGCATTCTATATTTAAAAGAAAAAAAGCTGATGCTAAAACTTTCTTCTTCCGTCTTCATAAAGAGTGGTCTATTCCAGTTAAAAGTAGTTTTACGTTGATTACTTCTTTGTAGGTTGGAATATACCTTTTGGAAGCTGGCCTAGCTAAAGTAGACTTTATGAGTGATGCAAATTCAAGAATGAAAAAATTCAATCAGCTCATGAAGAAAGTGATGGAAAAGTTATACAATTTTATTATTCCAGGTAATTTTTAAAGTAACTTTAAAATTGCCGTTACTTAGGAGTTATGAGTTTTCTCCCCCTAACTCATATGCATGACAACAGAAACTCAGCTAGTAAAACTATAATAAAAATTAAACAACTTCCATAAAATCACTGTGTAACAAAATTAGACTTATTTGAAAGCCCCTCACTAATGTAATTTGTTCTTTACTTACTTAGCTTATAATAATTATTCAAGATGTATATGAGTCAACATGTAAGTCAGTAGCCGGCATCTGAAGAGATCTGAGCTAATAGGGGAAGGGACAAATACACATAAACGATTGTAACAGCAGACAGATTACAGTATATTGTCACTAGACAATATACTGTCACCAGAGTAGGAAAGGAGTGCATGGATACAGAGAACAATGTTAATTCTAACCAGGAAAAACAACAGAAAATGTCTTAGGCAAAGTAGTAGTTTAACTACCTTATAAAAGATGCATGCGTTGGTGAAGAATTAAGGATAGGGCATTCCAGGCTCAAAACACACTGAGCAAGAGCCAGAGTTGGGAGAGTACATGGTATGGTTATAAAGCAAAAATTATTTGCTTATGAAATGTGGATCAATTGAGTGAGTACGTTTGATTTTGGATATGCAGATGTGTTGGAAGAGGATGAGGAAGATTCAGAGGGTGAGCCAGAGGGACAAGACATTGATGAACTCTATCAGTTTGTAAAGCGAACACATCAGCAAGAAACACAACCTGCCCAAGTGGATGTCCAGCATCCTGCATTGACTCCTGTGTTGAGACCCTACCAAAGAGAGGCTGTCAACTGGATGCTACAACAAGAACATTTCAGAAGTGCTCCTGCCAGTGGCAAGTATAAGATCCTTATGGAAAAGTTAGATGGGTTAGGGGCGTTCTGGGAGAGAGCGAGTGGGAGGAAACTGATGATTAAAGAAAATCGTATTGAAAAGACAGGTAGCGTAGAATGACCAAATTATTTTCTAAGAAATCCTTCAAAATTGAAATTTTTTCGTGAATTGAAATTCGTCTGTGAGTTCCCTCATGCACTATAGTTTGAACTGGTTCCTTCTGCCAAACTAAAGCTGCTTTGGTTGGAATTATTAGACCAGGAAATTTGTTTACATGTCTTTCCAATTAGAATTGCTTTAGAACCTGGTCAGAGGGAATCTTGTTAATCATCTGCATGAGGCTTCACAATTTGACGGTAAGTATTAGTGACAGAGCAGATTTACAAACATGGGAGACTTACTTTTGGCTAATGTAATTTCCCTGGGTTTGCATTTATTTTCTTTACTCCACAAAGTGAATAATGAAATAATATATTGCCTGTTGAGTGAGTGTTTTCATGCAAGTAGTAGTTCTACGGGAATCATTTTTGCTACCTTTTTCCCCACTATCTTTAAAGGAAGGAGCTCTGGTGGTGCAGTGGATAAAGCAGTTGACTGCTAACCGGAAGGTCAGCGGTTCAAACCCACCAGCTGCTTTGCGGAAGGAAGACTGGGTGATCTACTTCCGTAAAGATTTACAGCCTCGGAAACCCAATGGGGTCGCTATGAGTTGGAAACGACTCGATGGCAGTGAGTTTGGTTTTTTGGTTTTTGTCTTTAAAGGGATAGACAAAGAGTTCTACGTGATTCTAGGCAATGTGATGTTGGCTATTTCTCATTCCTCCTGTTTAGGTAACGACAAATAGCTCTTACTTATTTCTTGCATGTATTCCAGTCTATACTTTTTTTTGTCCAAAAAAAAATGTCATTATTTTAAACTTTTCATTTTGGAAAATAAGTAATTCATGGCCAGTGTTACTCTACCCACTCCCTTCCCCCCACACTGAATTATTTTAAAGTTTTTTTTTTTTTTAATATAATTTATTTGTTGAAGAAATTGTTAGCTCTGTAGTTTCCCACAGACTAGATTTATTTTTTCTCTAAAATATTTTTTCTTAACTAAAATGGAGCTATAGTAGCATAGTGGCTATGCTACTATGCTACTATAGCATAGTAAGCAAGTGGCATTTGACTGCTAACCAGAAGGCTGGTGGTTCAAATCCACCAGCCACTCCTCGGAAGGAATATGGGGCAATCTACTTCCATAGTGATACTGCCTCGGACACCCAAGGAGGGGTTGCTATGAGTCAGGTCCTACTCGACGGCACATAACAACAACAACAATTTGATTAAAGTATAACTTATGTACAGCAAAATGCACAGATCTTATGGCCAAGTTTGATGAGTTTTGACAAATACATGCTTCTGTGTAGGCAACAACCCAATTATGACATAGAACTACAATGTCCAAAAGGTAGCTACTAGCCACCCATATAGGAGCTCTGGTAGCATAATGCCTAAGGTACTTGACTGCTAACCAGAAGGCTGGCAGTTCAAATCCACCACCCACTCCTCAGAAGGAAGATGAGGCAATCTACTTCCATAGTGATATTGTCTCAGAAACCCAAGGAGGGGTCGCTATGAGTCGGGTCCGACTCGACAGCATATAACAACAGCCACCCATATGACTCTTGAAACTTGAAACATGACTGCCCCAAATGAGATGTGTAAGAAGTTTAAAATACATGCTGGTTTTCAAATATTAATAGAAAAAGAATGTAAAATACCTCATTAATAATTTTTATATGGATTACATAGTGAAGTAATATTTGGGTTATATCAACCTAAATAAAATATACCATAAAGATCAGGGTCACCTGTTTTCTTTTTTTTTTTTTTAATATGACTAACAATTGTAAGTTATATTGGTGGCTCACATTGTACCTGATAGTGCTAATAAAAAGTCCTTGCATCATTGAACCCACTCCTGTGGCTTCCAGCTAAACAAAAGACAGGCACATGGGCTGAATATTTACATTAAGTAGACACACGCCTTACAGGGCTCGATCATGGGAGAATAGAAGGGCTGTGTATGTACAGGGAGACAGCTCAGGGCACAGGAGTGCATGGGAGGGAAGGA
>NW_006922105.1:1326411-1336731 GCF_000298275.1 Orycteropus afer afer | reverse complement strand
GGGGGGTGAGGTTTGGTCTGGTTTCTTTTGACATAATGTTTTTGAGATTTATTTACACTGTATGTGTTTCTAGTTTATTTTTTTGTCCACAGACTAGATTTTGTTGATTAAAATCCCCATGTGTTGTATAGGATGTTCTTCTGTCTTTTCTGGGTCCTATAAAATGGCACATTTTATCTTCTGATTTTTTCATTGTATAAACCCTGTGGGTCTGTATTCCTACTTCATCTGTTAATCTCTACAGAAGGTAACAAAAAAATCCCATGCTGTTTCACTAATAGGTAGAGACACACTTGTTACTTGGCAACTGATTTAGACAAATTAAAATATTGAGAAGGGTAGTGGAAGATTCTAGTTGAAACAAACTCACTATGTTTGTTTTAGGTATTTTTCATCCATTCCACAAACTGTTCCTCTCACCATATGAGAGGTCAGGTCTGATTTGCATAAATGTATTAGCCCACTAAAATATGTCAACTGCATGATTTTAAAACTTCACAGTGCTTTTTCAAGGGCTTACAAAAGTAAGCATAATTCCTTCCTTGGGTTGGAGTTAGCTATGTGTATTCATTTTCTTTTCCTGTTAATCCTGTGTAATTTGCTATACTTCGCTTTTCTGTTATATCACTTGCTTATATGAAAACAATTTGTACCAGAGCAGAAGAAGCTAAAGAATCGTATCAGAAGAAAATAACTGGAGGGATCTTTTGTCTTTCCCATACAGTTAGCTTACAGAAAGGAAAACAAAACTAACACAAAAATTTGTTCTTATGGTTATATTTTTCTTTAGAAAATGCTCTGCACTTCTTGTGGCGTGAAATTGTTACCTCTGAGGGCTTGAAACTCTACTATAATCCATACACAGGCTGGTAAGGCAAATTTTTATTTATGTGCTTATTTTTTAAAAAAAATAACCATGAAAAATGATAGGAGATTGTTTTTAGCCTTGGCAGAACCTCACGAAAGAATACTCAGTACCTCGTTGTTGTTGTTAGGTGCCATTGAGTCGGCTTTGACTCATAGCGACCCAGTATACAGCAGAACGAAACACTGCCTGGTCCTGTGCCAGCCTCACAATCCTTGCTGTACCTGAGCCCATCGTTGCAGCCACTGTGTCAATCCATCTCGTTAGAAATTTTTATGTATAGGGCAGACATAGAATAAATAGTACTTGTCCTTTTCCGCTAAGTAAATGCAAAATAATAAACTTAAGGAGCTTAATTAACAATATTTAAAGTGAGATTATAATGTTGTTGCTAGGTGCCATCGAATCGGTTCCTACTCATAGCGACCCTATATACAACAGAACAAAACACTGCCAGGTTGTATGCAGTCCTCACAATCCCTGCTGTGCCGTCGTCGCAGCAACTGTGTCAGTCCATCTTGTTAAGAGTCTTCCTCCCCTTTTTCACAGCCCTCTACTTTACCAAGCATGATATGCTTTTTCAGGAAACGGTCCCTTCTAACAACATGACCAAAGTAAATGAGACAAAGTCTGGCCAGTCTCACTTCCAAGGAGCATTCTGGCTGCATTTCTTCCAGGACAGATTTGTTTGTTCATCTGGCAGTCCATAGTATTTTTACTATCATTTGCCAGCACCATAATTCATAGGCATCTATTCTTTTTTGGTCTTCCTTATTGATTGTCCAGCTTTCACATGCATATGAGACAACCATGTCTTAGATTAGGCTCACCTTAGTCTTCAAAGTGACATCTTTGCTCTTCGATACTTTAAAGAGATCTTTTGCGGCAGGTTTTCCCAGTGTAATACAACGTCTGATTTCTTGACTGCTGCTTCCATTGGTATTGATTGTGAATCCATGTAAAACGAAATCCGTGACAACTTCAATCTTTCTCCATTTGTCATGATGTTGCTTATTGGTCTAGTTGTGAGGATTCTTGTCTTTATGTTGAAGTAGAATCCATACTGAAGACTGTAGTCTTTGATCTACATCAGTAAGTGCTTCAAGTCACCCTCATTTTCAGCAAGCAGCATTGTGTCATCTGCATATTGCAGGTTGTTAAATGAGTTTTCCTCCAATTCTGATGCCATGTTCTTCTTCATATAGTCCAGCCTCTCGGATTATTTGCTCAGCATACAGATTAAAAAGTATGGTGAAAGGATACTACCCTGACACACACCATTCCTGATTTTAAACCACACGATACCCCTTGTTCACTTCAAATGACAGTTTTCCTGGTCTATGTATAGGTTTCTTATGAGCATAATTAAGTGTTGTGGAATCCCCATTCTTTGCAATGTTATCCATAATTTGTTATGATTCACACAGTCAAATACCTTTGCATAGTCAATAAAAAACAGGTAAACATTTTTCTGGTATTCTTTGCTTTCAGCCAAGTTCCATTTGACATCAACAATGATAACCCTCATTCCATGTCCTCTTCTGAATCAAGCTAGCATTTCTGGAAGTTACCTGTCAATATAGTGCTGGTGCAGCCGTTTTTGAATTATCTTCAGCAAAATTTTATTTGTGTATGATGTTAATGCTATTGTCGGATGATTTCCACATTCTGTTGGATCACCTTTCTTTGGAATGGGTACAAATATGGATGTCTTCCAGTCAGTTGGCCAGGTAGCTGTCTCCCATATTTCCTGACAAACGAGTCAGTGCCTCTAGTAAGTATGTGTTAAAACATCTCCGTAGGTGTTTTGTCAAATTCCTGAAGCCTTTTCACCAATTTCTTCAGTGCAACTTTGACTTCTTCTTCCTTAAGTATCATTGGTTCTTGACCATATGCTGCCTCTTGAAGTAGTTGAACATCGACCATTTCTTTTTGGTACAGTGATTCTGTATTCCTTCATCTTCTTTTGATGCTTCCTTCATCATTCAGTATTTTGCCCATAGAATCCTTCAGTATTGGGAATTGAGGCTTGAATTTTTTCTTCAGTTATTTCTGCTTGAGATATGCTGAATGTGTTCTTCCCTTTTGGTTTTCTAACTCCAGATCCCTGTACATTTCATTATAATACTTGGTCTTCTCTAGTTGACTTTTGAGATCTTTTATCTCATCATTTCTTCCATTTGTTTTAGCTACTCTCCATTCAAGAGCACGTTTCAGAATCTCTTCTGACATCCATTTTGGTCTTTTCTACCTGTCCTGCCTTTTCAGTGACCATTAGCTTTCTTCATGTATGAGTTCTTAATATCATCCCACGACTCATCTGGGTTTCATCATCAGTGTTAGTATGTCACATGTATTCCTTAGATAGTCTCTAAACTCACACAAGATATAATCAAGTTCTAGTTTGGTTATTGAGGACTTTTTTAATTTTCTCAGCTTCAACTTGAACTTCCGTATGAGCAACTGATGTTTTGCACCAGTCAGCTCCTGATCTTGTGTTGACTGAAGGTATTGAGCTTCTTTATCGCCTCCTTCCACAGATGTAGTCATTCTGATTCCTGCATATTCCATCTGGCGTGGCCCACATGTGTAGTCTCCGTTTACATCATTGAAAAAAGATATTTGCAATGAGTAAGTCAGTGGTCTTGAAAAATTCTGTCAGGTGATCTCCAGTAACATTTCTGTCATCAAGGCTGTATTTTCCAACTACTGATGATTCTTCTTTGTTTCCAGCTTTCACATTCCAATCACCAGTAGTCATCAGTACATGCTGATTGTGTGTTTGGTCAATTTCAGACTGCAGAAGTTGGTAAAGATCTTCAATTTCTTTGTCCTTGGCTTTAGTGGTTGATGGGTAAATTTGAATAATAGTCATATTAACTGGTCTTCCTTGTGGGCATGTGGATATTATCCTATCACTGACCGCATTGTACTTCAGAATAGCTCTTGAAACAGTCTTTTTGACAGTGAAAGTGATGCCATTCCTCTTCAATTTGTCATTCCCAGCATAGAGTATATGATTATCTGATTCTTAATGGCCAATACGAATCCATTTTAGCTCACTAATGCCTAGAATATCAATCTTTATGTGTTCTATTTCATTTTTGACTTCCAGTTTTCCTAGATTCATACTTTGTACATACCATTTTCCGATTATTAATAGATGTTTGCAACCGTTTCTTCTCATTTTGAATTGTACCTCATCAGCAAATGAAGGTCCCAAAAGCTTTACTCCATTCATGTCATTAAGGTCAACTCTGCTTTGAGGAGTTAGCTCTTTCGCAATTGTATTTTGAGTGCCTTCCAACCTGAGGGGCTCATCTTCTGGCACTATATCAGACAGTGTTTCAGAGCTATTCATGAAGTTTTCCAGTAATATATCAGGCAGTGTTTACTGCTATTCACAAAGTTTTCAGTGGCCAATTTGTTCAGAAATGGATGGCCCATCTTTCTTTATAGTCTGTCTTAGTCTGGAAGCTCCACTGAAACCTGTCCATCAGGGGTAACCCTGCTTTTATTTGAAATACTGGTGGCACAGCTGCCAGCCTCACAGCAACACATAAGCCATCACAGTACGACAAACTGACAGATGAGTGGTGAAGTGACATATTTTTCCTGAAACATGCCATTTTTTATTAAGAGTTTTAGGAATCATTAAACATAATTAATAAATCAGTAGTTATTTATTGCCCTTCATATGTTTTCTTCACAGATTCAAAAAGATCATAGAAAGAAGGCAGATGTGTTCCCTTTTAATTGTAGAAGAAATAGTGGATATTTACCAATGTCACTCTTGTTTCTACAGGCTACAGCTGGTTACAGTTAACAACTAGTTAACTCATGCAATTTTTTGACTATCACAATTTTATATTCATGATGTAGGGATTTGAATTGCTTCAAAAAATTTAGACTTTTATACATTTCTTCCAATCCTCTTAAGAAGAGTAGTTGGGAATATTTGATAGTACTTGAATATTTTATGCAAATAACACACACGTTAAATATTTTTTTCCACTTGTGCAACTCTTCACATTATTTTCCTAAGCATACTATGTGTGTTATATGCATGGACACATTATTTACATAGACTTGTTATTTGAAAAAAAAGCCCACAAAAAACTGTAATATACTTTTTAATTCTGTTTCTGTGATGTATTTTTCTTTTGTTTTCCTTTAGCATCATCCGTGACTACCCAAGTGCTGCACCACAGTTGCCTGGTGGAATCTTAGCAGATGAGATGGGCCTTGGAAAGACAGTGGAGGTTTTGGCTCTGATTCTGACACATACACGACAAGATGTCAAACAAGATGCTCTCACTCTTCCTGAGGTAGGAGGAGGACTGTAGGGCTTGAGAAAGCATGGGACATATGTTCTCAAAGAGCATCATATGTTGAACATTTGCTTGGCTCTTAAGTCAATACTTTCAGTGTACTCTGTGACTAATAATTTATATTACTTGTTAGTTAACTTCACTTGGACACAGAATAGAAGATTTTTGTGACCCAGAAGAATTTTTTGAACAATTTTATCCAGCTGGGAAAAATATATACAGTCACTTACCAAACATCTTTCTAGTTGACAGAGAAATTCTTTAAGAAAATACTGTTGCTTCCTCAAATGTTTTGTCACTTAGTACAAACCTAACCAATCTTGTTGCCACTGAGGGAATTCTGACTCATGGCAACCCCATGTATTACAGAGTAGAGCTACTTTATAGGGTTTTCTTGGCTGTAATCTTAAAGGAGGCAGATTGCTAGGACTTTCTTCTGTGGTGTTGCCGGATAGGTTCAGATCACCAACCTTTAGGTCAGTAGTGAAATGCTAACCATTTGTGCCACCCAGGAACCTCTTTAGTACTCACTGCAGGTGTCCATATTACCACTAAATATTTTTCAGAGCTGTTTAAAAAAAAAGTCCACAAATCTCAGATATGGGAATCTTAGAATCTAGTAATTAGCTTTGTTAAAAGATGGGTTGCCGTTGTTGTTATGTGCCGTCAAGTTGGACCCTACTCATAGTTGACCCCTCCTTGGGTTTCCAGGGCAGTATCACTACGGAAGTAGATTGCCCAGCCTTCCTTCCGAGGAGTGGCTGGTGGCTTTGAACCGCCAGCTTTCTGGTTAGCAATCAAGTAGCTTGGTAATTAGATTGCTAGTTAAAACAAACTCTTAAGTCCCTGTGCTAAAATATATAGTTATATTTTAAAATATGAATTTTAGAGTTTATATTAAAAAGAAAAAAGAAGAAGAAAAAAATCTTTTACCAAGGCAAGTACAGCTTCCCCTCCCTCCCAAAATGTATAGTTGTATTTTAAAATATGAATTTTAGAGTTTATATTGAGAAGACAAAAAAAAATCTTTTACCGAGGCAAGTACGGCTTCCCCTCCCTCCCAATAAGGAAATCAAAACCAGCACATTAAATCCTGCTAAAATGAGGTCATTAGTAAAGAGTGTAAATGGAATTCTCTCTAGGGCCCCCTATGTTCAAAACTTTAGGATTAGTGACCTTCTGATAGGGTCAAGTTTGCAAATTTGACTTTTCAAACTGGAGTAGGGAATGGAAAGAAAAATCTGTTTCCTTTGTAGAAGAATGGCTCCAAGTAGGTAGTTTTAACTGTCAGTAACTTCTTGCTGGGATTTTCTACTCACTAGATATTTTAATTCTAGCTTACTATTTTCAATATTAAAAAATTCAGTGTGTTGATTTATATATAAATAAGGTTTACAAACTTAATTCAAAAGTTCTGCACTTGGGAAGGGAGCTGTTGTATTGGAGTAAATTGTAGTCCATGTCATGAGACAAAGTGTGTGTGAACTACTGTGTGGAAAGTGAATTTGCTCTGTACACTTTCACCCAAATCACAATTTAAAACAAAAAAAAGGTATACACTTAACATGTAAGTAACTTGAGACAATATGCACAGTTTTAAAAAGTGATAGTTGCCTGTAAGGTCTGAAATGAAAAAATAAACTTTGTATATGTGGGTAACATTTAGCTCTAATTTTTTTTTTACAAGCTTTGCATTTTCTTAATAGAAGGAGTTTGAATATTATTAAGCAATTCAGAATGCTGAGAGCAAAGCACTCTATGACTAATGACTGTTTATATCAGGGAACCATGGTGAATTATTTTGCTCCGTCACCTTATTCTGGAGGAAAAGTGAAAAACAGAGAAACCCGGAATATGGAATTTGAACCAAAAGTAAAAGTTCAGTGTCCCCGTAAGTATGACATCTCTTAAAGATCATACATGTTTATTAACTCATTGTTATACTGCTTTGCAATCCTCATTTAGAGATGTTTTGTGATTGTTCTCAAGAACTGTTTTACAGATTTATATCTGTATAAATGGATTTGATTACAAGTTATATTATCTTAACAGAAGTAAGATTTATTCTTATGTTTGATTTGTCTCGGAGGCTCTTATTCAATCTGTTAAACGTACATTTTTCACATTTACTACTCAAACTAAAACCAAAAAACCAAACACACTGCCATTGAGTCGAACCCAACTCATAACGACCCCTCCTTGGGTTACCAAGGCGGTATCACTACGGAAGTAGATTGCCTAACCTTCCTTCGGAGGAGTGGTTGGTGGGTTTGAACTGCCAGCCTTCTGCTTAGCAGTCAAATGCCTTAGGCACTCCACCACCAGAACTCCCACAATTTAAACTAGGCTTTGTTTATTTGCTAGCGTGGCTGTTTTCAGAGGGCGGAACAGGTACGGAGGGCAGAGGACGGCCCCCAAGGTGGCAGGGAGCAGCAGCAGCAGACAGGGCCAGTGGCCAGAACAGGTAGGGGGAAGCCCAGGAAGTGAGCGGACCAGTTGGAACAGCTAAGGGAGAAGAACTTGTCTGTCGGTTTGTTGTACTGTGGTGCCTTGTGTATTGCTGTGAGGCTAGAGGCTGTGTCAGCAGGGGTGTCCATGGTGGACCAGTATTGATGGAACTTCCAGACTGAGACAGACTCAGAAGAAGGAAGAAGCCATCCACTTCTCAAAGAATTGGCCAGTGAAAACCTTATGAATAGTAGTGAAACACTGTCTGACATTTTACTGGAAAATTTTATGAATAGCCCTGAAGCATTGTCTGATACAGTGCCGGAAGATGAGCCCCTCAGGTCAGAAGGCACTCAAAATATGACTGGGAAAGAGCTGGCTCATCAGAGTAGAGCCTACTTTAATGATATGGGTAAAGCAGAGCTTTCAGAGCCTCCATGTGCTGAAGTGGCACGACTCAATATGAAAAGAAACAGCTGCAAACATCCACTGATAATTGGAACATGGAATGTACAAAGTATGAATCTAGGAAAATTGGAACTTATCAAAAATAAAATGGAATGCATAGAGACATTGACATCCTAGGCATTAGTGAGCTGAAATGATTAGTGAGCTGAAATGAACTGGTTTTGGCCATTTAGAATCAGATAACCATATGGTCTACTATGCTGGAAATGACGTTTGAAGAGGAATGGCGTGGCATTCATGCTCACAAAGAATGTTTCAAGATCTATCCTGAAGTACGATGCTGTCAGTGATAGGATAATATCCATATGCCTACAAAGAAAGCCAGTTAATACTACTATTCAAATTTAGGTACCAACTACCAAAGCCAAAGATGAGGAAATTGAAGATATTTGCCAACTTCTGCAGTCTGAAGTTGATTGAACATGCAGTTCATGCAGTTAAAGTGTGCTGATTATCACTGGTGACTGGAATGCAAAAGTTGAAAACAAAGAAGAATCACCAGTAGTTGGAAAATTTGGTCTTGAAAATAGAAATAATGCTGGAGAGTATTTTGCAAGACCAACAACTTATTTATTGCAAATACCTTTTTTCAGTAACACAAATGGTGGCTCTACACGTGAACTTCATCAGATGGAGTACACAGGAATCAGCTTGACTGCATCTGTGGCAAGAGGTGATGGAGAAACTCAGTATCTTCAGCCAAAACTAGGCCAACAGCTGATTGTGGAACATACCATCAACTACTCATTTGCAAGTTCAAGTTGAAGTTGAAGACAATTAAAACAAGTCCACGAGAGCCAAAATATGACCTTGATTATATCCTTCCTGAATTAAGGACCATTTAAAGAATAGATTTGATGCATTGAACACCAGTGACCAAAAACCAGAGGAATCATGGGATGACATGAAGAACATCATCCATGAGGAAAGCAAAAGGTCATTAAAAAGATAGGAAAGGAAGAAAAGACCAAAATGAATGTCAGAGAAGACTCTGTTACTTGCCCTTGAATGGAGAGTAGCTGAAGCAAATGGAAGAAATGACAAGATAAAAGAGCTAAGCAGAAGATTTCAAAGAGCAGCTCAATAAGACAGTCAATTATTACAACAAACTGTACGAAGATACAGAGTTGGAAAGCCAAAAGGGAAGAACACACTTAGCTTTTCTCAAGCTGAAAGAACTGAAGAGGACATTTAAGCCTCAAGTTGCAATATTGAAAGATTCTATGCAGTATATTGAATAATGCAGGAAACATCAAAAGAAGATGGAAGGAATACACAGAGATGCCAAAAAGAATTGGTTGATGTTCATCAATTTCAGGAGGTGGCATATGATCAAGAACCAGTGGTATTGAAGGAAGAAGTTGAAGCTGCACTGAGGGAAGTGGCGAAAAACAAGACTCCGGGAATTGACGGGTTACCCATTGAGATGTTTCAACAAATGGATGCCCTGCTGGAGGCACTCGCTTGGCTATGCCAGAAGATTTGGAAGACAACTACCTGTCCAACTGACTGGAAAAGATCCGTATTTACCTGTTCCAGAGAAAGGTGATCCCACAGAATGTGGAAATTATTGAACAATATCATTAATGTTGCATGCAAGTAAAATCTTACTAAAGATAATTCAAAAATGGTTACAGCAGTATATTGACAGAGAACTTCCAGAAATGCAAGCTGTATTCAGAAGAGGATGTGAAACGAGGGATGTTTGTTGCTGATGTCAGATGAATCTTGGCTCAAAGCAAAGAATACCAAAAAGATGTTTACTTGTGTTTTATTAACTGTGCAAAAGCATTCAACTGTGTGGATCATAACAAATTATGGATAACATTGAGAAGAACGGGAATTCCAGAACACTTAATTGTGCTCATGAGGGACTTGTACATAGACCAGGAGGCTGTCGTTTGAACAGAACAAGAGAACACTGCATGGTTTAAAATCAAGAATGGAGTGCATCAGGATTGTATCCTTTCACCATACTTACTCAATCTGTATGCTGAGCTGTCGCGGCCGGCGTGACAATTCTAGAACAGGGGGTAAGAGAATGAGTTAAAAATGAGAGAAAAGTTAAAGGATGGGAACGGGAGGGACACTCAGAGCCATTGCAAAGCAGTGCCAACTTTATTATAATTATACTCAAACTTATATACAGGTTTAACATGAGAAAAGTGCATGATTCATATGTCATACAATCAATCACAAGTTAATCAA
>NW_006922105.1:1293828-1326136 GCF_000298275.1 Orycteropus afer afer | reverse complement strand
TGATGGTGTACTAAGAGCAGGGCCCAAGTTTCAGGGACACTAACAGCATCAGCCCACAAAAGCCAGGGCCCATTAGTCCTAGTCCTTATGGGGACACTGAAAGTATCAACCTATTTCTGAGAGCTGTTGCTCAATTAGTCACTCACCATGTCCCATCAGTCCTTTAAGACTTAGGGCTCTCCACACTGAGCAAATAATCCGAGAAGCTGGGCTGTGTGAAGAAGAATGTGGCATCAGGATTGGAGGAAGGCTCATTAACAGCCTACGTTATGCAGATGACAACTTTGCTCACTGAAAGTGAGGATGCCTTGAAACACTTACTGATGAAGATTGAAGTCTGCAGTATGGTTTACACCTCAATATAAAGAAAACAAAAATCCTCACAATGGGACCAATAAGCAGCATCATGACAAATCGAGAAAAGACTGAAGTTGTCAAAGACTTCCCATACTTGGTTCTACAGTCATCACCAATGGAAGCAGCAGTTATGATATCAGATGTCGTATAGCATTGGGTAAATATGCTGCAAAGGACCTCTCAAGTGCTGAAGAGCAAAGATGTTTACTTGAAGACTAAGGTGCGCTTGACACAAGCCATGGTATTTTCAGTTGCCTCACATGCATGTGAGAGCTGGAAAATGAAAAAGGAATACCAAAGAAGAGTCAATGCTTTTGAGTTGTGATGTTGGTGAAGGATGCTGAAAGTACCATGGACTGCTAAAAAGAGCTAACAAATCCATCCTGGAAGAAGTGTGGCCAGATTGCTCCTTGGAAGCGAGAATGGACAGGCTTCGTCTCACCTACTTTGGTCATGTTGTAAGAAGGGACCATTCCCTGGAGAAGGATATCATGCTTGGCAAAGTGGAGGGACAAGGAAAAAGGGGAAGGCCCTCAGCGAGATGAATTGACACAATGTCTGCAATGATGGGCTCAGGTATAGCAAGGATCATGGGGCTGGCACAGGACCACGCATTGTTTTGTTCTGCTGTACATAAGGTCGCTGTGAGTCGGAGACAACTCAGCAGCACCTAACAACAACAACAGCTGTTTCAGATTTTGTTATTAAAGAGAATGTTTCCCTTACTATTGGTAGTATATACTTAGATAATTGTGAGGTTTATTTCATTGTTCTTGTTTTTTTAATTTTGAATGATCGTTTGCAAGATTAGCAAACTAGCATGAATAATCTTTATTTCCATCTCAGTAATTTATTTTATAATATGTTGAAACAGTGTTTTTATTACATATTCTTCAAAATAGCACTAATCGACAACATGTCTGCAATAAATCTTTTGATTTATGTTTTCAATTTGATCCTCAGTATGGATTAAGATTAACTGATACTTTCTTTTAACTTTGTTTAACTGAGTTACCACATTCTTTTGCATTTAGCCACACGTGTGATGATATTGACAGCTGTAAAAGAAATGAATGGGAAAAAAGGAGTGTCCATCCTTTCCATCTATAAGTATGTGAGTTCGATGTATAGATATGATGTTCAACGGAATAGGAGTCTTCTAAAACGGATGCTGAAATGCTTAATATTTGAAGGTCTTGTGAAACAGATCAAAGGCCATGGTTTTTCTGGGACTTTTACATTGGGGAAGAATTATAAGGAAGAGGACATATGTGATAAAATTAAAAAGCAGGTAATAGAGCATTTATGAAATACCTGCATGTGACACTTTATAGAATAAGTTGGCAGATTCTGGCTTGACCCTGAAGCTCTTGTAGCCTGAAGGTCAATAACAAATTAACAAACCAACTAGTTAGTACAGGCAATTATGGCTATCTGCATTTCTGCCTTAAGTTTGCTACTTTCTTAATGTAAGTTCCATGAGAATAGACACTTTATTACCACTAAGCCCACAGAAGAATGCATAGCAGATGCTTGATAAATATTCACTAAATAAAGTATAAAATTAGTTGGTTTGTTAAGCATATTATAGAGTTAAAATAACTTCTCTGTTCTAATCATGCTGTTTTGTTTTGTGACACTGGTTACATTCCCCACGGTGCAGCATCTCACTCCTCCTCCCTCCCTGTAGTTACCCTTTCCTTGTGTCCTTCTTGCCTATGTATTCCTGCCTCCGTGCCTTTTTCCCTATGCAAATGCTGCTCTTCTGGTCTCCCACAGTTGCTGTTCTAAGGAGTGCATCTCCTGGTGTAGATGTTCAGCTCATAGGCCTGTCTATTGTTAGGCTGAGAATTAAGCAACTGGAGTGAGTTCAGTTCCAGGCCCAAAGGGTGACTAGGGGCCATAATCTCGGGGGTTTCACCAGTCTTTGTCAGATCAGTAAGTCTGGTCTTTTTTTATGACTTTGAGTTTTGTTCTACATTTTTCCCACTCTATACAGGATCTCCAGTTTTGATCCCTTTCCAAGCAGTTAGCACTGGTAGCTGGGCGCCATCTAGTTCTTCTGGTCTCATGGTCATATAAGTTGAGGTTCTCATTGTCTATTAGTCCTTTGGACTAACTATTTCATGCATCTTTGATTTTCTTCACTCTTCTTTGCTCCAGATGAGGAGAGACATAAATGCCACTTAGATGGCCACTTGCAAACTTTTAAGACTTCACTCACTGTACTCACCAATCTAAGATGTAGAACAATATTTTTGTATACCATGTTGTTCCAATTGTACTTGATGTCCCCAACAACCATGGTCCCCAGCCTGCAGACCCCATGACCCACTCTAATTGTGCTGTTTTAAACAGTTAAAAAGTTTGTCCCAAACTTGAAACAATCCCTTAAATTTTACATACATTTTGAATCTTTTATATAATTTTAATTTTCCCTATATCATCATCTTGTAAAATTTTTACATTTTGTTATAAAACTGCTTCTGTTGGAACAGTAATTTGAATTTGCTTATAAGGTAATAGTTATGATACTTACAACCCTAAATCAGGGAAAGACTGATGATAGCAAGTCAAAATGTGGAGCTACTGTCTTGGCTACTGTAACAGGAATGGCTGGACGAAAAGTAAGGATGGAAGTCCTCAGTGAACTGTACCTTTAATAATCTTGCTGCCACCAAAAAAAAAAAAAATCTCACACATCATTGTCACTGATTGAGTGTCAAGTGTCCTAACTCATCTTTTAAATCTCAGTTCTGACAGCAGTTCCAGGAAGCTTCCTCTGGCATCTGCCTCTCCCTTGTCACCCAAACTGTATAGTTACCCTTCTTATATGTTTCTGTAATATCCTGTATACTTAACCATGGTCAATTTCTGTTGTAGTTGTCTATCCTATTAACTTCTATTTTCCACTAAACTGCTTTGAGACCAGGGGTCAAATATTACACAGATATGTGTTGCTTAATGTCCACAATACATTCTGTGGAATAAGACAGGTGATTTGGATGTTGTGCAAACATCTTATTACGTACAGGAGTGAAGCATGTAGAAGGTCATTGATTGGGCTCAGGACCCATGCCACTGCCACTGCACCAAGGGACTACACAAAAACTTCAGTTCTACTACTTGCTCTCCTGCATGGTCTCTGCCTGGTCTCCAAGAGTTTTGCCCAGTCCCTGGCCCGCCTTGCCACTGGCTCCCTTCCCTTTTTCCTCCCTGACTCCCTTCCCTGTCCACCTAACTAACGGGCTTTAAACTCTTCTAGCCCCACCTACTCATCTCCACCTCCTCCCATTGTGCAAAAAGGGCATGGAGGCATCCTCCAGCCTCCAGTAATTTAACAAGAGGGAGACAGAATCACCAGCGACAGGCCAAAGCTGATTATTGTGAGGTAGAAGTCAGACATGCTGCCACCCTCCAATCTTTTTACCAATTCCAACCCCAACTGTTCTTCCCACAGAACTTTCTACTTCTCTGCTGGGTATGATAATGCATTGCAGTGGCCACACAGGACTTAGAGACTATACTTACGATTATGGAATTTATTAGGGAAGTAACAGGTTCAGGAATGCTCATGATACAGTTCTTCAATCAGGACAGCCTCCCCTCAGCCATGCCTCTCTTTGGCCCTCTGCCTCTCAGCTTGGCCTCTGCTCTGTTGGAGCAAGTGTTACAAAGCTGTTTTAGCTCTGCCAGTAGGTGCGCCCCACTCTGCCAACGAGCCTTCTGCCCAAAGGCACTCAGCTTTCTCACTCCATGGGCAAGCAAGCCCACTGCTCTGTCTCCTGCTGGTGTCTCAGTTCTCCTGCTGCTGTCTCTCTGCCATTTCAGCACAGGTATCTCGGGTCCAAGGACATGCTTTACTCCTGACTACTCTCTGTCTTGATGGTAGTGAGAACCCCTTTTCTGCCTCTAGGAGGGCTCACTTTAAACCTAGTCGAATGACAAAACTGACCGATCCCAACAGTAAGGTTCCATATACCTTCTTTCCGTGGTCCCACTCTCACAAGGGTGTCTTGTACCTTTTACATTACTAACAAGCTATCCAGTCCCCTTGGTGGCCCATAGACACCTCACATTTACATAATTCTACCTGGTAATGTGAGAGTAACAAAGACCAAGGCCAGAAGACCAAGTAATTCTCTGTAGAACACCCTGGATGCCTTTTCTTCTCCTCCTTCTCCTATCACTGCCTCAGCCAGACATTTAGTCAGCTGCCACTGTCAGAGACCAAAAGCCTAGGCCCAGTTGTCACACATAGGGTGTGACACCCTGTGTGATACCCTGGCCAAGTGGGGCAGTAGTCTCATCAGGGTAATCCCACTCAACGGCTTGGTGTCGGAATGGCTCCTATCTGTGGCAAACAGCAGGACAGGCAGCCGTGGATGAATGAACGCCAGAACCCGCATCCTCTTCCACACCAGGCCCCATATGGACTAGAAAGCTAGTGAGAAATAGATCATATCTCCATGCTTAGCAAAGTACATCTGCTATATCCCATACTCCAATCAGGATTTCTGAGCTCTACTAGCACATTACAGGGCCACGGATTTCTGAATTCTATTATAATCTTATCATGCTTGGTAAAATAGAGGGTCAGCAAAAAAGAGGAAGACCCTCAACAAGATGGAATGACACAGTGGCTAAAATGATGGGCTCAAGCATAGCAAGTATTGTGAGCACAGGACTAGGCAGCGTCTAGTTCTGTTGTACACAGGGTCGTGATGAATGGGAGCCTGCTTGAAGGCACCTAACAACAATATTGTAACCTTATGGGACCACAGACATACGTGGGCTTAGATGTTACCTGAACAGATGTTAAGCAACACATAACTGTCCCTGTGTCTCCAGTGCAAATGGAGATGATATCTAGCACAGAGTTGGAATTCACTGAATGATCGCAGCAGGGAGCATAGGAAGAAAGAAGGAATTTATTTGCTAGTTGTAATAATTAATAGATTGGCTTGCTTTCTTTAAATACTGTATTTTATTTCTTGGTGTCTTAGTAATTGCCTTATTTTGTATGTATGTGTTATAAGCTACTAACATATTTTATTTATTTAGACAGACTATAAGAAGCTACTACTGAGCTATTAGTAGGTCTCCTTATCTTTCTTCTCGTTATTCTCTGCAAATCTCTCTTGCATGGTAGCATGTTCTACCTCTTTTTTTAATTTTCTTTTTTGACCTACAGGATACAGAGAGGGTTCTTAGGACAGACGGGAAGCCACTGATTAGGAGTGATTCTCCTGATGTAAAGGGTAGCAAAAACTGGCTGCTGAAGTTTCCTATGTAGTACATAGATAAAGCTGGGAATTTAATTTAAAAAACTTGCCTGTGTTGAAATTATTAACTAATTCTTTTTTTAATAGGCAATAGGGAGTCCAAGGAAAATTCAGAAAGAAACCAGAAAATCAGGAAGCAAGGACACTGATTCTGAATACTTGCCATCAAACACTGATGATGATGATGATGATCCTTACTATTATTACTATAAGCCCAGGAAGAATCGTGCTAAATTGAGGAAAAAGCCTGCTTCATCCACCAGAAGAGGAAATGGTCAGTCTGATATTAATCCTGACTCAGAAGGACACTGTCCAGCTGCCAGGGACTCTGGAATGACTGATGCTACCATGCCTAAAAGTGCATGTGTGTCTGAAGTTCAGCAGGAATCCAACCCGGAGGACCATGCTGAATCGCTAACACTTGGTGGTGGTGATGTGCCACATTGTAACATGAGTCCCTATAACTCTGCTGATTATCACTTTGAGTGCATATGTGGTGAACTTGGCCAGATAGACCTTAAGCCTCGTGTTCAGTGCCTGAAGTGCCACCTATGGCAGCATGCAAAATGTGTGAATTATGAAGAGGAGGATCTGAAAATTAAGCCTTTTTACTGCCCCCACTGCCTTGTTGCAATGGAGCCAGTATCAACACGAGCAACTCTGATCATCTCCCCAAGTTCCATCTGTCATCAGTGGGTGGATGAGATCAACAGGCATGTGAGGTCATCATCTCTTCGAGTCTTGGTGAGACAGTTTGGGCTCTTTAGAAGGATGACTGGTGTTAGGTGCTGTTGAGTCAGTTCCAGTTTATAGTGACCCAGTTTACAACAGAAGGAAACAGTGTCCGACTCTGTGCCATTCTCAAAGTTGTTGCTGTGTTTGAGCCTTTTGTTGCAGCTACTATGTCAGTCTATCTCGTTGAGGGTTTTTCTCTTTTTTGCTGACCCCCCCTTTACCAAGCATGATGTCCTTCTCCAGCAACTGATCCTTCCTGATAACATGTCCAAAATACATGAGATGCAATCTCACCATCCTACCTTCTCGGGAGCATTCTGGCTGGACTTATTCCAAGACAGATTTGTTTGTTCTTCTGGCAGCCCTTGGTATATTCAGTATTCTTTGCCAGCACTATAATTCAAAGACATCAGTTCTTCTTTGGTCTTCCTTATTCATTGTTCAGCTTTTGCACATATATAAGGCAGTTGAAACTACCTTGGCTTGGGTCTGGTGTACCTTAGTCCTCAAGGTGATGTTTGTCTTTTAATACTTTAAACACTTCTTTTGCAGCAGATTTGCCCAATGCAAAATGTCGTTTGATTTCTTAACTGCTGCTTCCATGGATGTTGATGTGGGTCCAAGTAAAATGATACCCTTGACAACGTCAGTCTTTTCTCTGTTTCTTATGATGTTGGTTATTGGTTCAGTTGTGCACATTTTTGTTTTCTTTATATTAAGGTATAATTCATACTGAAGGCTCTAGTCTTTCTTCTTCATCAGAAAGTGCTTCAAGTCCTCTTTGCTTTCAAACAAGCAAGGTTGTGTCATCTGCATATCAGAGGTTGTTATGAATCTTCCTCCAATCTTGATGCCACATTTTTTTCACATGTAGTCCAGCATCCTGGATTATTTGCTCAGCGTACAGATGAAAAAATATGGGGAAAGGATATAACCCTGACACACATCTTTCCTGATTTTAAACCATGCAATATCCCCTTGTTGTTTTCAAGTGACTGTTTCTTGGTCTGTGTACAAGTTCCACATGATCACAATTAAGTGCTCTGAAATTCCCGTTCTTCACAATATTACCCATAATTTGCTGTCATCCACGCAATAGAATGCCTTTGCGTAGTCAGTAAAATACAGGGAAGCATCTTTCTAGTATCCTCTGCTTTCACCCAGGATCCATCTGCCATCAGCAAGGATATCCTCATTCTACATCCTCCTGTGAATCTAGCCAAAAATTCTCAGTTCCCTTTGATGTTCTGCTGCAGCCATTTTTAAATTATCTTCAGCAAGCTCTTACTTGCATGTGATTCTGATACTGTTCGATAATGTCCACATTCCATCAGATCACTTTTTCTTTGGAATGGACATGCATATGATCTGCTCTAGTGGTTTAGCCAGGTAGCTGTCTTCCAAATTTTGGCATGGATGTGTGAGTGCTTCCAGAGTTGCATTGTTTGTAGAAACACTTCAAATGATATTCCATATCTTCCTTGTTTTTTGCTAATACCTTCAGTGCAGCTTGGACTTCTTCAATATTTAGTTCTTGATCTTATGCTACCTCCTGAAATGGTTGAGGGTCAACCACTGCTTTTTTGGTACAGTGACTCAATATATTCCTTCCATCGTTTTTGATGCTTCCTGTGTTACTCAGTATTTTGCCTACAGAGTCCATGAGTATTGCAACTCAAGGCTTGAATTTTTCTTTAATTCCTGCAGCTTGAGAAAGCATGTTCCTCCCTTTTGGCTTTCTAACTCCAGATCTTTGCATATTTTATTATAATACTTCACTTTCTCTTCTCAGGCAGCCCTTTGAAATCTTCAGTTCTTTTATTTCATCATCTCTTTCATTCATTTAGCTAATCTACATTCAAGAGCAAGTTTCAGAGTCTCTTCTGATACACATTTTGGTCTTCTTTTTCTTTCCTGTCTTTTTAATGACCTTTTGCTTTCTTCATGTATGATGTTCTTTATTTATTTATTTGTGATTTGGGTGAAAGTTTACATAGCAAATTCATTTTCAGTACAACAGTTCATACATCTTTTGTTTCATGATATTGATTGCAATCCCCATAATGTAACAGTTCTTTTCCCACTTCCTCCCCCTGGTTACCTTTTTCCTGTGTCCTTTCCTATTCATTCCTGCCCCCTGAGGTATCTCCCTGTGAAAATACTGCCCTCTGGTCTCACATGGTTGATTGTTCTAAGGGGTGTACCTACCTGGTATAAATGTTTACCTCATATATACCTGTCTATTGTTTGGCTGGAAGCCACAGAAGTGAGTTCAGTTCTAGGCCCAAAGGGTGGCCAGGGGCCATAGTCTCAGGAGTTTCACCAGTCTCTGTCAGACAAGTAAGCCTGGTCTTTTTTATAATTTTAAGGTTTGTTTCACATCTTCCTCCCACTCTATCCAGAATCTCCTGCATGGTTCCTTTTCCAGATGGTGGCAGTGGTAGGTAGCCAGGCATCATCCAGTTCTTCTGGTCTCAGGCTCATGTCGGCTGAGGTTCTCATGGTCCACCAGTATCATGGACTAATTGCTTCCATGTTTTACGCTGTTTTTGATGTCATCCCACAACTCATTTGGTCTTTGGTCATTGGTGTTCAGTACATCAAATCTGTTCTTCAGATGGTCTCTAAATTCAGGTGAGATATAATCAAGGTTGTATTTTGGCTCTTGTGGACTAGTTTTAATTTTCTTCAGCTTCAAGTTAAACTTGGATGTTAGCAATTAATGGTCTGTTTGACAGTCAGCTCCTGGCCTTGTTTTGATTGATCATATTGAGCTTTTCCACCATCTCTTTCCACAGGTATAGTCTGTTTAATTTCTGTGTATTATATCTGATGAGGTTCACATATATAGTCACTATTAATGATGTTGAAAAAGGTATTTGCAATGAATAAGTAGTTGGTCTTAGAAAATTCTGTTGTGTGATCTCTAGTCATTTTTATCACCAAAGCCACATTTGTAAATACTGAGTATGGAGGGATCAGAAAATACAAATTTTTGCTTCTTCATGATTTTTTATAGTTTTTATTGCTTTCCTGTTTGTCTAAAAATGAATGAAATGAGACCATACTATTAAATCAGAGTTTGAAAGATAAATTGAGAATGAAAAATTACATAGACTGTTGTTCTTTTCTGACTTCAGAGGGTTAGAAGTTAAAGCACTTTTGAGTGGAAATATCTGGGGGGGCCACTTCAGAGTTGAGTAACAGAATGCCCTCCCTGGTTCTCTAGTGTTTTGCCTTCTTGACTTTAATTTCTTTTCTGGATCCTTTATCCTCTTTGCCTCATCCCTTATTGCATTTCAGTGTACGAGTTTCTCAGACCCTGGTCCTAAGCTCTCTTCTCCCTTCATTTCTGTGTCCCCACTCCTCCCCTCCACACCAAGATGCTTTCTCACCACAGACCTAATTGTGTCCATTCCCTTGTCCTTGTTTTAACACCCTTGCAGGCCTCTTTCTGTGATCAGAATACAGCCCATGTTTTTGGCATAGTATCTAAGTATGTTTGCAGTATGGCCTCAACCTTCCTTATATTTTCACAAAAAGGACCCCATACTTAAGACACACTGAACTTCTCAGTGGTCACTGAACATGCCTGTTCCGTACCTCTGAGAACTTTTACAATATCTTTGATCATGCAAATAGAAAAGTTTTGCATAAGCACTTATTCTCTCAGAGGTACAATCCTAAGGCAACATTGTGTAACAGTAGCTCCTTCTCGGATTTGTCACACTTAGCTCCAGAATCATCCTCTGACACCTCTGTTACTTCATCTATAAAATAAGAACGCACTTATTCCGCAAGTACTAACCAAGCATCCATTATGTGCCAGGGACTTTGCTAAACTGAAAATAGTATCTGCTCACAAGGCTTGTGGAGATGTTACAGTATGACAGAGTGCTGGCACATAGTAAACAGTCAGTGTTAGTGTTTGCAGTAGCAGTATTCTTCCCTGTTTTGCTTTCCCTTCTTCCCACACAAACATTGTTGAAGTTTTCTGTACTATCAAAGCACGATCAGAGGCATGAAGGATCGATCAGAGGCATGAAGGATCGGTGTTAATCTTTACTCTTGAGGAGCTCTGTTCTGTAGTGTCAGCAAATTTGGGGTAATCTCGTCTCTGCCCCTTCTGAACAAGTCACTTTATGTTTCTGATGTGTCAAAGGAGAATAAGAACGCCTGTTAACAGATTTGTTCTTGAAGATTAGAGATAATTCTTAGCACAGAATCTGAAACTTGAAAGACATTCATTCGGTGAATGATAGCTCTTGTTGCTCTGCATTTTCATACCATTGTGGTTTTGCAAATGCTGTTTACATGAACTGCTGAGAAGTTCTTTTCCCCATTTCTCTACCTTTGACAACTCCTAAGTATTCTTCCAGAGGTACCTTAAGTTTCAAGTCCTCTCTGAATTTACCTTCTCAGCCACAGAATCAGTCATTTCCCTACAGTAATGACAGGTGGTGATGCTCTGACATTCACTTCTGTTAGAAGTTCTTTCCCACTGCTTGTGCTCTTGGTCTTCTGTACCAATATGCATCTTTCTCTAGATGGGTGTGGTATGTGGTTTATAGCCTGGGCTGGTCCTAAGCAAATGGAAAGGGCTCGGTAACTGTCTTGAATGAATATTTCATCTATCTTTTATGAACATTTTTGCAATAACTCTGTCTCCACTGATTCTTTCCAGGTATATCAAGGTGTGAAGAAGCATGGTTTCTTACAGCCTCACTTTCTGGCAGAACAAGACATAGTTATCATTACCTATGATGTCCTTCGTTCAGAACTAAACTATGTAGATATCCCACATAGCAACAGTGAGGATGGGCGTCGCCTACGGAACCAGAAGCGCTATATGGCCATCCCCAGCCCCCTGGTGGCTGTGGAGTGGTGGAGGATCTGTCTTGATGAAGCTCAGATGGTTGAATGCCCTGCTGTAAAAGTGAGACTTTCTCGAAAACCTACTGAGGGAAGGAAAAAGGGAAAAGGACTAGGGGAAAATGTCCTTAGAAAATTTGTTTCTTTAGTGTAGTTTCACACGGCATTGATACTGATCAGAAGTTTGCTGTTAAACATTCTACATTTGTTTTTCCCTTTCAACATTAACTATATTACCCACTGGAATTATTTGACTACTCTGTCAGTGTTTGTTCTATATGTAATGCCATATGTATTTAAAGAAGATGTCCCTTTACATGTGTTGTAGACCAAAGTAAACTGTTTAGAGACTTTCTGAGAACTGGATACCTCATCATGTAGGCTCTGATAGCTTTGGCCAAAGTTGACTTAGACCAAATAGTAAGAGAAAATGCTGCTTTAGAGAATGCAATTTTGATTCAGCCTTCTTTGTCATGTTTTGACCAGTATGTAACCTAAATCAAATTTTTAATCTTGTAGTTCACATCTAAGGGAAGAGTGGTCTAGGGAATGGATCAGTCATTTTTGCATGTTTTTGGTCTACACAGGCTTGAACTACCCCTCCTCTTCAGGGAGTACACAACAGCCTCTAGCTAATGAGAACCACTATACTAGAAGATGGCCTATTGAATATGACATTAAATATGGAATGTGATAACTATTGAGAGTAGGTGCCTCTGAACTGAAGTGTAGGTTTTCATGAGCAAACATTTGCATTCTTCCTGTGTCTTTTTTTCTTTTTTTAATTTCTCTTTTACTTGTTTCATCAGGCTGCAGAAATGGCTCAGCGTTTGAGTGGGATTAATCGGTGGTGCATCAGTGGTACTCCAGTGCAGAGAGGACTGGAAGGTAATACATGGTTTCCTCAAATATTGCATGTATTTGGAAAGCTTAATTATTCTGAGTAAAAGTATTCCTGAAATTCTATTGTAGTGGTTTATTAACTATACATGTATTTACAGTTGGCTCCTAATAGTTTCAAGCATGTATCTTTCTAACTGAAAATCAGATGATTTTTTGTTTGTATGTGAGGACAGGTTAAAAGTGAGTGATCCTGTTTGTTCTGTTGAACAATTATTGCATCTGCCTAAACAGTTTAGATACAGGTCTGAATTGAAGCCAGAGTTGTAAAGTGATAGGTAGAAAAGAGGAAAAACTAATAGAGGGAGGGAGGAAGGAAAAGAAAATTAATTTCAGTTAACCATTCTATAAAAACAGACCATAATTTTCATGGGCTGTATCCATAAATAATAGAGCCATGATTTCACTGTCAGGCTCATTAAAAGGCCACATTTAGTGGTCTGCTTTCAGATTTGGAAACTGTCAAAATTTTAAATATTTAGGTGTTAACAGTTCAGAAGTTGACTGAGAAAGTACAGCAGGGAAAGAATGGACCGTTGGTGTGCCTTTTTACTCATTGTAACGTTGAGAGAATATGCAGTAATTGTTTAGATAGGTGTTTTGGGATGTGGGAAATGTTGACAGGTGTTTTGAGTACTTGTCAACACTGAACAAATTTTTTTCTTGAGCTGTTTTTTATAAAACAGTTTTATTGTGGTATAAATGACATAGTGAAGCTGTAAATATTTAAAGTGTAAACTTTGAAAAGTTCTGACACACAGGTATATCTGCGAAACTGTTGCTACAGTCAAGGTGATCACTTCTAACAAGTTCTGCATGACTCCAACCCATTCAAGACAGGAGTGTCCAAACTTCTAGAAATTTAGATTCTCTTTCCTCTTTGCTTCCATAACACTCTGATGTTATCATGTGCAGTGTTTCTCCCCTCATCCCCCAGTTGTTGCAGTGGAATGTTTTCCTGTTGTGACTTAACTATACTCAGTGGAAATCTCATGGTGTTTTTTTTTTGTTTTTTTTTTTTCCCCTAGACCATGGTTTCTCAATCTTGACCCTATTGACATTTTGGGCCAGATAATTCTCTGTTGGGATGAGCTGTCCTATAAATTTAGAATGTTTTCCAGCATCATTAGCCTATAACCTCTAGGTGCCAGTTATAATAACCAAAAATATCTTCCGGCATATCCAAATATCTCCTGGGGGGAGGGGAATCATACTCTAACATGCCTACCCCCATTGAGAACCACTATGCTAGATAGACTAAAAGAGAGAAATCAGATTGGATAATTTGTTCATTGGCAATAAATCCAGAGATCACGTCAGTCCCATGTTGGGTACATATTGGGCAAGAAAATGAGGCAAAAGTGTTTTCATCTATAATTTGCCAGGCCTTTAATATGTTTCTGCAAGCAGGCTGAAATTACATCAGTCTACGTAGCAAGTCAAATAAGCAAGAACTCTGCCCAATTACCCCTTCTCTCCTCTCTGTTCCTTGTCTATATGATGTGCTTGTTTGTAGAATATAAAAAACATTGACTGTGGGTGATATGTGAACCTGGATTTAGATCCTGACTTATTTTTTAGTAGTATGTCCATAAATAAATTATTTAAACTTTCAAAATCTGATCTTTCTTCTTTGTAAAATAAAATGTTTTAAGGATTAATTATACTAAAATATGCAAAACATTTGTTGTTGTTGTTAGATGCCATCCAGTCCATTCTGACTCATGAAAACTCAAAACTAAAAAAAAAAAAAAAAAAAAGTCACTGTCATCGAGTCAGTTCCAACTCATAATGACCTCCATTGGGTTCCTGAGGCAATAAATCTTTAAAGAAGTAGATTGTCACATCTTCCTTCCACGGAGCTGCTGGTGGGTTTGAACCACCAGCCTTCTGGTTAGCAGTCAAATGCCTTAGGCCCTGTGCTACCAGAGCCCCTCATTCTACTCATAGTGACCCTGTATATGACAGAACAAAACAACACCTGGTCCTGAACCATCCTCACAATCCATGTCATACTTGAGCCCATAGTCGCAGCCACTGTGTCAGTCCATCTTGTTGGGGTCTTCTCCTTTCTCTCTGACCCTTTACTTCACCATGAGTGATACCCTTCTCCAGGAATTGGTCTCTTCTGATAACATGACCAAAGTAGATGAGATGAAATGTGGCCACTTTCACTTCTAGGGAGCATTCTGGCTCCACCTCTTCCAGGACATATTTGTTAGTTCTTCTGGCAGTCCATGGTACTTTCAGAATTCTTCACCAGCACCACACTCAAAAGCATCAATTCTTCTTCACTCTTCTTTATTCATTGTCCAGCTTTCACATGTATATGAGATGATTGGCTTGGTTCAGGCATATCTTAGTCTTCAAAGTGATATCTTTGCCCTTTAATGCTTTAAGGAGGTCTTTTGCAACAGATTTTCCCAGTGCAATACAACATCTGATCTCTAGACTGCTGCTTCCGTGGATGTTGAATGTGGATCCAAGGGAAATGAAATCTAAACATTTAGCACGCATTAAACATAATTCAATTAATGGAAGTTCCTTCGACTGTAGCTACTTTTGTCCTTATTACTTATCTACATACTTATTTTCATTTCATTTAACATGTTGATTTATATAACTCAAGTCTTTTGTGGCTTCTTTATTGGTTCTTTATTCTTTGTGAGAATGTAAGCAAAAATAGATAAAGATTCCTGACTTTACAGAACTTATAGCCTAGAGAAAATATATTATTAACTACTTAGATACATATATAAGGAGCTCTGATGGTGTAGTGGTTAAGGCATTTGGCTGCTAACCAAAGATTGGTGCTTTGACCCACCAGCCAGTCCGGAGAAGATGAAGTGGTCTGCTTCTGTAAAGATTTACAGCCTTGGAAGCCCAGTTGGGTTTGTTATGAGTCAGAATTGACACAATCACAGTGAGTTGGTTTGGTTTGGTTTGGTTTTAGAAGTGTGTAACATTACATTCAAGATAACTTTTCACAGATAAATGTTACAGAAAAATATAAAATTCTAAGTATCATAGGTTTCATAAAAAGATACCTGGTTCTGGAATTGAACTCACTCCTGTGGCTTCCAGCCAAACGAAAGAGAGGCATATGAGCTGAACATTTACATTACGTAGGTACACTCATTGGAGAGATCAATCATGGAGAACCGAAGGTCTGTGTATGCAGAGGGAGACAGCTCAGGAGGCAGGAGTGCATGGGAGGGAAGGACACAGAACTTAAAAATTCACTGCCATCAAGTCGGATCCGATTCATAGCGACCCCTCCTTGGGTTTCTGAGGCAGTATCACTGCGGAAATAGATTGCCGTGGGAGCTCTGGTGACGTAATGCCTAAGACATTTGACTGTTACCAGGAGGCTGGTGGTTCAAACCCACCAGCTACTCCTGGGAAGGAAGATTGGGCAATCTACTTCTGTAGTGATATTGCTTCAGAAACCCAAGGAGGGGTCGTTATGAGTTGGATCTGACTTGACAGCAGTGAGTTTAAAGGACACAGGAAAGAGGTAACTATGCAGAGAGGGGAGCTGTTGCATTGTGGGAAATTGCAGTCAATGTCATGATACAGTGTATATGAGCTGCTGTATTATGTTAAGTGAATTTGCTCTGTGAACTTGTATCCAAATCACAATAAAAATGAAGAAAAAAAAGATATCTGGCTCTATGAGATCATATAGATCCTTAGAAGTGAGAATGGCCAGACTTTGTCTCACCTACTTTGCTCATGTTGTCAGAAGGGACCATTCCCTGGAGAAGCATATCATGCTTGATAAAGTGGAAGGTTGGTGAAGAAAGGAAAGGCCCTCAATGAGTTGGAGTGACACAGTGGCTGCAGTGATGGGCTCACGTATAGCAAGGATTGTGAGGCTGGCACAGGACCAGGCTGTGTTTTGTTCTGTTGTGCATAGGGTCGCTGTGAGTCAGAGCTGACTTGACAGCACCTAACAACAGCAACATGAGATCACATAATGGAGGGACTTAACCTAGATGCAGAAGCAAGTGACAGCTGAACTGAGGTCTGAACCATTAGCATGAGCTAGATAAAGAGGGAGAAAAGAAACAGAAAATGTAAAGATTGTATGGCAGGAGGAGACTGAAAGAGTACCAATGTAGCTACAGTGCCTAGAGCTTAGGGGGAGCATGGTGCTTTGAGAGACTGAACAGATGAGTGAATATGGGACCGTGGAAGATGATGTAGGCCATGATAATTTGGGTTTGTTTGTTTTTTTAAGAACAGTGGGAACCGGCTACCACTGTCATCCACTTGGAAGGGATGTAGGAGATCCTGGATAGAGAGGGAGAACATGTGGAACAAAACTCAAAATCATTTGGAGGGGGAAGAAAAAAAAAAAAAAGGTGAGGACTAGGTTTGCTGGTCCAATAGAGCCTGGTGGAACTACTGAGACTATGGCCCCTAGCTGCCCTTCAGGTCTGGAATTGAACCCACACCTGTGGTTTCCAGCCAAACAAAGTACAGGCATATGAGTTAAACATTTACCTCAAGTAGACACACACCCTGGAGAGAACAATCGTGGGAGAAGGAAGGGCTGCTTATGCACAGGGAGATAGCTCAGGGGGCAGGAGAGTATGGAGGGATGGACACTGGGAAGAGGTAACTATGGGGAGGAAGTAGGAGGGGAGCTGTTGCATTGTGGTAAACTGGGGTCAATGACATGAGACAAAGTATATGTGAACTGCTGTATGGAAAGTGAATTTGCTCTGTAAATCTTCACCCAAATCACAATCAATAAAAAGAAGGTATAGAAAAAATAATAAAAAATAAAATAAAAATAAAAAAGAACAGTGGGAACTATTGAAATGATTTAAACAAATTGGGCATGGGGGTGGGGAGTGAGAGCTCATGATTTGATTTGCATTTAAAAGATCAGTCTAGTTTCAGCATAGAAAATGGTTGGAAAGACAGTTGAGTGGATATTAGGTTGTCAGTTGATTGGCTACTATATCAGTAATTCAGGCAAGTGATGCTGGTACTTTGGTACAAGAGATGTGGACTAAGAATCCTGAGGAAATTTTAAAAAGTAAGTAAATGTGAAAGATCAAGAAAAATTAATAAGGTTTGGTGTTGATTTCTGAGTTCCATGACTTCATGGATGGTGATACTGCTCACATTGAATAAGAGAAGTATGTTTCTTCAAAAAGATTATGGGTTTGGTTTTGCATAGGTGTCTTTGGTACCGCAGAGAAGTGATAGCATGTAAGCAGTTGGATTGATTTGAGCTGGAGATGTGACTATGCAGATCTCTGCATGTGGGCAACGATGTAGTAGTTTATGATGTTGCCTTACTCCCAGGAACCATCAGAATAACTTCACTCAACCTACATATTTGTTGTCATCTTTGGAATAAATGTGATAGATAGGGTCATGGCATTTTTTTTTTTTTTTTTTTGATTGCTTCTAAAGGGACTATATGCCCATTGTGAAAATTTTCAACAATACAGGAAATGATCAAAAAATTAACATTGAGCCATACTCGTCGTTTGAAGATATAACCACTCTTCTGGTCTCTTCTATGCATATGTTTATGTATTTGAGCTCACATGCATAATTTATGTTCCATTTTTCCTACTTAACATTGTATCCTGAGCGGTTTTCCATATGTTTAAATATTCAGTAAAGAAATATAGTTTTATTTTATGGAACTACTGTAATTTACTTATTACTCCTATTTGATGCATTTTATGCTTTATATTTTTGCTGTGGACATCACTGTATGATAGAAACTTTGAGTGTATTTTTGATTATTGCCTTAGGCTTTCTTCCTGGAAGTGGATTTACTAGATCTAAGAGTACCAAGAGTATTGGATTAGAGACTGCTCTCCACATTCCCTGTGTGCTTAGAGCCCCTCCCACCACCACCCACCCCTCCAGTAGGCCTTGTATTTGTTAGATTTAGAGCTCGGTACTTCTTACAGATCTCTTGATCAGACATAATTTAAGTAGTTGTCTGGTTTTAACTCTGCTGGAAATTTTAGACTTGAGTTAAATCTAAGTTTTGTGTAATTTTATAAACTTTCTAACATTCTAGAACTTAACACAGAACTTAAACCAAACCAAACCCACTACCATCAAGTGGATTCCAACTCATGGAGACCCCGTTGGGTTTCCAAGGCAGTAAATCTTTAGAGAAGTAGATTGCCCAGTCTCCCTTCTGCAGAGCAGGAGGTGAGTTTGAACCATCAACTTTCTGGGTAGCAGTCAGATGCCTTAGGCACTGTGCCACCAGAACTCCTTAACACAGAACTTAGAACAAAGCAAATGATTAGTAAAGTAAGTTGAATTAGAATTGAATTTCAGATTCAAGAGCCTGTACAGTCTGCATTTAATTCATGGAAAGTACTGTGTGATGTGTAATGTCTGTGAAAGAGAATATTCAAACTGGCTGTGAAGAAATACAGAAGCAGCTATTTGTGTGTGTGTGTGTGTGTGTGTGTGGTGGTGAAGTACATATCATGAAACATTTGTCATATCGACCATTTTTCTGTGAACAAGGCAGTGGCACTAATTACCTTCACTGTGTTGTGCAACCATCATTCTCAAATTCTGTCATCCCCTAACAGAAGCTCAGTGCTCCAGAAGGGGTGCTTCCCTGCTTCCCCACCCACAGCCTTCCGGTAGCCACTAACACAGCTTAATCTCTGGGCATTTGCCTGTTGTAGGGATTTCCCGTAAGTAGGATCATACAAAGGAGCCCTGGTGACTCAGTAGTTAAAAGTACTCAGCTGCTAACCAAAAGGTTGACAGTGCAAACCACCAGCTACTCTATGGGAGAAAGATGTGGCGATCTGCTTCTGTAAAGTTTTATAGCCTTGGAAATCCTACGAGCAGTTCTACTGTGTCCTATAGAGTTGTTGTAAGTCTGAGTTGACTTGACGGCCATGTGTGTGTAAGTGAGTGGGGATCATACAGTATTGGTCCTTTTGAGAAACAGCAATTCCTGATGTGTTTTGTTTTGTTTTCCTTTTCAGATCTGTTTGGGTTAGTGGTCTTTCTTGGTTTTGAACCTTACTGTGTCCGACACTGGTGGGTTCGACTTCTCTATCGCCCTTACTGCAAGAAGAACCCACAGCCCCTCTACAGCTTCATCGCCAAGATACTGTGGAGGTCTGCAAAGAAAGATGTGATTGACCAAGTCAGTAAGATAATTTTTCATTTATTAAGGATATTATAAGACAAAGAGCAGCAGAGTTGGGGTGGAAAGCTGTATTTTCAGGTGAAAGCATGTTGTTTTCCTCTCTGCAGATCCAGATACCACCTCAGACGGAAGAAATACACTGGCTCCACTTTTCTCCAGTGGAGAGACATTTCTATCACCGCCAGCACGAGGTGTGCTGCCAGGATGCAGTGGCAAAGCTCAGGAAGATTTCCGACTGGGCTCTGAAGCTCAGCAGCCTGGACAGACGGACAGTCACCTCTATCCTGTATCCACTGCTGAGGCTCAGGCAGGCCTGCTGCCACCCACAGGCAGTTCGTGGGGAGTTCTTACCACTCCAGAAAAGGTTCTTCTATCAATTTCTCTATAGCATAATTAATAATAAAGTAATAATGACAATATTTAAGCCATCAGTCTCCTAACCAACTAAAAGTACAAGTATTGTTCCCAAGTTCTTAATACCAAAGCATAATTACCCTTGGACTGTCTGTGTATTTGAGTAGTGTTGACATCTGGTTGTTGTATGGAATTGCCTCTGGGCTGTATAAAGGATCTGAGTTACAGATTGAGTAGGCAGGTAACCTTTCTCTTACTGTAAAACTGGGATTACTTTGATAAACAGACTATCATAGATATGCAAGGACTTTGGAAAGCTTTTTTTTATTTTTCCATTTAGTGAAAAATCAAGTAGTAGTTAAGAAGTTGTTTTCTTAGAAATTTTTTAAATTAGTGGATATCTACCAGTCCTTTTAGAAGTTGCACTGGATTATTTTTATCAGTAAGTTAGAACTATCATTCATGCTTAACACTTAATTAGTTGATAAAAAGCAGCTGATAAAAATCAGCTGCTTTTTATCTGTCACATTGCTCATACTTGTCTAGTCTATTTTATCAGATTCCATTTTTTCAACACTTAGAGCAAAAAAAAAAACTGAAAACATTGACAAATTCTGTAGCATAGGAATGCCATCGTCATTCTTATGAACGAAAATGAATGTTGTTTGACTAAGGTCTTAGTGCATTCCCGTGAATAATTTATTTATTTGCTATGGCTGATCCTCTTATGTCAGAAATGTGGCATTTCTGCTTAGAAGAATCCTTAAAAATATACCATAGTACGCTCAATGCACTTCATAAATCAGGACATTTTCATTTTCTGTTCTGGGACCAAATGGGCATTTGACAGTTATCATTATGTAATTAATATGAAGGACATGTGGATTTTCTTTTACTTTTCTATTCCCCTCCTCAGAGGAACTTTTTTACAGTGTTACTTCCCCCAAAAAAAAAAAAAAAAAAGTATTGCCATTGAGTTAGTTCTGACTCATAGCGACAGCTACTTGGGTTTCCAAGGCAGTATCTCTACAGGTGTAGATTGCCCAACCTTCTTTCCCAGGAGTGACTGGTGGGTTTGAACCTCCAGCCTTCTGGTTATCAGTCAAATGCCTTAGGTACTATGCCACCAGAACTCTGTTATTGCTTCCCAGCATACTTAAAAATATTAGACTCTCCTCTGCTGAACAGAAGACATGTGAAACCGTAGGAGTAAGCTTCAGTCCTAAACTAATCTGCAGGTGGTCCCCAATTTACGATGTATTTGAGTTATGATGAAATGGTGACTTATGACTAATGGTGGGTGGTTTTTTTTGTATATCTTATGGTTAGTAATATGTCCTACATACAGTGTTGCAGTGTGTCATTTGCTGATGTTATTCTCAGACATAATGTTTCTAACCTTCAAAGACTAATAAAAAAGGTCATATGTATAAAGATACTGATAATATAAGCCAGTAATAATGAAAACTTAAAAAAAAAAAATGAGATGTTGGACTTCATCAGAACCAACTTACAGCAGAGTTGTTGTTGGACCAGAACCCTGTCCTAAGTTGGGGACTACCCGTATTCACTGTAATATTAGTATGCACACAGTGAATTCTAGCTAATGTGCCAGGCACTGGGGTAAGCATGTTATACACATTAACTCATTTAATCCTGAAAAACTTCCAGTTGTGCAATCATTATCTCCATTTACAGTTGAGAAAATTGAGGCTTGTGGAGGTTAGTGAACTTGTTCAGGACCACACTGAAGGTGGCAGAGCCTGATCTCAAACCCGTGTATCTCTAATTCCATGGATGGTATTTGACTAAACATACTTAACCAATGTGCTGTATGGTTTCTCTTCTGTATGTGATGTTATTGTGTATGTATTTCTCTCTTCTGGACCCATTCCTTAGCCCATGGTGTTTTCTACTGTGATAATTTTTTAGTAATACTTTCAGAACACAGTGAATGACCAGGAATGATGTTAATGTTTTGACTGTCATTCTGCTGCATCTGCCGGATGCAGCAGGGAAGAGGTAGGCACAGTATCATCGTCATGCAGTAGCATTTCGCTCCCGGGTTACAGAGAAGTTAGAATGGGAGTGAAATAGACCAGAAACAGAAATTTGTCTAATTCTGGCCTTTTTTCCCTAGAAAAATACTAAGTAACCTGGACAGTTAAACTATTTGATATACTTGTGAAATGCAGTAGGAACAGCCTAAACTTAAACTACTGTTTTTAGAAGCAGTATTTCTAGAAAAGAATGGCTTAACAAATACATTCCAAACCAAAAAAACCAAACTCACTGCCATGGACGACTCATAGTGACCCCTTCTTGGGTTTCCAAGGCAGTATCATACGGAAGTAGATTGTCCAGCCTTCTTCCGAGGAGTGGCTGGTGGGTTTGAACCTCCAGCTTTCTGGTTAGCAGTCAAGTGCTTTAGGCAGTACGCCACCAGAGCTCCGAACAAATACATTAGAAGAAGAAAAACACTGGTTAAGATACTGAGTGAAGTTACGGAGACAGTAGGGGAAACACGTTGCTTCAGAGATCTCCCCACCACCTCAGGTTCAGTAATCGATTTGGAGAACACGTAGTCAAATTCATAGCTATGATGTATTACGATGGAAGGATACCAAGCACAGCCAGTAGAGGGAAGAGGTGCACAGAGCAAAGCCTGAGGGACACCTGGCTCAAGCTTCCCATTTCTGTGGAGTCCCATAGGATGCGCTTAATGTCACCAGCAGTGGCATGGGTTATGACAGTGTGTGTGAAATGTTGCCAACCAGGGAAGCTCATTAGCAACTCAGGGCAGAGTTTTTATTGGTGGCTGTGTCAAAATTCTACACTCCCAGAGGGAATTCAGGTGTTCAACATAAACCATGTTTGTGCAAACAGTTGAAGCACAATGAGCCCTACTCCTCAGTTCTGGGAATGGTGGGAACCTTCCTCAAATCCACATTCCTGGATGCCAGCCAGGGGACAACCTTGTGAGCAGACCTTGTAAAGGGTGTGGTTAGGCCTGCTTTCACGTCTTTCTGCAAACAGCCCTTGTTAGAGGTGTTTCTTTCTAGGAATTGATTAAAGTAAGTTTTTTGTGACAATCCTGTTGGCTCTTTTAATTATCTGCTCCAAGACTGCCTAGAAGACTTGGGTCAAGGCATCTGTGCATTTAGATCAATAGTAAAGAAAGAAAAAAAAAGGAAATTGTCTTTAATGACTCTTCGTGATCAGAAGAAATTGGATTAGGAAACATACTGATATATCATCATCATGCAACTTTAATCTTCTCTTTGTTCCCCCTAAAGTGAGATGTCTTTCTTTTTGGTTAGAGCCTCTCATGAGATGTGCAAAATAATCACATAAACTGTAGATTATAATAAACATTAAGTTTTTAGCTATATATTGGCTTGAAATTTGAAATTTGGTTTATCAAGTGTTGTTATTATATTGATATGACTCTGTTTTCCTCCAACTTTCTAACCATCAGTATACATTTTTGAAATACAATTTAGTCTTTAACTAAAGAACCACTAAAGTTTCATTCAGAGGCTTGTCACTGATTTGTCAGTTATTTTTAGCAGTGTGATGATTTTCTATTGTTACAGAGCCCCATCTGTGATGGAAAATCACATCATCAATTTTTTTTTCATGGTTTTGAACATTTCTTTTAAAATTAGTAGTATCGTCATTATTTTTATTGCTGCACTCCAACTGTGAGAAGTTTTTGTTCTTTTATTTTTTGTTATTTCTTGGTTCCCATATCAGGGGAACCATTAAATATTTTCCATTGTCATTAAGTGCTTACTGTTAAATATTTTCTTTATGATTGTGCTAACTATATCTCTTTGATTATTAATTCTGACAATGCTGAGGCATTTATTTCCACATTACTCTGTTGTCCCAGGAATTTCTTTGTGGATCAGACTATGACTTTGGAACTGACCTTTTCATAGCACCTGCTATTAGCTTGACACCCTTTCCTGGTGCTATGAGAGATACCAACAGGAAATCGATTTTGTCCTTGTCCTTAAGCAGGTTACAGAAAAGTAAAGGAGATGACAAGATTATAGATAAATGTGATAAATTTCCTAAGAAGTACATAGAAATTGCTATGGACATTTAAAGTAGGAAACCATTTCTGACTTAGTGGTTTGAGTTAGCCTTTTGCTGTTGGGTCATTTGACCTGATCCATTTCTTCACAGATAAAAAAAAAATGTTGTCTCGAGAGATTAAATAAGTTGTAATGTTGAAATTCAAATGCAGTCTTACATTCTAATACCCATACATAACATGTTGCACTTAAGGATGATTTTTCTAGTTTCATTCTACGGTACTGACTGAAATGGAAAAGCTTTTAAGGATGATGGGATCACATAGATGGTTGCTTGCTGAAAGAACAAGTAAGAAGTGAAAACAAGTTGCATTCACAGTGATGGTTGTTAAAATGAAGGTGAAGGGAAGGTGCTAAAGATACCACAAAGACCCTGGAAAAGTCTTGTGTGACACAGTACACACACTGAAAAAACACTCAGGATTTTCTTTCCAGTTTTGAACAGTCTGTCTTTTCTTCTAGCACCATGACAATGGAAGAACTGCTGACATCTCTGCAGAAGAAATGTGGGACTGAGTGTGAAGAAGCACATCGGCAGCTCGTGTGTGCCCTCAATGGCCTAGCAGGCGTCCACATCATTAAAGGTAGAAGGTGACTGCTTGCTCATCTCTGATTCTCCTGAATACTTGCTGAACAAGGCTATTTACAGTAGAAATCAAAAATACCCCCCAAAGGGTACTCTCACACACTACTGATGGTACCTTATGTAGGTTCAATTTAACGGACAGCAGTCACTCAGAACATTTCAAAAACCTTAAAATGTTACCTATGCTTTGACCAAGTATTTCTACTTCTAGAAGTTTTTCCTAGGCATATAAGGATATGAATAGCTTTGTAATTGTTATAGTGTGAAACAGTGAACAATTGAAAACATCCTCCATGTCTAGGTAGAGAGGAATGTTTAAATTTCAACACATTGAAAACTATAGAAAATGCAAACTAATATATAGTGACAGAAAGCCGACCCGAGGTTGCCTGGGACTGCAGGGTGGGAGGAGGGCATCTTCTAAAGGTGCTGGGTATGTTCAGGATCTTGATTGTGATGTCTGCATGTATCAAAACTGTATACTTTACCAAATTGTATACTTTAAATTTGTATAATTTATTGTAAGCATCCATATCTCATTAGAACTGTTTTAAAAAGTAAGTGGTAAGACTGTGGAATAATCTCACTTATACTTTAATGAAGAATATTGTTTTGTGTATGTGTGTGTGTGAGAGAGAGAGAGAGAGAGAGAAATTCACCTGAAATTGAATGTAAGAAACGTGTTAGCTCATGCTATTTGTGGTAGATTATGAATGCTGTATATTTTCTTTTTAATATTTTTTCATATTTTCTCATTTTTCCATCATGGTCAGTATAGTATTTACAATAATAAGTGAACAAAGTTTTTTAACGACTGTAAAAAAAAACAACTATATAAGTAGCTATAAAAGTCCTCTCAGCCAGCAAAATCTAACTGGAGACAAGTTCCTATTATTAGCACAAAAAATCTTATAGGTTACACCATTTGCTCTAGCAAACATTAGGAACTAAGAAAAAATTGTGCCCTATGAAATGAGATGTGTTTGATGGAGTTACCATGAAAAGTAAAAAATTGACTTTCTGTTACCTCATTTATTCATTAGATCCATTTCCATCACCTCTGCTTATTTCATTGTAAACTTAGAATTAACTCAGTGCCTCTATCTGTGTTAGAGCCATCTGTCCACTGCAGAAATTTGTTCTAGACTTTCTTCACAAGACTAATAACTTTCTGACTATCTGAAATCAAGTGTCACTTTCTTTAAAGTTTAATGAATCATTAAATACTCTTTTCAACAACTACTTCAGTCTGTTATTAAAGATTTGCAATTATATTTGGAGACAGTAGGGGACATTTTACCTTTTATACCAAGTGACTCTAAGGAGCTTTCTTACAGCAATGAGGAAATTACTCAAGTAGTTTAGGTATCGGATATATTCAAAGCTGCTTTTAAAAACCTTCTCTGGTAGTACTGATTAAGAGAATTTAATCTTTCTAAAACTAACTAGACTAACTAACATCTTCAAATCATATAAATAAGTATCATTTTTTAATGGTGAAATAATTTATATTTAAACATTTTGGTTATTTTTGATATTCAAACACATATATATTTCTTCATTCCTCACAGAATCTGTGGAGTTATGACATCATTATAGTGTTAAAACTGGAAAGGCATTTCATAATAAATTCCAGTTCCTTCTGTCAGTCTTTTCCCAAGGCTTCTCCTCTGTGAGTCTAGTTGGGTACACAGAGTCATGGAGAGAATTGACCACTACATTCATGTACTTAATAACATTTGCAAAAACTCAGTTGCCCAGAGAAATTTGTGCTTTCTGTAGAATGTAAGGAAATGTTGTAAGCCTTGTTAGACTATGTTGACTGTCTTTAGTTATTGGCTCCTCAGTGTAAGGAAGCAAGAACTAGAAAGTGGTGTTGTCCTGGCTACTTGAGTAATGTCATTAATTAGAAAGACTCTCAGAAAATAATTAGAAGGAACTTTAGACAAGAACTCAAAAAGATGTGGCCCCTTACCTGCTACACTTCTAGCTCTGTGAACTTGAGTATATTATTTTCTGAACCACATTTTCCTTATCAATAAAACAAAGGTATACCATATGCGTAGACTCCCTCAAAGTATTGTTCTTAGTATGAAGTGAAAGTGGAAGTACATTGAAAATGATGCAGAAACATAAGTGAAAAATGTAATTGATTCTGTACTGTAAAGACACCTCAGATTCCTGCCACGTGTTGTACTCAGCATGCAGATTTTATCACCAGTATTAGTAAGAGGAGAAAAGACCATCTTACGCTGTATTCCTGATAAACTGGTCAAATATTAGCACATGAAACTTTCTCTGAACAAATCTTCCCTAGAATATTCCCTAGAAAATACTCAATTTAGCCAGTGGTGTTGGCAAGTTCACATTTCTCCAATAATCCTTCATGTCCGTCATCTTCATTGCTATCTCTGTTGCTAAGTGACTATACAAACATTTCAGATTGTCTTTAAATCCATAATGAAAGACTAAATAAAGTGACTCTTAAGTAGAGAATTAGAGATAAAAATCATTAGGCTAAAATTAGGAAATCAGTTTTATATCTAGTACCAGTTTCTCATAGTCCCAAATTAATTGAGGGGTATTACTGCCATTGAAAACTAGAGACTATCTAGTCTCTAGACTATCTAAATAACTTGACTATTTAAATGAAAAATATCTGTGCTTAACCTAGATTTACTTGAAAATATATGAATAATTAATGTACTGTTTAAAATATTTTGGGGTCATTAAAATACTGCCTCATATCTGAAAAGTGATCGTTTTTCCCTAAGTATTTTACATTTTACATACCATTCATAGGTATTATTCTATTTCACCCTCATAATTGCCCAATTGTTGATGTATTATCCCCATAAAGAAATTCAAATTTAAAAAGACTTATTAGTTTTTTCAAGATTACAGCCAACAAGTATCAGAATCTGCCCTGTATCCTTTTCACATTGTGTATTTAATTTTTTTATTATGCTGTATCAGCATTTTTATCGAGTAGGCATTTATAAATCTCACAATATGCTTTCTGTAGGAGATTGAAACTCACACTGAAAATTTCTAAAATGGAGTAGTAGATTATAAATTGTCACAGTAATGAAATTTTCAGCTTTCCCATCACGATTTATAAAACTGCATTTCTCTTTCTTTGTTGTTAGGATGCGGGAGTTTGGACAGTGAATGAATTTCTTCCCATGCCCTTTTTTCTTGTCTTCTTTTCAGATTTATTGTCCCTTTTCCCTGCTGTGAAATTATACGTGATGGGGGGTTGGGCCAAAGCTCATTCATTGTTCATTTCCTAAAACTGTGGCCCCAGCACAGTCAGTGTGTAATTGAGTGACAGAAGGCATATTGGTGTACTTTGCATGCCTGTCGTGGTTGCCATCTATTGCTCATTGTTAAGAAAAATCCCTACCACAAACCCTTTTAATAAAAGATGTGCCCTTTCTGACATAATTGAATTTATTCCAATGTTCAGATTAGACTTCTAGTGAAGAAATCTAAATTTCAAATGCAGAATGATTTGCTGAATTATATGCAAATATGTTTGCCATACAATGCTTACTTTAAGGTCCTTGTTGATGGTAGCATTAAATACATGATATTATTCCACTTTTGAATACTATGCTTTCTGCAGACACTTATGGAGAGAAAATAATTTGGTAATATCAAATCGCTAACAATTTGTGTTCTTGGAAATATCATTGCTATCAAGTGGCTAAAAATGAGTATTTCCAAATTTGACTTAAAGTAGCATAACTTATTAAATATGCATATTTTTGGTGTTTTTTTTGTTTGTTTGTTTTTTACCCCTTCAGAGAGCATGTCTTTTTTAATACATATTTAAAAAAAAAAAAAAGATACGATATTGGAGTAGTTCAAGTTCAGCTGCTTATCCTCTAAATTAGTCACTGTTACACCCTTCAAGGGTGGTAATTATGAATGGTTGCTGTTGTTGTTAGGTGCTGTGGAGTCAGTTCTGACTCATAGCAACCCTGTGTACGACAGAATGAAGCACTGTCCGGTCCTTCACCATCCTCACGATCATTGTCATGTTTGAGCCTGTTGTTGCAGCCACAGTGTCAGTCCATCATGTTGAGAGTCTGCCCTTTTTCGCTGACCCTCTACCAAGCATAGTATCCTTCTCCAGGGACTGGTCCCTTCTGACAGCATGACCAAACTATGAGAGACAAAGCTGTGCATTGTCACTTCTAATGAGCATTCAGGCTGCACTTCCTCCAAGACAGATCTTTTCGTTCATCCAGCAGGTTACATTACACTAAGTATTCTTCACCAATACCATAATTCAACTATATCAGTTCTTCTTTGGTCTTCCTTGTTCATTGTCCGGTTCTTACATGTAAATGAGGCTATTGAAAATACCATGGTTTTGTCAGGTGCACCTTAATCTTCAAAGTGACATCTTGCTCTTTAATACTTCAGAGAGGTCCTTTGCAGACGATTTGCCCAGTACAACACATGATCTGGTAAAATGAAATCCCTGACTACTTCAATCTTTTCTCCATTTATTGTGAAATTGCTTATTGGCCCAGTACTGAGGATTTTTGTTTGCTTTATGTTGAGGTGTAATCCATACTGAAAGCCATAATCTTAGATCTTCTTCAATAAATGCTTCAAGTCATCTTTCAGCAAGGAAGGTTGTGTCATCTGCATATTGCAAGTTGTTAATGGGTCTTCCTCCAATCCTGATGCTGTGTTTTTCTTTGTATTGTCCTGCTTCTCAGGTTACTGGCTCAGCATACAGATTGAATAAGTAGGGTGAAAGGATACAACGTGACACACACCTTTCCTGATTTTAAACCGTGTAGTATCTCCATGTCCCATTTGAACAGCTGCCTCTTACTGTATGTACAGGTTCTTCATGAGCACAATTAAGTGTTCTAGAATTCTCATTCTTTGCAGTGTTATCCATAATTTGCTATGATCCACACAGTCAAATGCCTTTCTATAGTCAGTAAAACACAGGTAAACATCTTTGTGGTATTCTATGCTTTCAGCCACGATCCATCTGACATCAGCAATGAAAGCCCTCATTGCACGTCCTCTTCTGAATCCAGCTTGAATTTCTGGCAGTTCCCTGGCAACTGTTTTTGAATTATGAAGAGAGAATAGTTAAATGAATTTTCCTCTCTGAATGGTAGTATAAATACTAAGAGAATCCACATATCTTTTGAAAACTTTAATTGAGGATCTAAAAATTAAAGAAAACTGCAAAAGATACTGAGTGTTAACTTCTGCATTATGTTGTGGTTTTCTTACTGTGAAAATTATCTCCCTCATGAAATTGAATAGAAATTTGCTGACTATAAAGCACTGTGAAAATGTATGTTTAGAATGTTTTCTTTAGGTAACTGCTAGACCTAGGTATAAAGCAACAGCATAAAAGCAAGTGTATAAAATCATCAGGAAATAAAAACTTTCTTGGCAAGCTGACACTGAAACAAGCCTGCACCTTTCTTTGTGTCTGTTTTCATGGTTTTGCCACTGTTACAGTTTAAATTGTGTTTATAAGTTACCATTTCTAGATTTTTCCATAGGCAACAAGTCAGTTAGGTTCTATTATCTAAGCTACTAAGCGTGCTTCAGCTCTCCTTTGATTCAGGGTTCAACAGACTCTTCCTGTAAATTGTTAGGCCATAGGATCTTTGTCACAACTACTTGGCTGTACAGGAGCTCTGGTGGCGTAGTGCCTAAGGCATTAGACTGCTAACCAGAAGGCTGTCGATTCAAACCCACCAGCCACTCCTCGGAAGGAAGGTTGGACAGTCTACTTCCATAGAGATACCACCTCAGAAACCCCAGGAAGGGTCGCTATGCGTCGGAATCTACTCTAGCAGTGAGTTTGGTTTTTGGTTTACTTGGCTCTGCTGCTGTATTACAAAAGCAGCCACAGACAATCAATAAATGAGCAAGTTCCATTTATTGGATCTAGGTTCCAATAAAACTTCAGTCTTGGACGCTGAAATGTCATATAATTTCATGTATCACTAAACATTTTTCTTCTTTTGATTTTTTTTTTGGGGGGGTAACCATTTAAAAATGTGAAATGATTGTTAGCTTATGGGCCATACAAAAACAGGTGGAGAGCCATGTATGTCAGGTGAGCCATGGTTTGCTAACCTGTGCTTTAATTGATACTTTTAAATATTTTTAATACCAATTTCTGAGTGACCTGCTAATTACAAATAATAGAAAACAACATGTATCTCAGACTGATTGTGATATGTGTAACCAGAAAGAACAATCTCTTAAGTTCTGAAATGTAGTCTTTAAATACAAATTATTTTGGTCTAATGCCAAGAAGAACAGCACCTGCTGAGAAGAATATATTATTTTTCTGCAAATTAAGTATAGTTTGCCTACAGAGTCTTAAAGATTTGCTGATAAATGCCTCTCACCAAAAAACCAAACTTACTGCTATCAAGTCGCGTCCCATTGGGTTTCCGAGGCTGTAAATCTTTATGGAAATAGATTGCCTGATCTTCCTTCTGCAGAGTGCCTGGAGGGTTCAAACCACCAGCCTTCTGGTTAGCAGTCAAATGCCTTAGGCATTGTGCCACCAGAGTTCCTTAATAAATGCCTCTATTGACCCTAAATCTGTCTGTAATTTCAGATGTCGTAACGGCCAATCAGTCCCTTTTAACCTCAGTAGGAGATAAATTATTTCTCTAAAAAGTTCATCCATAGTTTATCTTTTAATATAATTTTACAACATTGTAAATATATTTGATTGGTTTTCTGTTCCTTGCAATTAACAAAAACAGGAACTACCATTAGTTTATTTTACTGGGATGATTGTATTAATGCCATGTGAAATTCCTTTACGTAAAAAAAGAAATAGTTGTAATCAATATTTACAGTAGATGTATTTTCATAATATGAAATAGATGTCATTACGAGCTAAATACATAACTCTCTTATCCTTTCCATGCCCTCACTCCCTCAGGGGAGTTTGCCTTGGCAGCAGATCTGTACAGGGAAGTGTTGCGCTCATCTGAGGAACACAAAGGAAAACTCAAAACTGATTCACTCCAAGTAAGTAAAAACCAAGCAGTTTCAAATATGTATATTAACAAATTTTTACAAAATGATGTTTCTGAATATTTAGGAGAATAAAGGGTCAAAATGCACTGAGTCATAATTTCTGAGGCTGAAGCTTGAGAGTCGGATGTTTTAATAAGGACATAAAACGAAAAAAAACAAGTCCACTGCATTCAAGTTGATTCCGACTCATAGCTACCCACATTGGGTTTCCAAGGTGGTAAATCTTTATGGGAGTGGATTGCCCCATCTTCCTTCCACAGAGTGGTTGGTGGTTTTGAACCACCAACCTTGTGGTTAGCAGTTAATTGCCTTAGGCACTGTACCACCAGAGCTCCTGAATAAGGATATAAGGTCATGTGTATATGAACTAAAAATTAGAATCACTACTGTTTTTCTGTTCAGGACATTATTGGTCACAAAGTTGACAAGATAAATCTCTTACCAGCATCATCAAAATAACTCAAAGTGTTTTTATTTCAAAGGACACGTCAGTTTTATCATTTTTGCATATAAATATCAACATATTTATTCACATTGTTAAAACCAAAATAAAAAAGACGGCACATAACAACAACAACGACAATACTCAATAAGGGAACTTGTTGTTAGGTGCCGTCGAGTCATTTCCGACTCATAGTGACCCCATGCACAGCAGAATGAAACACTGCCCCACCCTGCGCCAGCTCCATGATCCTTGCTATACATGAGCCCATCATCGCAGCCACCGTGTCAGTCCATCTCGTTGAAGGCCTCCCCCTCTTTCGTCAACCTTCCACCCTACCAAGCATGACATCCTTCTTCAGGGAATGGTCCCTTCTGACAACATGACCAAAATAGGTGAGACAAAGTCTGGCCATTCTTGCTTCCAAGGAGCATTTCAGTTGCACTTCCTCCA
>NW_006922105.1:1293262-1293728 GCF_000298275.1 Orycteropus afer afer | reverse complement strand
TGATAAAAATCTTCAATTTCCTCATCTTTGGCTTTGGTGGTGGGACATGAATTTGAATAATGGTCGTATTAACGCGTCTTCCTTGTAGGCGTATAGATATTATCCTATCACTGACAGCATTGTACTTCAGGACAGATCTTGAAACATCCTTTGTGATGATGAGTGCCACGCCATGCCTCTTCAAACTGTCATTCCCGGCATAGTAGATCACATGGTTGTCTGATTCACAGTGGCCAAAACCAGTCCATTTCTGCTCACTAATGCCGAGGATATCGATCTTTATGCATTCCATTTCATTTTTGACAACTTCCTATTTTCCTAGATTCATACTTTGTACATTCCATGTTCCGATGATTAATGGATGTCTGCGCCTGTTTCTCTTCAATTTGAATGGTACCACATCAGCAAATGGAAGTCTTGAAAGCTTTACCTTATCCATAGGAGTAAGTCTGGGTTTACTCAGATG
>NW_006922105.1:1288371-1289563 GCF_000298275.1 Orycteropus afer afer | reverse complement strand
TTGAACCACCAGCCTTCTGGTTAGCAGTCAAGTGCCTTAGCCACTACACTACCGTGGAAATTGAGGAAAAACTACATTCTAACTCCCTAGAAAAGAAGGGATGAACAGTGTATCTTCAGATCATAGTATTTTTCTTGTTTGCATGGTAGTTGGTGGTAGATGGTTTGTGTTGTTTTTGTTTTCAGTTCTCCATGAGATTGTAGCTTGGAAGTTATAACCATTTCTGTATTATGTCAGATTGCTCTAAAGAAACATGGACAAATTTTTGAAGCTTCCAGCATATTCACAGTTGCTGTGGTTGTCCCAGACACTTGAAAGCATGACCTTGTAGACATGACATTGAAAAGTTGTTAGTGAAAAGACACGCCTTTCCTGTTGGCTTTGTCAGTGTCGCTCATTTATGGTGCCTGTTATGCCCTGACTGTACTTGCTGTTGTTTTGTTCTGGTGTGTCTTCAGAGTCAAAGGCCAGACTGCAATATTTGAGGAGATGATAGAAGATGAAGAAGGACTAGTTGATGACCGAGTACCTACCACCAGCCGGGGTCTGTGGGCAGTAAGTGAGACAGAGCGTTCTATGAAAGCAATACTGTCTTTTGCAAAATCGCATCGATTCGGTGTTGAATTCATTGATGAAGGAAGTGCTTTAATGGATCTCTTTGAAGCATGGAAGAAGGAATATAAGGTAGAGTATTTAAAAACTTTCTTTATTGAAAATTCTCTTTTACATTCATTTATCAGGTAGCTTTCCTTTTTTCATTTTTAAAATCTGCTTTAGACAGTTGAGGTGTCATAATTTCTCTTTCCCTAAAATACAAGTATGCTAATGAATTATAAATATAATAGCAAACAAAAAAAGTAGACTCCGATTATTAAATTATTAAAAGAACATCATTATCAAGATCAAACTTAAATGAAACCTTTATTTAGCTGTGAAAATGTTGTAGTGTGTTCTTAGCTAAGTCTCACACTCTGTTCTGTGAAATTAGAGTAGGGTTTTGTTTTTATTTTGCTTTTGTCTGAATAACAAAACAAACAACTTTGAAGATTGGAGAACATAGTAGATACTTCTCAGTATCTACTCAGGAATGCAGTCTGTTACAGTGACTAAAGCACAAAGTGACCCTTCCTATTTATACTTTAGTAATTTATTATATTTGGGAGCTCTGGTAGCATAGTGGCTAAGACACTTG
>NW_006922105.1:1279755-1288271 GCF_000298275.1 Orycteropus afer afer | reverse complement strand
TTCTTTGCTATTCATAAGGTTTTCCCTGGCCAATTCTTTGAGAAGTGGACGGCCTCTTCCTTCTTCCTAGTCTGTCTCAGTCTGTAAACTGGGCTAATACCTGTGCACTATGTGCATCCCGCTGGGTTTGAAACACCAGTGGCTCAGCCTCAAAACTCACATCAACACGTCACCAGGGTAGGACAAACCGACAGACAGGTTTGTCTCCCTGTTGGAAACCTCTCGTACCACCCTTACCTGGGTCCCTGCAGCTGACTTCTCCTCTGTTTGGGTTCCTGGCCTTTTAATATCCTTTCTCCCACTCTCCCACTCTGCTGCTTTGGGCATGCCTGGGTTCCCTCTCCTCATCTGGATCCCTGCGGCTGACTTCTCCTCTGTCCTGGTTCCTGGCTTTTAATCCCCTTTCTCCTGCTCTCCCACCCTGCTGCTTTGGGCTTGCCTTTGTTCTCTCTCCTCACCTGGATCCCTGCAGCTGACTGCTCCTTTGTCCAGGTTCTTGGCTTTTAATCCCCTTTCTTCCTCTTTCCCACCCTGCTGCTTTGGGCATGCCTGGGTTCTCTCTCCTCACCTGGATCTCTGCGTCTGACTGCTCCTCTGTCCGGTTCCAGGCTCTTAATCCCCTTTCTTCCTCTCTCCCACCCTGCTGCTTTGGGTGTGCCTGGGTTCTCTCTCCTCACCTGGATCCCTGCGGCTCCAATAAGGGAACTAGGTAATAAAATCTATCCAATGGTCTTCTCATTAAATTTTTAGAAATCTTCTAGAAGGATTTGTATATTTGAATTATAATAATTATTTTTTCCCATCTTTGTTCAAGTCCAGTGGGTCATACAGATAAAGGCTTTCTAGCCAAATGGAAATAAGAACCATTTTTATTAATCCAAACTCAGTCTTAAGTCCCAAGTGAGGCTTTCTCTGCACAGTACATCATCAAACTTTGGTACCTACATGTTCACAGTACTGAACTGTATATTAGGGAATATATATGTCGGATCAGTTAGGAAGGGGAGAAAATTCAAATACTGAAATTCAGCTTATATTCTGCATGGATAAGGATTACAGAAGGCAGGTCTTGGACCACGATGTCATAGAAGAAGGAGAAAGTGCAAAGGTATCCTGCTTCTGCGTAAAGAAAACAAAAGTATAAGAGTAGCAAGAAGACAGATACATCCAAGATGCATGAGTTCAAGAGTGAAGAGCCCGGTTCTCACTTTTGAGTCACAGTAACCCTATCTACTGGTAAAACATGGCCGACTGAGTATCATGTTCTCACCAGTCAGATTTACCCCTATGTTCTCTTGGTGAAAACATGTCAGGGGCTAGAGAGAGACCACAAGTATTCCTCCCAGTCCATTTCACCATATGCAAAAAACAGCAAAAGTCCTCTTCACAGGTGCATGCAGAGCTGAGGAAGCACGTATCTACCACTTTTACATTTCTATAATTGCACTTCTGTCGCTGCTATTAAATCTGTCAGAGTACTGATTATATTGTCTCTGAGGCCATGTTGAAAAGACCTTGGGTACTTGAGATGACTCTTCAAAGATGTATACCTGACCAACAATCTTTGCTTGAACAGAATAAACTTTTTGTGAGGCTTCAAATCACTGACTTCAAATCAGATCTCCCCGGAAGATACTTTCCTGATCATCCTTTGGTCCTTAAGCTAACAATGAAAAACAATCTACTTTTACTTTATTTCTTCCCATAGCCCTTGCCTGCAGACAGAGCCTCTAATAAGCCACAGACTTGATACCACAGTGGAAAGGCTGGCTTATATTAAATTATGAGATAGAGGATTTTGTTTTCTTCTTTCTGTTCCTTCACCTCCAGCTTCTCTTCCAACCCTGAAGTTTGGCATGTCCAGATCACACCCCTCTTACTTAATTACCCTCATTTTTATAATAATTGCTAAGTTTATCCAGACTCATACCCCTGTGGTGTCTGCTTCTTTATTTACTGGAAGGATGTGACGTAACTCATAGTTGCCTATACAGTGGCAGATACATGTAAAATAGAAGAAATAAACCAACGTTGTGTGTTCTGCCAAATGCATATCTATACTTCAAATGACTGTATTTTTAACTGAAAAATGTTCATGTCATTATGAATTAAGACCTTCACTATAAAACTGGATTCAATTTTCCCTGGAAAAAGTCGGTACTCAAATTGTATTCAAGGAAAAGTCATGTTCGGTGATTTCATCTTAACGTAGTGTTAGTGCTTTGCTTGCCATATTAATAGTAGGCTCTGTCTTTAGAGTTAGTACATTTGCTGTTATAATTACTGCCTTTTGTGTGTTTGTAGAGACTTCACGCTACTCATAACTTAATGGAACTGTTAGGAGCCAAGCACCCAGGGATACCTCCTACCTTGCGAGATGGCAGACTTGAAGAGGAGGTAATTATTGTATTTTTTCCAAAGGTACATTTTTTTCAGACTTTATTCTCCTTATAATTGGTATTTTCCAATGTGGGCACTTAAAAAACTGTAAGAATGTCTTCCTGCTGCCTTGACTGTTACAGACTTTCCTGTGGTATTTTGGATGGCAGAGAATGGCAGTACTCCATTTCATTTTGTTTCTCTGGTGAAATGTTTGCAACTCTGTGGTAACTCCTTGTTGTAGATAGTAGCTAAGAGTGCAAGATGTAAATAAACAACAAATACAGGAGACCTTGTTGATTTTGTGGCCAATCTGTAAACGATGTTGTTTGGTGGGAAAAACAAGTTTTGAGCTGTCTCTTTGTGTGCTGTTTAAGATAGTAGGTAAACTCAAGTTTCTGGTGAAATTTCTTGTGTCTTCTCACATAGGTTTTCTCCTCTCGTGGAAGTTCCTTCTGCAGTACGTTTTGCCTTTCACTGAAGAGTGATAAATTATTTCACTATAAGTTGTCAGTAGCTTATTATACTAGTTCTCCCAGAGATGTCTGCCTTTTTAAAGACCAAGAGAGGGACAGTGCTTAAATCAAAAGGATGTTGTTGTTGCCTTTGAGTAGGCTCCGACTCATAGTGATCACTTGGGTAACAAAACAAGGTGTTGCCTGGTGCTGTGCCTTCCTCACGATCATTCGTGTGCTCTGCTTCTCCACTGATGAGAACCTCCTGATGACCTGGCCAAAGTGAGTTAGTGGAAGTCATGGACAATATTCTGTGACCCATAGGAGTTTATTGGCTGATTTTCAAAAGTCGATTGCTTTTCTTCCTCATGTGTCTTTGTCTGGAGGCTCGATGGAAACCTGCCCACCTTAGATGGTTCTCTTGGTGTTTGAAATACTAGTGGCCCACTTCCAGCATCCTAGCAACGCACAAGCTACCACAGCGGGAAGGACCGAGACAGACAGGTGGTAGGAATGAGAAGAATAGATGTGCTTGAAACATTGAGCCTCTAAGTGTAGAGTCTTTATTTGAATCAACAAGGTTTAAAAAAAATGAGTTTATATAAACAAGGACATAGTCCTTTTAGTGTGCTGTTTGTCATGCTGGAAAACACACTGAAGTGTTGGAAGTTTTAAATTGAAATTTCTTTCCTAGTGCAGGCAGCCAGTCTTTGAATTTAATCAATCTTTCTTTCTTTGGATACCTTCAGGGACAAGAAACTTTGTCTCTGGGGGACAGCCCAGTACCTTCTTAGCTCAAATGAGCAAATAGTAATAGTCAAGGGATTTTAATAGAAATTAATTGGAAGGTTCTGACAGAAGGAAAAATGCATTGTGAGGAGGAGGAAGAGTTATACGATACAGATGTTTGTCCAAAGAGGCCACCTCACCACTTTTGCCTGATTCTTACAGAATGTGAAACTTGAGTATTTCAAAACTAAGAGAACTTAGAAATCACTGCTTCAGCAACTTTTGCAAATGAAGTAACAGAAGCCCCAGGAAGTTAACATGCTATACCAGAGACATGTATTGATTTAGTTGAACCACATGAAGCCGGCATTTTTGCAAGTCAGAGGTGGTCAGATACTGGCAGTTTTATATGGCTTCATTCACTAGTAGGTGGAAGCATCAAGGTTTTCCATTCAGTGGTCTCCAGTCACCTCATGCTGTTCTGTGCTGTCTCTGATCCTTCTCCTTATTCATCAAATAGTCTCTGAACCAGTTAAGAATTTTAGTTGAATGGCAAAAAAGGGAATTTTCATAGACTTTCTAACAAGTTTCTAAAAATAAAATTTTCTAATATTTCTGCTACTAGTAAATTATGTTGTCATTATTGTCTTGAAAAGGGAAATGAGAAGAACTTTTAATACCCTGTGTTACTGTAGATTCCCAAGTATTATTTATTTTTAAACTGAAATAATTTCAAGAAGCTGTAATAAGTAAAACAGACAAGTTCTTTCGGGTGTCCTTGCTGAGCCACATCATTTCAAATACTGCTCTTCTTTTGTTGCCACTTTGTTTTTTCCTAAGTCAGGTAATAGTTAGATAAAAATTTGGGGAGTAAACTTTGGGGATTTCTTCAGTTTTGTGACTTACAGGTCACTTTTGATCTCTTCAGTATGCATCTTAGGAATTTCTAGCATGACTTTTATGTCCTGTACAGTACACTTACAGAGTTTATGTTTAAATCAAGTTAAGTAGCTGTAACATGTAAAAAGACCCCATTATTCTTGGTACGTTATTCTAAATTATTTTCTAGGCTTTGAGTGACAGTTGGTGCTTCTCTGTTCCGACACAGGCCAAACAGCTGCGAGAGCATTACATGAGCAAGTGTAATACAGAAGTCGCTGAGGCCCAGCAAGCGCTGCAGCCCGTGCAGCAGACCATACGTGAGCTCCAGAGGAAGGTGTGACCCAGAGTGACCCTTCTCCTTCCCTTGTCCGTGTCAGATACCATTCTGTCTCAGTTTGAGGAGAATCTTGTACTTTCTTTGATCTTGACATTCTTCGTATCTAATACAGTAGCTGACCCACAATAAAAACTGGATTTTCTGTTAACAATATTTATTGACTGAATGAACAAATAGATGCATTGACAAATGAACTGTGTTAAGGTGATTCTCTTACATTTCTTTTAAGGTGTAATGGGCTTCCTCTTACCTTGGCACTATAACAATTTGTCTTATGAAGAATGTAAAAGTGTCCATAATCTCCTTTTGATCTTAGATGCATCTTTTTCCACAGCCTTTTCTTTTTAAGCTGTTAGAACATTAGAACCACAGTTATTTTTCTTAGGAAATACATGCCATTTGTGGTTTCTAAAATTTCTCTTCTATGAAATCAGTATTGACCTCTAAAGAGAAGGCTACACAAATACATTGTCTTTTACTTTTTTTTTTTTTTTTTTTAAATCATTTGCACTTTTTATTCTTTGTAATTCATTTATGTTCTGGAATATAATTTTGTTCATTACTATAGATTATTCTTTGAGTAGAATCTTGTTTAATTTATTGAAGGTTAGGAAGATAGCTTTCCTTGTGCTGAGAAAAATACCTGTTACCTCTTCAAATAGAGAGAGTTAAATTTTTGTTTTTGTATCTTTTAGTACAGTTTTGTTTCCCAAGTATATACAGTAAACTTGTATTCATCCAGAGCAGTTAGGGGGCAGGTTTTCTCTTTAATTACATATGCGTGGTACTCACTCATTCTGTAGAGTGTGTATGTATGTCTTTTTTTCTGTTACAGTCTTTTTGAGGGCAGCATTTATTACTTACATTGAGTTCTTCACATCACCCTTCCTGCTCATGGAAACATAGTGAGTACTGAAAACTGTATGTATATATTAATTTATCAACTGATGTCCTTATTTTCTTACAGATTTATCCTAATTCCCCTTGGTGGCTTAATGTGATCGAGAGAGCAATAGAATTTGCTATTGAGGAGGAGCTTGTCCAGCGAGTGCGAAATGAAATAAACAGCAACTACAAGCAACAAACTAGCAAGCTTTCTATGTCAGAGAAGTAAGAACACAGTACAAAATAAAGGAATCACCCCAAATATTTAGATCATTTGGTATTAAGAAATGCAGTTAAATAGCATAAGATATTGTGGCTGTGAGCATCTGGGTTGTACATAATATTAATAGGACATATCAGACAAGAATACTAGACATACACGTTTAAAAGAGTACCTTTTTTTCTAGGTATTAACCATTTCAAAATATTCTTCTTAGTACGTTTTTAAAATCCTACTTAAAATATTTTCTTCATGTCTTTGTCAGACATATTCAAAGCCCACTTTAAACAAGGTGTTTCAGTAGGCTTTGTTTTTTAGAAACTGTTTGTTCTTGACATGAGGCGTTCATGCTTCCTGTGTTGGTTCATTATCCTAAGAGCTACGCAGCATGATGCCACAGTGGCCTGCATTGTCTGTTGTAGAGTTCTGTCTGCTTCCACCCCATCTTTCTTCTCATCCATTCTTAGCATCTTCATGGGTGAGTATGCATATTTCTCTGTATGTGTTAGTGATGAATAATTCTTCCCAAAGAACAGATTTGTTCTTCATCAAAAGTATCCTTGGTGACTTAACCTAAAGGATTATCTAACATGGAGAATTTAAGCACTGTGAGAGAACTATTGATTTTGGGTAGGAGGACAGAGAAAGAGTGTCTTTCTTTGCCTCACTTGTGTGAAGTCAGCCTTGGGATTGACATTAGTTATCAGTGAGAAATTGAGCACAAGAACATGTTTGAAATGTTTTTAAATGCTTCAGTTTACTCTTCCAAAAGCTTTTCCAACTGTCTGCTAAATCCCTAAAAGCATATGCCACATTTTCCACGTGTCCGTAGTGCCTAAGGCATATGACTGCTAACCAGAAGGCTGGCATTTCAAACCCACCAGCCACTCCTCGGAAGGTTGGACAATCTACTTCCGTAGAGATACCACCTCAGAAACCAAAGGAGGGGTTGCTATGAGTCGGATCCAACTCGATGGCAGTGATTTGGTTTTATTTTTCTTGAGATATTAACGTGGATGTAATTTATTATAATCATCATCTTCTGACCGTAGAGAACCCCACAGGCTTCTCATTCCTCAGGTATTCAGTATCCTATGCTCTTGAGCATGTTTTCATTTTTCCCTATTAAGCCCAAGCTATGCTGTCACTTTAGTCAGGATTCATTTTGTCTACTTTTAGAGCTCTATCCTAATGTCTTCTGCCACCCACAGCCAGTGTGTCGATTACAGCTCACAGTGACCCCTGTAGGGCTTCCAAGGCTATAAATCTTGACAGAAGTAGATTGCATCATCTTCCTTCTGTGGAGCAGCTGGTGGATTTGAACCGTTAATTTCGTTTGGCTAACACCCAAATGCCTCACCCGCTGCACCACCAGAGCTCCTTAAGTATTGTGCAATCAACTGGTATAAAAATATTATTTTGACATTATTTTGCTTTAAAATTTTATTGAGATAGAGCATATATTTTTTTTAATGTCATTTTAAGTGTTCTTAAGGGTACAATTCAGTTACACTAATAGTATTTACCATGTTGTGCATCAACACCGTCGGTTTACAGAGTTTTTCATTATCCCAAACAGAAACTTAGTCCCCTTTAACAAATAACTCGCTGTTCCCACTGTCCCAGCCCCTGGTAGCCACTAGTAAACCTTTGTCTCTTTGCATGTACCTTGTTTAGATGTTTCATGTAAGTGGAATCATATGAAGTTATCTTTTTTAAGTCATACAGAAACTACTTAAAAGCTGTAAATCCCCATATTAGAACACATCGCCTGTTGCATGTTGTGAGGTCCCAGGACTATAAAAGGGCAGTGAAAGGACATGTTGGGAAATGTAACATGTCCTTCCATTAAACATTCTTTGGAAAAACAGTAGGCAAAATGGAACGTAAATTAAAGTTTCAGAATGTTTAAGTGTGAACATAGGGAATACATCAATATAGATATGTGTATGTCTGTGTGTGTGTGTTGTTTTTAACATTATGTCTATATTCAGAAATTGTTTTCTCATTATCTGTGATTTTGAATGGCATTTATATCTCATAAACCAAATGATTCATGTTTGCTTGTGATTGTTGGGAAAGGTTGTGTAGCTTAAGGATTAGGCACAGGTTCTTGAGTCAGCTGTTATGTTCAGATCCCAGCCCCACCACTTACTAGCTCTGTGACCTTCGGAAAGGTTTTTAAGCTCTCTGTGCCTTAATTTCTTTATCTGTAGAACCACAGAGCACTGGAAGTGCTTACTTAGAATAGTGCCTGTCATATAGTAGTATATATAAGAATTACCTACTATTACTGTTTTTTCCTGTCTTTTTTTAAAGGACCTGTCAGAGAATATTGCTAAGCCTGGCTAAGTGCTATTTTGATAATATTTTTCACCCTCTGTTTACATAGCTCAGACATGAGTTAGCAGAGACAGTCTTTCCAAAGCTACTTCTTCCCTTTATTATAAAGGTTAATTCTTGAAGACCAATTTAAATTTTTTATAAGTTAGAAATAAAACTTTATTTTCTTTTTGTGAGTAATATTAGTACCTGGCCTAATTTTGGCCAAGTATCTATGCAAATTATTTTAGAAAGTATTTATAGAGCAACTATTCTATATCTAGTACATATGTTTTTGTTTTTTTTT
>NW_006922105.1:1273103-1279655 GCF_000298275.1 Orycteropus afer afer | reverse complement strand
ACTTCCGTAGTGATACTGCCTCGGAAACCCAAGGAGGGGTCGCTATGAGTCGGGGCTGACTCGACGGCACATAACAACAACAACAACAAATTTATTATATTTACTCTATTCTTGAGATGAGATTCCAGAATTCATTAATTTTGAGTTATTCTTTATATTTGGATTTATTACCAAATATAAAGTAACTTTGCAGGTGAGATAAGTAAGGAGAATTAAAGAAATATTTTCTTTTATTTAATAAAATTGTTATAATTCCAATTGACATCTTTTTTAAAAATCTAAAGTTCTTGCTTTTTAAAGCAAGATAAAAATTTTATCCAGGAAGAAAAGATAGGTTGTCTGTAGCATCAGTTCAAATGTTTGATAAATTGGGTATGATACCTTTATAAAATGGAACTCACTGATTCATAATAATTTTTCTGTAACATGCTATGTTATGAATGCAAAGCACGTCAACACACAAACCATGGTAGAAGACAGTACCGTATACTATGTCTAGGTACGCCTTTTTTCCTTTTTTCTTTTTTTTAACTTTTTGTGACATTGGCCACAAACTCTAACTCAGAGAGTGTTTATTGTTTATTTTTCCTTCATAACTTTTCAGACTAAACCCTTTTGCAGTAATTCAAATGAATGTCCCACAGCTGTACATGCCAACATGGATGTACTTCAGAAACAATGTTAGTGAAGAAAGCATGTCAAAAATTATATACTGATTGATACCATATCTATAAGTTTCTGAAACATGTATAACCAAATTATTAATGATGTATACATTCAGTATAACTGCAATGAAAAGTAAAGAATGACAAGTAAAATTCAGAACTCTGGTTACCCCATTGTTGGGTGCTGTAGGAGAAATAGGAGAAGAAAGAGAGGGCTACAATGAAGAAGAAACATCAGAGACTTTTTGATTAATTCTGTTCTTAAATTGGATAATGGATATTTAGCTGTGTATTCTTGTTACCATGTATATATTATTTTGTATATGTGAAAAAATGCATATATATATATATATATTTTTTTTTTTTTTATTTTATTTTTTAAAAGAAAGCAGGAATGTTGTCCTAGGTGATTTTAAAGATCTTTGCTCCCACAAAGTGAGCGTTCTGTTTGGAATGATCTGAAGAGGCAAAACCCTGCAATGTCCTGTGGAGATTTCCTGGGCACACTACCTTATCCTAAAAATGGCCAAAGACTTGCCTGTACCTTAAACCTTAATGTGCAAGTGTATGTCTTGAGACCTCACTGGAGACTTTTTATAACATCTTACATATATGACCATTTGTAATTATCTTCTTTACCACTGTCTTTGTCTTTTCTGTTCCTCCAGTTGCTTCATGAATATTGGATGGCACTGAGGAATCGTGTGTCTGCTGTTGATGAACTTGCAATGGCTACTGAACGACTAAGAGTGCGCCATCCTCGGGAACCAAAGCCCAGTCCTCCTGTTCTTCATATCATTGAACCACACGAGGTAGTTTGCAAGTGAATACAGAAAAGCAAATAGATAGGACAAAACTGCAGGACCCACAGGAGAGAGGGTTGAGTCAGGGCAGCAGTCCCTTCTATAAGTAGGAGGTCAGTCTCCTCTCTTCGTTTGAGCCGTGTGACACTGTTGTTTGTATGTGCCGAAAGTGGTCACAGACAATTAACATCATACCTAATGGTACTTTTAGCATTTACTATTTCGGTGCATCTTGTTTGTTCTTTCTCTCCAAATTGTATGTTATTTGTGAGCACTATGTGCCAAAACCTATGATTTTCTTGATAATTTTTTGACAGATGTCCTATTACCTCAACTTTGTCAAAACCAGAAAAATCTCCCCTAAGAAACAACCGAAAACTCTTCCTTTGTGGTGTTTCTTTTGCAAATGATAAACAAATATTAACAACTTAACCTCTAATAAATCCCTCTTTGTATTTCAATGTTAAGAAGTAACTCCACCAACCTTTTCTATTCCATGTTAGAAATACTGTTTTCTCTATTTTTTAATGTTTAATGCATGTGTTTATGTTTAACGTTTTAAGTCTTTTTCTTTCTACAAAGCTGAAGACTATAGCCAAGAAAAGCTTAGAAATAATTGTTATGTACTAGCTCACTTAACTTTTAAAATATGATGCCCTTGTAAGTTTTTCTCTGAAAACAAATTCCTGTTACTTGAATACTCCTCTTCTGTCATGTTCTATTGGCATGTGTTAAGTGAGTGGAGAGATTTTTTCCTGAATTTGGTAAAATCACACCACCCGAAGCAGCAACATCTAATTTCTTTTTTTTTTTTTTTTACATCCTGTAGATGTGTTGCTGAAAAATGGTGCAAAATAGAATTTGGGTTCATTCTAATCAGACTTGAAGTATACAGGGAAACTTCTTATTTAAAAGAATTTTGCAATTAATTTTTTCTTGTATGAGGGAGAAAGAACTTTTGATATATATTATATAGTATCTATTTTTCAGATTTGAATTTTTACATGTAAGTGGGTTTTCTTAAAACAGGACACATTTACAGTATTGATGAAGAATTGTTTATTTTTAATACCATTAACTATATGAGAAAGAAAAAGGACATTTTGTTTGTTTTTCAGGTAGAACAAAATCGTATAAAACTACTGAATGATAAAGCTGTTGCTACATCACAGCTTCAGAAGAAACTTGGGCAGCTTCTTTACCTAAATAACTTGGAGAAGGTATTGTTTTAAAATTATGCTGCTTTTTCCACACTGTATTATCATAAACCACTTCAGTGACTCTTTTTATTTAATCCATTATTTCCATAATTAAGAGTACTTTTTAAAACTTAATCTTTTATTTGGTTATGCTGATTCTGTAAGTCAGAACACTAATTATGTCTACGTTAGCTACACATACAACAAAAGAACATTTTATCTCTAGGAAACACAATTTATGCAGATGATACAAAGGGTTTGCATTATATAGTAAGGAGCAGAGGAAATAGACTGTAGTTCAAAGCCTTGAGTAATGTAAGTATTACAACATACCTCTAGGTGAAAATTGCATATGTCATATATACATGCATTCATTCATACATACCAAAAAAAAAACCCAAAAGAGAGCTCTGGTGGCATAGTGCCTAAGGCATCTGACTGCTAACCAGAGGGCTGGCAGTTCAAACCCACCAGCCACTCTTCAGAAGGAAGATGGTTTTAATTTATTATATGAAAGTGTAGAATGTGTTTGGAAAGCCACTGTATCAGAAAACACCATAATGAAGGGAACTTTGCATATTTAATGTAAATCGCGACACATTCTCTGACTTCCTACTGTGAGTGAAGTGTGGCATTGAGGAGATCATGGGTTCTTGATGAATGCAGTTCCTTTTTATTGAAAGAATTCTCACAGTTTGCAAGTTGGCAAGACACTTTATCAGTACAAAATGTGGTAGTAGGTTTTTGGATAGGGCAAAGAAAGAAAGGAGTAGAAGATACTTGTTCCAAAAACTGGCCAAACTACATTTAAGTAAATTATAAAATTCCACTGATTACCAAATGAAAAGCTGTACATTGATTATAGGAAAAATAACAAGGAGGTTCAGAAGATAGACTTGGGACCAGACTGCCCAAAGTTAACTCATGACTTCACTATTCTCTAGAAGTGTGACTTCAGTCAAATTATTTAACTCTCTTTGTCCCATCTATAAAATTAGAATAAGAACAACACTCTCTCATAGGGCTGTCTTGAGAATTATATGAATTAATGTAGGTTGGTTTTCGTATGATGAATGTCCAGATTTTCATTTGGTGATCAGTGGGATACCTTAATGAGATTAGACAAGGATGCGGAGAAGCAGCCTGTATTAATAACAGTTACATTATGTGAATAAATGCTGCCTCTGCCCATGCCTCTGCCCATTCAGTCCATGAACCAAGTGGACGTGCTGAACGAGTCAAGGTTTTCTCCACAATTACAAGAAATGTTTATTAAAAATTCCAGATCATATTTTAAAAATAATATGTACTTCTTTGTAGCAAAATCCCACCTGAAAATAAAATTTTGAGAATTTAGCTAAGTTATATCATATTTTGCTTTTAATTTTGCCTTCTCTAATTACAAATAGGATGATATGATAACTTTAACAAACAATAATCAATATTGTATCCATTTTGTGTTTACTCCTTGAATAAATGTTATTTGTAGATCATAGGACTAATAATAATAGGTAATATATAAATTGTTACGTCATCTAGATTTTTCAAAAACCAAAACCAAACGCACTGCCATCAAGTCAATTCTGATTCATAGCGACCCTACAAGGACAGAGCAGAACTGCTCCATAGAGTTTCCAGGACTGTAATCTCTGTGGAGCAGACTGCCTCATCTTTCTCCTATGGAGCAGCTGGTGGGTTTGAACTGGCAACCTAACCACAGTTGAGCGCTTTACTCACTGCACCACCAGGGCAGCTCTTCTCAATTATTAGGTTATTTAAATTGAACTTAGCAACATGTACTTAAACAAATGAGTTATAAAATATGTCTGAGGTTTAAAATTTAAAAATGTAACTGATAAATATTTGAACTCTCTTTTTTGGGCAGTCTCAAGACAAAACATCAGGAGGTATTAATCCAGAACCTTGTCCGATCTGTGCTCGGCAGCTGGGAAAACAGGTGAAATGTGAATATATGTATGTTATTTATATAGTGTAATAGAAACACATACTATAAAACACCTCAGTTTTTAAAGGCTTCTATATACCTCTCTTTGTGTTTCTCTGTGTTATCATGAGAGTTTTATGTGAACAGCAGATATTGTCTCCAGCTTAAAGGTGGCACCAGTGGTTAGATGCCATGTTCAGTGCCACATATATTTGAACAGTTTTTCGTAAGTAGCACATGAAAAAACATTTCCAGGATGATTCTGTTAGTCTTTTATCATGGTGTGGAATATAATACAATGTATGTGGATTTACTTAACAAGGTATTACACAGGTGTAGTAGCAGAGCTCTTACTTAGCATGATTAATATCTCATAAACCAGGTTTGCCAGTTAAAGTACAAAGTACATCTCCCCGCAGGAAATTTAGATGTGATTTTTAGAAGAACATTAGATCAAGTATGTATAAATAGATTTCTTTGTGGATGTTAGTGTACAAATGTCTGTAAACACCATGGCAACTTATTAGTTCTCTATAAGATTCTTTTTTTTTTTTAAATCCTGCTGACTATAGTTCATGAATTAAATTCCTGCTTTATATGATAAAGTAATATGTATCGTTGTTGTTAAGTGTTTTCACGATGATTTGGACTCGCAGTACCCGAGTGACAGCGTGACCTGCTTCCTAGTGTTTCCCTAGGTTGTTGTGGGAGCGGACTGCTGGGTGTTCCTACTGCACAGCCTGCTGGGCACGTTCAAACTGCCAGCCTTGCAGTTGGCAGCCAAGCACTTAACTGTTGCACTGCCAGGGCTCTTTATACGTAAAAGATGTTTATAGCCTTTCCGAATTAGAAGATAAACACAGTACCATTAAACTAATCAAAGTTACTCTTGGCTGTTTCCTTATGGAATTGAGAATAGAAGGTTAAAGGTATGAATTGTGTGTTCTGACTGGTGAAAATTGGGGAAAAACTGCCTTTTAGTTTCCAGGATTTGTGGAGGAGATGAGATTTCAGAGCCTACTTTATTTGGTAACACGTTTTGGAAGGATGGGTATTAAGTTGGAAACTGAGCAGAGAGACGGTGATACACACATACTGGTGCCTTCTGAGAGAAGTTGTGATGAGAATGGAGAGGATTCTACAGAGTAGTGTCTTCTTATAATGAGATTCATGCATTTGGACTCTCTCAGAAATGTGATGTGATTTTTGTCTTAAACGTTTGCTATTTTTAAAGTTCTTTCACATACGCTATTTCGTTTACTCCTTCCACACCTGGAAGCCTGTGTTAGACTGCCATAAGAGTACCAGCATGACTTCCAACCTGGCATACCCACAGTCTGTAGACACAGTCCATAGATCCTGCCCCTTTTCTCACCATCTCTCCTCCTTTCCTCCTAACTTCGGGAATCTGTTTGAGGTTCCTTTTACGTGCTGGCTAATGTCCCTAGAAGCGTTGCCATTTCTCTGTTCTTCTGTTTGGACTGTGTCAGTCAACTTTCTGGACACTCTTATATAGAGGTACTGGTGCCACATGTCTCTTCGGTTTCTTCTCAGTTGCAGATGTAAATGGACTTGTCTTTCTGTTCCATCCTGAGCTTCTCTGAGCCATAAAAGTCCTCTTAAGTAGGGGAAGCCCTTTATCCCCAGCGGCACCAGAGGCACATCGGGTACAGAATAGTGCTGCTTGGTGTCATACAAAAATGCTGGTGAGACAGTGCTTTAACTTTATTACAGCCTGCACTGCTGCAGCTCTCCCTTGGGAGCAGAGTTGCAGCCAGAGAACAGTACCAACAGTGTCACAGTGAGACACAGTCCCCAGTGGTGGTTGTGCAATCAAGTGTGTATACCTCAGCCCTCTCTGCCCTCAGTGTGAGATACACCTCAGCCCTCTCTGCCCTCAGTGTGAGATACACCTCAGCCCTCTCTGCCCTCAGTGTGAG
>NW_006922105.1:1272366-1273003 GCF_000298275.1 Orycteropus afer afer | reverse complement strand
CACTCCCAACAGAAATACTCCAGGTGGACAACTTCAGCAATCAGGAGCTCCTCAGTTGCTCATAGAAAATCCCACCTTGGAGTTTACGAAGACTTGTGTGTAGAAAAGCCACACTAAGTAATTTACTACACCACAGTGGGCTCTTTTGAACTCCATAGAATTTTTAAAATTTGGAGAGGAGGGTATGTGGCATTTCAGGGAGGAGGATATACTCGTAACTTAAAAAGCAAACAAATCCTCTTTGTATTTTCCATGTTCTAATTTCTCATTTTCCTAGATGATTTTTTGTTTCCTTTCATAAACCCAACACACACATTGATATATTTTTTCTCAGCCCTTTTCATCCATGGTATAGTAAAGATTAAGATTGTTGTGGTTGGGTTTAACTCCACACTTTGCCATGCAGTAACTTTAAAACTTTGGTTAAATTTTCATCATTAGTTAAACTTTGTCTTTAAAGTGGACATAGCTTTAACTACTGAGATTATACAGGGGAAGTGACTGACAGAGCTCCTGGCACGTAGTAAATGTTTAATAAAATACATGCCACTCTACCTTATAACAAGCAATAGAACACTTGGGGTTTTTTATTTTTTTCCTTTTTCCACAGTTTTTTGTTTTTATGCAAAGTTCTTTT
>NW_006922105.1:1261716-1271309 GCF_000298275.1 Orycteropus afer afer | reverse complement strand
TCAGCCCTCTCTGCCCTCAGTGTGAGATACACCTCAGCCCTCTCTGCCCTCAGTGTGAGATACACCTCAGCCCTCTCTGCCCTCAGTGTGAGATATACCTCAGCCTTCTCTGCCCTCAGTGTGAGATATACCTCAGCCCTCTCTGCCCTCAGTGTGAGTTGTTTTCCAAGGGGCTTCTGGAAAAGGATATCAGGTGAGCCCGGGCACACACCATCTTCCCATCCAAGTATCTGGATATGCAAATTCTAGGAAAAAATGCTTGGGATTTAACACCCTTGCAACTCATAATCACTCTCAGTTTTTACTGTTGTTGTTTGTTTACCACATAAACAGAGGTTAAATAATTTGCATAAGATGACATAGCTTATAGAACTGAACCCCTACTATATGCTCTTGTGTATCCCTGACCCCATTTCCAAAGTGGGGGGACGTTTCCTCCCTGGGATGCTTTACTTGACTTGCAGTAAGACACACAGTTTGTCAGGAAGTATTTTTTTATTTTTAAATATTTCCCATGTATCTCTCTGTGTCCTCTTCCTCAGTGCCACTGTGCTGATCACTCACATGTGGTACATGGCCCTTCCCTTCACCCCCATCAGTCCTCGTCTCTGCCTTTCTAGCAGTGTTGCCTCCCGTCCCTCCCATCCCTGGCAACCCACAAAGAAAGTTTCCTTCCATATATAAACCTTTCTTTGTCTTTTTACAATAGTGAATTAATACAATATTTGTCCTTCTGTGATTGACTTACTTCACTCAGCACAATGTCCTCCAAGTTCATCCATGTTATGCAGTGTTTTGCAGATTCTACATTATTCTTTAGTGTTGCATAGCATGCCATTGTGTGTATGTACCGTAGTTTGGTTATCCATTTGATGAGCACCTGGGTGATTTCCATCTTTTGACTATTGTAAATAGTGCTGCAGTGAACATGGGTATGCGTATATCTGTTGTTGTCCTGGCTCTCACTTCTTTAGGATATATACCTAGTAATGGGATTGCTGGATTAAAATTGTATTTCTAATTCCAGCTTTTTAAGGAATCACCATACTTTTTAAGGAATCGCTTTCCACAGTGGTTGTATCATTTTATAGTCCCACCAGCAGTGTATGGTCAGGCAGTCATTTTGTTTATTTGTTTTTGTTAGGTTTTTAATCCAGAACCATTTTTAAATGCTATTAATATAATTGAATAGAATATATCAAGTACTATTATTTACATCCTATTATCTCCAAATTAGTGTTGTTCTCATCCCTCTACCACATCTGTTGTTAGAATGCTAAAGGAACAGTTTGCATTTTTCTAAAATGTCACAGTGAGAGCACCAACTTCTTACAGAACAGTGGTGAGAATAGTGATGACTAACAGGCATGCTCGCTGTTAAAGTGAGCAGAACTAAAGACCATGATTTAAATAATAATGTCATGAAATATTTAGGAAGTCAAATGGCAGCCCTCTTCTCCCTTTCTTGATATATTTGCAGTGTCTTTGATAGCATCTCACTGAGGCTTGTTCTGTTCTTTTTCAGTGGGCAGTGCTGACCTGTGGGCACTGTTTCTGTAATGAATGCACTTCTATTATTATTGAACAGTACAGCGTGGGGTCTCACAGAAGCTCCATCAAGTGTGCCATATGTCGCCAGACCACATCTCACAAAGAAATCTCCTATGTCTTCACCTCCGAGAAAGCAAACCAGGAAGAGGACATCCCTGTGAAGGTAAAGCGGGTAAAGAACAGGTGAAGCACGGTTACTATAATATAATGGGAATCTGTGTCTGGCAAATGAGGGCACTGAAATCAGAAAAGGATCACACAGGGCGTGGGTATAGCCCACTGTTGTCCATCGTTAGACTGCCAGGAAGCCTCAGCTTGACCATCTACTTCTTAATTAGTGGGAAGAACAGAAGAATGCCTTTTCAAACATAGTACTAATGCCCATTGTGGCAAAAAAGTAATGTCTTAGAATTCCTGCTCTTTATTATTGCCTATAGTATCGCTATCCACTACAAATAGATTGAGCTCCGGTTAAATTGGAAATATATTTTTTTAAAAAAGCTTTTTCATTCTTTTACCCTGCCTGGCTATCAGAAAATCAGGATATGCCCATCCAAGTTAAACAAAAAAAATAGATAAGGTACTGAAGTCACTGGAACCCATTGCAAGGAGACAGCTTTTAAACTGCATAGACTGATGTTTTGGGGTAGAGCCATAACTTAGCTTTATTTTCTTCATTCAGAATTGTTGTTTTGTGCTTCATTCAAAATTTTAAGAAAATTACTGTATCTGAGATCAAAACAGAATCCATAATTGGGCCTTCTGCCTAAAGGGTATTTATTTAATGGAGAGCCTTTTACTAGACTTTCTTGTTCTGTTTTCCTTAAATGTGCTTCTTTTGCCCCCTAACCAAGCCTGGACAAAGGGTAGAGCAATACGTAATTGTAGCAGGAACACGGGCCTCAAAAGAGTAGTTCGGGTGAGGCCCACTCTAGGCAAAAGGATGTCGAATCTTCTTCATTAGTTCTTTATCCTTCAGAGTCTTTAATAATGTCTTCAGACTTATTTTTAAGAATTGTGTTTTGTGAGTAGAATCAACTGTAGGTTGAAACTTACTGCTAGGTAGTAAGCAATTCTTCCAAGCACCTCCCACCAAAAAAAAAAAAAAACACGTATAGTTGACGACTGTTTCATTGCTGTTTCTCCCGTTGTTACCTGAGTAAATCCTGAAAACAGCAGTGGTGTTGCTATCTCTTGTGTTGCGATAAACAGAATCCCAACGTTGCACAGAATTTGCATTCCTTCATTCCACACATACTCATTACCTACATACTGTGTGCTAGGCAATGTGCTGGGCCTCACAGAGGCAACATAACTTAGGGGGTGAAACAGACGTGGCTGCTGCCCTATGAGTTGTACAGAGCTTGGTGGGGGATGGGGTGGGAAAGGAGCTGGAAGCACAGACATTAAATAAACAATCAGTGTATAATCATTGTGAAAAACACAACAGAAGAAACTCAGACCTGGCTTCTCTGAGGGAATGACAGTAAATGGATGACTAGATTAGCCAAGCCAGGGAGAAGGTGGAGTGATTTAGCGGGGAAGAGGCTCCAGACAGAAAAAAATACAGTCTGTGTCAAGGCCTGAGCCAAGAAGGCACTCAGATGGAAGTGAGTGGCTGGAGTGTAGAAGGAAGAGGGAGGATGAAATGAAACGAGTGTGGAGTCAACAGCCATACCTCCCTGAACGCGTCCAATCTCGTCTGAAATCAGTGTGGAGACTTAAGAGGGGCTACATGTGGAAAGGTCATGTGAAGATTTGAGAATTTTATTTTCAGAAAACTGTTAAATATTATAAGCAGGCCATGATCAGATCTGGATTTGTAAAAGAACCCTCTTGCTCTCTGTATTTTTTGCACAATTTTTCTGTAAACCTAAAACTGCTCAAAAATATTTAAAAAAAAAAAAAGAAGATGATTCCTCTTGCTGCAGTATGGAAAATGGATTAGCTGAAATCAAGAAGAATGTAATAGAAGAAATTTGGAGAGTTTGAGGCCACTGCGATAGTGATAATGGCTTTGACTAGGTTGGTGGCAGTGGAGATGGAGAGAAGTGAATCAATTCAACAGTGATTTAGCATGAAGTTGATTAGTAAGATAGAATGTGGGAGGGGTGAGTGAAGAAGCAGATTTTATAGATGACCCCCTGGTTTTTGACATGAAAACTTGACATGAAAACCTGGGTGGATAGTGGTACTAGTACTAAGATAAGGAATTTTGAAAGAAGAGAACATTTTGCCATGTTATGTTTGAGGTACATAAAACCTCCAAGTAGCACTATGCAGCACACAGATCAGTATGTGAAGCTGATGATGTAAAATTCAGAGTCATTCGTGTAAATAATCTTTGGAGCCATGGGAATGAATGAGGTTACCTCAGGAAAGATACATAGAAGAAAAGCTGGCTTCAGGTCCTGGACAGCTCTAAAACTTTTTGAAGGTTAAATAAAGAAGGAGAAGCTAGAAAAGGAGATTGAGAATCAACAACCAGAGGCACATGTAATCCAGGAGGGTATGATGCCAACAGAGGCCTCATGAAGTCTCTTGTTTAATAATGAGGCAATTACCAGTTGTAGTCAGTGATATTGAAGGTGGGTCAACTACACTGAGGACTGATTTGGCTAAGGTAGCAATTAATGACTTCAGAAGGAGCTATTCAGTGGAAGTGTAGAGGCAGAAAGCAGATTGGAAGGGGCTGAGGGGCAAACAGGAAGTGAAGAAGTCGAGAAAATGGACAGCTATTTCATGAATTTAGCTGGAAAGTAGACCAAGAGTTACAATGTGCAGGATGTATGAAGTACAGGAAGACCTTGTGTTTTTTGGTTGGTTGGTTGTATTTAAGATAGGTTCTTGAGCATGTTTAATCTCCAATAAAGAAGGATAAAGTGAAGACACAGGAGAGAAAAGTGATATCCTGTAATTTAAGCTTCTTACAACGATAAGAAGAGTACATAGAGAAAATGCAGACGTCTCAGGAAACTCAAAGAACTGGTGTATGTTGGGGTGCTGGTGCAAAGCAAGCTATAAGGATGGGTGTCCTTATCAGAGGATTGTGTTGTGTGCACTGAAGTCAATTCCATCTCATCATCATTTCAGAGGAGACAGATATTAAGTGTTCTGGATGTGTAGAACTGGTGGCCCAAGTCAGGTGGAGGAGAGAATGTTAGAGGATGAAGAAACTCTGAAGCCTGGATGTGAATGCATTGACTATGTATTTAAAATCTGGAGTTGAAGTAGAGTTAAAGATTATGAATTGAAAACCAAAAGTCCTTTAGTGGATGAAGGGTATCTTTCAGTATGTGATAGCAAAGGGTCGTGGTAGGGGTTAACGACATGAGGCTCAATGGAATGGCACTTTTCACAAAAATGAGAAATAATGATCTGAAACCTGCGTTGGGGACCAAAGACGATCCTAGTACTGAGGTGCAGGGAGTGTGAGAGAATAAAGAGTCTCCATTCCAGAGCTACTGCGAAAATAGTGTGCTCCAAGACAGCCAGGTGCTAGTTAATACAAGGAAGTGGAGAGCAATGTCACTACAAGACATTAAAAAAAGAGAGAGAGTTTATTGATCATAAAGCGTAAATTCCAGGGGCCACCACTGAAGGGTTCAGGGTGGAATGAGAAAAATGGTTTGGGGGATGGGGACCAGGGGAGACTTGGCACAGGGGTGAATAAGCAGGAACAAACTGCATGGGAATACCTGGGCAAGGACATGTGATGAGAAGCTCAGGACCTAAGAGGTCATCTCATCCTGTTCCTGGCCTGCCTGTGAATCCCCTGGTTGGGTGTGTGTTTTTAAAGTGAATGCTGGGGAGTTGTTGAGTGGAAGTAGGTGACCTATGATGTGATCCGCTGACCAGCCTGAGGCATTCATGTGATGGTTATCCTACTCACCACCCAAGAACTGCTTTCCTTCCCAAGTCCTCTCCCTTCCCCCACTCCCCTCCCCACCTTTCTTCCCCTACTTTGGATTCTCTCTCCCATGTCTTTCTATAAAAATAGCTTTCTTATGTCCTTCTTTGTCTTACCTCTTCCTAGCCTCAGGCATCCAAAGAGCCACATTTGGCATCCTTGGCTGAGAGGTTCTGAGCCTTAGATGAGAGCATTCATCCGGTGCGAGGGGCTGGCCTAAGAAAGAAATGCTGTGTCAGGCTCTGGGCAGGGAGTTAGGAAGTGATTGCTCTGGCGACCAGTAAACAGCACAGCCTCTATGGAACTGAGTCATTGCACGCCTATCAACCCAAACACCTGTTCACTTTATGGCAGCTTCCCTAGACACCCAGGAGAGAGATCAGGGCAGTTACGTTTGCTATGTTGGGACAGGGTATCAGGGTCAAATACTGCTTTATTGTGCTCTTCTTCCTGTCTTTTCATGGGTATTGAATTAATTGAATTAATTGTGAATTAATTGAAGCATCTGATAAAAAATATTATTACAGAATTTGCTGATACTAATCATTTCCCCGTCACATTGTGTGTATACTTGTGTTTCCTTTTTATTGGACATCTGACTGAGCAGTGAGCCTCTTATGCGAGCACACTTTATCCCTCCCCACACTCTCACATTGTTTCTTGTTGCATTGGTTTTGCCTCTCACTGCCTTTTCTGTCACTTTTTGTGTCTGCCATTTCTGACTTCTGTAATCTGTCACCTTCTCTGACTTCTGTCACATTTCTGCCCTACTGTCTGCCACTTACTCATTGAAGCAGCTGCTTTTTCTCAGAGCGACCTTACTCTTATGTCTGAAATGTCCCCACATGTCCTCTCTTGGAGTTGGGAAAGGAGTCATATATAAAATAAAGATGGCTCTGTGAATTAGTAAAGCATTATTTCAAATTTTAGAAATACTAGTTCAAACTATACCTAATCCCACATTTTTTTTCTTGTAATATTGTTGATTAGTAAGCCTCTGATTTTTAGTAAACAATTCTGAAAAGTAATTTTTGAGTCATTTGAAGTTTTACATTGATCTGATGTGCTTTTTCCCCTGTAAGTGTTCATGTTGAGACTCAGACAGAGCATATCATGTCTCATAGATCGTGCTTGTTCATATGGCTGGTCCGCAGATAAAAAGTATTTGGAGGATATAGAAAGGGTGTGACATGGTAGTAGACTTCTTTCCTGGTGGTATTTTTGGAAATAAGAGATTTCATAGTGTAAGGAATCCTGTTGATTGACCACATGGAGATCACAAATGCTCCCTTCAGTGGATGTATTTCAGTTAAACAAACAAAGCACTAAGACCGTATCTACCCTAACGGCTGTGTGACACTATTCCTAAATGACCCTTGGAACCTACTGGGCATTTCACAAAGTAAACAAAATTCCCCTTGCAAGTTCTGACAACTGCCAGGCATTTGGAATGGTGAAGTAGGCCTCCTGGCAGAACACACACCCCACGTGGTATGTTCCCTGTGTTGTCCTAAGTTTGGCTCCATTTCATACAAAGAAGTTCTGCCAGCGGAATGCTGACCCTATAATGGAGAAGGTTCTTTTGTCATAAAAAGTTTCTACAGAGAAAAATGGGTAGAGACACAGCAAGACAGTCTGCTGTTTCCCCCACCGCCACCCCCGTCTCAGACACACACACGGACACACACACACAGACACACAACTGCCTCACTGTCTCACACCTTAGGGTGTCTATTAGCCAGATGGATTCCTTTTTAAAATACAGACTTTTTTCTGTTTTTCTTAGGACCTCACGTCTTTAAGTTCCATTATATTAGAGCTTGGATGTGGTTCAGGAATCTTGACCATTTGTAACAAGAAAATCTATAATAAAAGAATGTCTTATATAGCTATTCTGTAGAGAAAAAAAAGTTTAGAAAACCCACTGTACTTCTGCATTTAAACCTCAGAAAACTCTTTGCGGTACTGTTTAGAATTTTGCTATGCACCGTCCTATTGTTTCTTTCCTCCTTTTTTCTTTTTGTTAAATTGGCTGAAAGCTACTTGTGAGATCTATCTCATACTTTCTAAATATGATTAAAAGAAACAACTAGTTGGAGAAAAACTGATTACAGTGTAAAATCTGACTGAGTGTGAAGTAGGCATAAAATAATTTGGTAAATATAGTCCACAAAGGATTATATACTTATCTAAATATGTTTATAGAAGGTGCTTCTACATGAACTTTACCTTGCAAATTTAGAATGCAGTTGTGTACTTCGTTTGAAAATATCATAAACAAATATAATTATATAAAAGGGAGGCATTGACGCCTTTATATTCACTAGCCAAAGCAGCACTTACAATTTTGAGCTGTTAGCATTCTAGCCATACCTTGTGATAAAGTGAACATGAAATAGAGAAATACGACATGAACTCTAAGTTATCTTTAGGAAATTATCTTTATGAAGAACTTTGTGGAGAGTAAACTTAATTCAGGTGTGGTGGGAACATCATTCCCGAGGCTGGGACTTTGCTTTACTCACTGCTATCTCCCTAGCATCTAGAATAATGGCTGGCATACAGCAGGTACTCAGTAAGTGGATGGATGGATGGATAGATGGACAGACGGACGGGTAGATGGATAGTATTTACATATACGCCTCCTAAGAGCTCTGGTGGCATAGTGCCTAAGGCATCGACTGCTAAAGAAGGCTGGTGATTCAAACCCACCAGCCATTCCTCAGAAGGAAGACTGAACAATCTACTTCCATAGGGATACTGCCTCAGAAACCCAAGGAGGGGTCACTATGCATTGCAGTTGACTCGACGGCATTGAATTTTGGCTTAAGAGCTTTTAAGATGCAAATAAAATCTTTAACTTTCTTGCAACTACTGATTTATCCCTTTGAAATAATTATGCAGTGTTTTTGAAAGGACGGGATCATGCACTTGTAAGATTTCCCACAGTGTAGGGGAGTTTCCATTGCGCTATATTCAGATAATGTGTAAATGTTTGAAGAACCTACAGCACTTGCCCCAGACACGTGCTTATAACATTCCTGCATTGTTAGACCAGTCACACAAGCTGCATAACTATATTAAATTGAATCTGTCACTACCTGTGTGGGTCTGTAGCCTGGTGAACAGGTGCAGACAAAAACAATGTTAACTGATCTTACTCAGCTTAAAATTACTATGGTTAGCACGGGTGCATTGAAGGTGTTAGCAGGATTTCAAAAAGAAAAATCCAGAATAAATTTAATGAGTCAGAAAATATGAAGACAAAGTGATTTTCTCTATGTTGTTGTTGTTATGTGCCGTCGAGTCAGATCCGACTCGTAGCGACCCCTCCTTGGGTTTTCAAGGCGGTATCACTACGGAAGTAGATTGCCCAACCTTCCTTCTATAGTAAACAGTAATAGGAAACACTACTCAAGGTATTTGCAAATTATAAACTACTCAGGAAAGTTTAAGAAAAATCTGTTACCTGTCACCAGATACAATTCCCAGTTGGTCATATGACTGATTAAAGAACATAGTTCTTTTTACTGGGGTGGGGGGAATAAAGCTAAACTGTTTAAATTTATCTTTAAATTGACATTCCTCAGTTACACAAAGTCTTCAAAAGAATCTCTCAAGACTTTTTGATCCTTGTATGTTTAAGAGATTGCAAAAATAAAGCCAAGTACTAACTAAAAGATTAAAACCTTATCCGTGCTGTTTCAGAAGTGAGTGGCCCACCTCTGACAAAGCTGAAACTTGGCCTCTACGGCAGAGAGCCCAGCTCAGGCACCATTTGGCCCTAGAGCAGTAAGAGGCCCTGCAGATACAGTAGCAGTAGCAATGTGGAGACAGTGTTGGGGAAAGGCAGTGATTCAGAGGACCAGTTCACATGTGCTAAACACAGTCCTTACTGTATCATGGAAGTAGCACATCATTAAAGGACAAGAATTACAGCCCATGCACCTGTTGTTGTTGTTATGTGCCATTGAGTCGGACCCGACTCATAGCGACCCCTCCTTGGGTTTCCAAGGCAGTATCACTACAGAAATAGATTGCCCCATCTTCCTTCTGAGAAGTGGCTGGTGGATTTGAACCGCCAGCCTTCTGGTTAGCAGTCAAGTGCCTTAGGCACTATGCTACCAGAGCT
>NW_006922105.1:1258616-1261316 GCF_000298275.1 Orycteropus afer afer | reverse complement strand
GCACACTCCCAATATTACCAAACCACATGGCAGTCCATTAATTCAGGTCCATTAAAAGTCCCAAGATCAGCAGAGCACGGCAGGCTGCTGAACAACAACTTGGCTACATGCAGGGTTCAAGTGTGCCATCAGCTAGAGACCATTCCCAAAGCTGTTTCTTATATACAGGAAGCAGATCACATACCCAAAGCAGCCACTCATCTGCTCCAATAGATTCCACCATGGAGTTAATTATCATTCTCACCGAGGGGAATAACTACATTCAGCTGCCCAGCCACTCAACTAGGCAAGCCAAGTTGACATGCAAACTTAACCACCACACACACAAAAAGACAAAAATAGATTCAGAAGAAACCAGAATGGCACACAGTAAAAATTTGAGTTCTTCATTTTTCCTTCTTTGCCTTCCCTCTATGAACAATTTCTGTTTTCAGTTAAAAGGATCACCGATACGCCTTTGACTAAGAAACATATATTTTGTTCCTTGAAGTATTAACTTTAGTCAGTATTTGCTGATTCCTCACTTTAAAATATGAGGAAATTAGTACATCTGTTCTTCTTTGAAAGGAGCTCTATAAAGCAGTGGTTAAAGCACTCAACTGCTAACCTAAAGGTCAGTAGTTCAAACCCACCAGTGACCATCTGCTTTCATAAAGACTGCAGCCTTGGAAATGGGGTAATTATACACTCCTATATAGTCACTCAGAACAGATTGCTTCTTTTTGGTTTGGTATTCTATCATTTTTATGTGTTCCTCATGCTAATTTTCTTAGTATTATTTTTAAATTATAGTGTTTATAATGTCCATATTTTGTTACCTACTTATAGACATGTTTTCCAGATCTATTAGAAAATAAAACAGTGTTTAAAATATTTTAATATAAAAACTGTTCACAAGGAGCCCTGGTGATGCAGTGGTTAAGGTCTCAGCTGCTAACTGAAAGGTTGGAGTTTCGAACCCAGCAGCCCCTTTCCAGAAGAAATTGACAAATTGTAGCAATCTGCTTCCATAAAGATTTGCAACCTTGAGAACCCTATGGGGTAGTTCTGCTGTGTTTGGTAGGATCACTATGAATTGGAACTCGACTTGGCGCCCATGGTTTTCTGGTACAGTAGAATAATTGTAGTCATGCGGAAAGGAATGCAACCCTGTATCATTTAAACTTTGCTTTTTGATGAAGACACATCCAAGCATCCCAGTATAATGGAGCTTTAGTTTGTTTGGGTTTTTTTTTCCTCAGCTAACTTCATTCAATTCTGTGTCAACTTTGTCTGACAACATGATCTATGTAATCCTTTTAGGATCCTTTTACATTGTGCTTTGAGGAATTTTAGCTCTGTGAATGGCAGAGTTTTTTTTCCATTGTAATTTGAGTGAAAGTGTACAGAGTAAAGTGGTTCCATTCAAAATGTTCATACACATTTTGTTTTGTAACATTCACTACAATCCCCAAAGTGTAATAGCACCCTTCCCATTTCCTCCATGTTTATCATTTCCCTTTGCCCTTCCTGCCTTCTGAGCTTTATCCATGGGCCAGTGCTGCTCTTTTGAGTGCATATGGTTGATTTTTCTAATGAGCGCTTACTTCCCTGGTGTGGTTATAGGTCTGCCGTTTGACAGCAAGTTGAACCACAAGGATGAGTTTGGTTCTGGGCTTGAAGAGTGTCTGTTGGCCGTAGTCTTAGGGATTCCATCAGTGTCTGTCACACCAGTAATCCTGGTCTTTTTTATGATTTTGAGTTTTGTTCCACGTTTTTCTCCCACTCCATCTGGGACCTCCTATTGTGATGCCTTTCAGAGAGAACAGCAGTGGTAGCCAGGCACCATCTAGCTCTTCTGGTCTCAGGGTTACAGGAGCTGTGGTTCACATGGTCCATTAGACCTTTGGATTAATTGTTTCCTTGTGTGTCTTCGATTTTCTTCATTCTTATTTGCTCCAAACAGGGAGAGACCAATACCTTAGTTGACCACTCACAGCTTTTAAGACCGCAGTCACTACTCACCAAAGTAGGATGTAGAACATTGTCTTTGTGGACTGTGTTATGCCAGTTGGCCTTAGTGCCCCCTCAAGACTATAGTCCTGAACCCCAGCAGGCCCACTAATTCATTCCCTCAAGGTGTTTGGTTATGGCTAAGAAACTTTCATAACTTTGCCCCTGTATGTTCTACTATATTCATGGATATGATTGCAGCACATATAAATACATAGGTAGATATGTCCTCTGTCAAACCTACATGTATTCATTGGTATAGCCTCCTTTGCCTTCCCACCCCCATTCAGCTGGTGTGTCTTATCATGTATAAATTCATAGATTATTGTTACTACACTTTATGCACGATTGTGTATGTAATAGTATTTAGCTTTGCTGCCTTTAATTCTCATCTTCCTCCCAGTGTCTCCTTTGCCTTGATCATTTTGAACTGACCTCCACGTTACGGTATATTGCCTTTTGCTTCACCCAAGTTAATACGTGTATACCCTCTAATTAGTAAAGTTCAGTAATCTTGCGCTTCTGAAAATGACTTCATTCTGCCCTTACTGTAGCATGATACATAAATGATTGACAACCTCTTTTTTTTTATTGTGATTTTATTGTGATTTGGGTGAAGGTTTACAGAGCAAATTCACTTTCCATACAGCAGTTCATATACACTTTGTCTCATGACATTGACCACATTTACCACAGTGCAACAGCTCC
>NW_006922105.1:1223309-1256850 GCF_000298275.1 Orycteropus afer afer | reverse complement strand
AGTGTTCTATAAATTCTAGAGATAAGTCCCTTGGCAGATTTGTTATTACCAAATACTTTTTCCCAATCTGTGGGTTCTCTTTTGACTCTTTTGGGGAAGTCTTTGGAGGCACATAAAAATTTAATTTTTAGAAGGTCCCAATCATCTGGTTTCTCTTCTGGACAACCTTCTTAATGTAAGACATCATTTGAAGTGATATAGAGAAAGAAAATGAGAGTATGTATGTGTATATATAGGAGCCTGGGTAGTACAGGTGGTTTGCAATTTGTTGCTAACCCAGACTTTGGTGGTTTGAACCTACCCCAAGCCTATGTGGAAGAAAAGGCCTGGCTGTAAAGATTCCAGCCAGGAAAACCCTGTGGCACAGTTAAATTTTATAACACGTGAGGTCGCCATGATTCAGGGGCCAACTTGATGGCATTTAATAACATCTGTTTATATATGTATGCTATATTTGTACAATATATATAGATACATTACATATGTCTTTATATATAAAGTCTTTAATGAATTGTCTTCCAGTGACATAAAGTAGTCTCTCAACATGAGTACCTCTTCTATTTGATGAAAACTAAGACTGAGCTGCATACATCTTTAGTTCAGAGCCTACTGAATTGCTTTATTAAACTTTTAGTCCACAGGATATACAGCAGAGAAACAAAACTGAGTTTTGTATCCTTTTAACACAACTCATGACTTTTAACTCAAAAATTATGTGCTCTGAATTTTACAATAGAAACGTGAGATTGTAAGGCTGTCTTACAGTTGGCTTCCAATCAAATTTAAGTCTGATAAAATAAGTTAGTTGCAGATACAAGAGCGGGTAAAAGTGTACATGACATTTCTGATTTTTGTTGTAGGTGCACTCAAGTCAAGTCTGACTTTACTTTTCTGATCTTTACTTATATTAACAGATAACCTCTAGGCTAAACTTCATAATCAATATTCTCTGTTGGCCTTTGGTGTCAGGGTCTCTCTGCCGTTTTTCCAGTGCCTTTGCCTCCTACCCCAATGTATGGCACTTTTACTTTTGTACTTTATTTTCCAAGTGAAAGATTGAATATATGGGTGTCTTTACAGCTCTCTTTTGTTTTGAATAAATTACAGGCAAGTGAGCAGAGATCTGCATAAAGAACATGGGGTACAGTGCGTTAAATATTAAAATGCTCTTGGCTACTTATTCCATCTCTTGAGTGGAAAGCAGGAAAGGCACTGACATGAACTGAGTGTTAATGTTCTGTGTGTCTCTCAGGCTGAGTCTCTAGGTCACTGGTGCCTAGAGGGAACTAACACAGCTGTGCAGTTAAGGAAAGACAGGGGACAGGTGTTAGCCTTCACTTAAAGCTGTTCTTTGGTCCTTGATATGCCAGAAACATGAGGAAAAACCAAGCGTTGGTCTCAGAATCAGGTGTGGTAGATACACCTACATGATTCTGAAGGACGGACTAGAAAGGACAGGCAAAAGAAAGGAGGTAAGAGCTTCAGAAGATGACAGAGGAGCTTATTATTAAATGCAGCTTTATTTAATATGTTAAATAATGATCTATTCTCATGTATTCTCTTCCCTAACATGTATCATTCAAGCTTAACTTGGTGTATTAGGCTGGGTTCTCTAGAGAAGCAAAACCAATGAAGCTTCTATATACATATAGAGAGAGAGAAATTTATCTCAGGAAAATGGCTCACACACTTACAGAAGCTGCCAAGTCCCAAGTTCTTGGATCAAACGTCAAGCTGGAGGCTTTTCTCGAATCACGCAGCTGTAGGGGCTGACGAGCTCAAGGCTGGCAGGCAATATACCGGGTGTTGATGCCAGTGAATGACGAATCCAAGATCTCCAGGCTGAATGGTGGATTGTTCGCTCACGGACATTTGTGGGCAGCACAACAGGGTCCCAATCCACAGAAGAGTGTGGATTTTCCCAGGATGTCCATAAATATATTGGAAGCAGGCCACACCCCTAGGGAAATGCCCTTTCAACAGATTGGCTGCTCAAAACATATACATCTGATCCTATCATGGGAATAACCCACATCACAACTGCTTAAACCACACAGAATTGTGCTCCAGCCAAGTTGAAACACAGCTCCAACTATCACACTTCTGTATCTGTATGTTTGCTAATAAAGCTAAAAAATGAGCTAAGTTGGACTGAAGCTATTAGTTTACCTGTCTTGAAAATTTCCATCCTTTGTTAACACTGTACGTACTCAGGATAGTCATTTCACCACTTATCTCTGTTCCCTTTATCAATATTCTGCCAACCATGGCTATATATAATCCATCCCATCCTTCCTGTGTTAACCTCTTGTTAACCAATCTCTTGTTAACAAAATGTTCTATTCTTTCCCTAAATGGAATAGCACTTGTTGGTAATCTCATTGTTGAGAGTTAATTGTGTCTATTTCTTTGCGTAATTGTTAATATTTATTTTATTTTATTTATTTATTTTTGGCCAATCTGATACATGAAAAGAGGAATCAAAATTTCTGTTGCAAGTTAAGTGTTCTAACATTTTTAAAGTACAGTTTGATAGGACATCTATCAAAATCCACATTCCTAAGAGATTCATTTAACCTTTGAGTAACAGTTCCACTCTGAGGGGTCTATCCAACAAAAATATTTGGACACATACCCAGAGCTGTAAGCACAGTCAATGAAATTGTAATACCAAAATGGAATAAAATCAACTGAAATGGCCATCAGTAAGCAAATATCTAATAAATTATTGTACATATTGTAGAAAACTATGCAACCAATACAATGAAAAGATTTCTGAGATACAATGCTGAGTGAATGGAGCCTGGTACAAAACATTTAAAAGAAAATACTGGTGGAGCGTGTTTGCATTTTTGTGTAGGCTTTTAAAGTACATAAGAATGTCTAGAAGAGTAAGTGCCAGATTCTTAATGGTGTTTAGAAAAGAAAATGAATTGAGGGTGGGACATAAAAAATAAATTCAATTTTTTTATTCTGTGTACTCTATTAGTTTAGTTGTCCAATAACCATATATAGCTTTTTTTCAGAAGTAAAACCTTGTGAGAAACATGGATGTTTCTGTCTAAACTCAATTCCCACTTTCATGCTAATTCCCCATGTTCTCTTTGCTGTTATTGGAGACAGTTTTTAGGCTGAAATGCATCCTTTATAAAACATTTTTTTTGAATCTTCAAATATGATTACAAGTTTGTATTTGTAGAAGACTCAGCATTTTAGTGTATTCAGACTCAGCATTTTAGTGTATTCTAAAACTATTGTTGTTAGTTTTGTTAGGTTTATTGTTGTTAGTTTTGTTATTATTTATTATTTATTATTGTTGTTAGTTTTGTTAGCTTTAGTGTATACAGACTCAGCATTTTAGTGTATTCTAAAACTATTGTTGTTAGTTTTGTTAGGTGCCATCGAGTTGGCTCTGACTCATAGCAACCCTGTGTCCAACAGAACAAAACACTGCCTGGTCCTGCATCAGCCTCACAGTGCTCGCTGTGCCTGAATCCACTGTTGCAGCCACTGTGTCAGTCCATCTTGTTGAGGGCCTTCCCCTTTTTTGTTGACCCCCCCACTTTACCAAGCATGATATCCTTCTCCACGGAATGGTCCCTTCTGACAACATGACCAAAGTAGGTCAAATGAAGTCTGGCTTCCAAGGAACATTCCGGTTCCCCTTCTTCCAGGACAGATTTGTTCTTTTGGGGGTCCATGGTACTTTCAGTATTCTTCACCAGCACCACAACTCAAAAGCATCAACTCTTCTTTGGTCTTCCTTTTTCATTGTCCAGCTCTCACACGCATATGAAACAACTGAACGTGCTATGGTTTGAGTTAGGCACACCTTAGTCTTCAAAGAGACATCTTTGCTCTTCATTGCTTTAAAGAGGTCTTTTGCAGCAGATTTGCCCAGTGCAATACATCATCTAATGTCTTGACTGCTGCTTCCATTGGTGTTGATTGTGGAACCAAGTAGTATGAAATCTTTGACAACTTCAATCTTTTCTCCATTTATTGGGATGCTACTTATTGGTCAAGTTGTGAGGATTTTCATTTTCTTTATGTTGAGGTGTAATCCAGACTGCAGAGTGTGGTCTTTAATCTTCATCAGTAAGTGCTTCAAGTCATCCTCACTTTCAGCAAGCAAAGTTGTGTCATCAGCATATCACAGATTATTAATGATTCTTCCTCCAATCCTGTTGCCATGTTCTTCTTCATATACTACAGTTCTCAGATTATTTGCTCAGCATACAGACTGAGTAAGTATGATGAAGGATACAACTCTGACACACTCCCTTTCTGGTTTTAAACCATGTAGTATCCCCTTGTTCTCCTTGAATGACAACCTCCTGGTCTCTGTACAGATTCCTCATGAGCACAGTTAAGTGTTCTGAAATTCCCATTCTTCTCAATGTTATCCATTATTTGTTATGATCCACACAATTGAAGGCTTTTGCATAGTCAATAAAACACAAGTAAACATCTTTCTGGCAGTTTTTGCTTTCAGTCAAGATCTGTCTGACATCAGCAGTGATATCCCTCATGCCACATCCTCTTCTGAATCCAGTTTGCATTTCTGAAAATTCTATGTCAGTGTACTACTGCAACCATTTTTCAATTATCTTCAGCAGGATTTTACTTGAGTGTGATATTAATGATACTGTTTGATAATTTCCACATTCTGTGAGATCACCTTTCTTTGGAATGGATACAAATAGGGACTTTTCCACGTAGTTGGCCAGGTAGCTGTCTTTCAAATTTCTTGGCACAGACAAGTGAGTGCCTCCTGCCCAGCATCTGTTTGTTGAAACATCTTAATGGGAATTCTGTTAATTCCTGGAGCTGCCTTCTTTGCCAATTCCTTCAGTGCAACTTCGACTTCTTCGTTCAGTACCATTGGTTCTTAATCATATGCCACCTCCTGAAATGGATGAACATCGACCAGTTCTTTTTGGCACAGTGACTCTGTGTATTCCTTCCATCTTCTATTGATGTTTCCCACATCATTCAATATATTGCCCATAGAATCTCAGTATTGTAACTCCAAGCTTGAATTTCTTCTTCAGTTCTAAAACTGTTTTTCCATAATTCTATCTTGATAACGTAAAGGTAGCATAGCTTTCTTCTTTGTTTAGTTTATAGTTGTACCTTTTAGTGTCTCTTCATGAAAAAGTGTCTGGGGAAGGAGGGGGGAAGGTTGCAGCTTTGAGAATACCTTTGTTTCTTTTGGGTTAGATCTCCCTCCTCGTGGTATAAATTTAGGTTGTTAAAGTGTTCATGTTTAATGTCTCAGAAAGATAACAGTTACTGAGTATTTACTTTTGCTAACTCCTGGGCCAAATGCTTCATGTGCCTTTTGTTATTTAGCCCTTATGACAGTCTTTGAAAATAGATTTAATAATCAATCTCTGTTTGACAAATGAGGAAGCAAATCTTAGCAAGGTTTAAAATTATAACAGATTTAGAATGATTAGAACCCATCTAAGTAGTGAATTGCACATTTGGGACTTGAACCTCAATTTGTCTCACTCAGAACCCCATGTTTTTAATCTCTATCCTGTATCATTTCCCAGAGCATTCCAGAGGCACAGCTCTCAGTGAAGTCTACAAAAACACTTGCTGTATTTTTCTCACTTTCTTATTTCTCTGCTTCTTATCACCTCCTTGTTTTCATAATTTTATGATGTAAATGGTCATGGAAGATGGAAAAAGCGCTCTTTAAGTGTTTATGTAAACCACAACCAAACGCACTGCCATGGAGTCAATTCGGACTCCTTGCCACCCTTTAGTACAGAGTAGAACTGCCCCCATAGGGTTTCTAAGGCTGTAAATCTTTATGGAAGCAGACTTGCTGACCTTTTGTTTAGCAGCTAAATGTTTTAACCACTGTGCCACCAGAGCTCCTCAGTCTTCCTCTAGCTTTGTATAAATTGGCCTCATAGCCCAGGTGGATGTCATTTGTACGTCTTGTCACCATTCTTCGTAATAACCATTGTGAGAAAGGACTCATCATTGGTTGGATCATTCATCATTTGTTTACATTCAAGATTTGATTTCATTGTATTCTTAACGGTTTCTAATACCATAATATCTGGAATGAGTGAGGTGATGTAAGAAGAAGTCTGTCTTGGAAGAAGCAGTCACAGTGCTCCTTAGAAGTGAGAATAGCCCTTGTACTTTGGTCATGTTATCAGAAAGGACCAGTCACTGGAGAAGGATATGCTTGGTAAAGTAGAGGGTCAGCAGAAAGGGGAAGACCCTCAACAAGTTAGATTCACGTGGTGGCTGCAACAATGAGTTTAAGCACAACAGTGATTGTGAGGATGTACAGAATCGAGCAGTGTTTCAGTCTATCGGACATAGGGTCACTGTTAGTCGGAACCAACTTGATGGTACCTAACAACAACAAGTAAAGGATGTTTCTGAATATAAATTCAGCTCATCTAAGGTAACAACATTTTGTAGCTACAAAATATAACTAGTTCACTAAACATCCTACAGGCTCATATGACTGTATGACTTTTTGATGATTCTGCGTAAAAATTCCATGAATTCTACAAATTGAGACTAAAGAAAACTTCCAACAAACACAAAATAAGAAAGTGTAAACACGCATACACCTGACAATTTGTTTTGATGCACAGGTAGTTTTGATAATAAAAAGTGTTTTGTGTTGGTTTTCCTTCCTATTGTTGACTAGATTTTACTTATAGTAATGAGTTTTCTTCTTTGTGTTCAAAGGGCAGCCATTCTACAAAAGTGGAAGCTGTGGTCAGAGCTCTGATGAGAATCCAGCTTAGAGATCCAGGGGCCAAAGCACTCGTTTTCTCAACGGTACAATCCGCACTTTCATCCTCACCGTTAACTTGGACCACTTCTCTGTCTATATTCATTTTATGAGTTTATGTGAGAAAACTTTCAGTGTTTACCATCATGTAGCTTAGATTTAGAATTACTGTTTGATTTTTACATATTACATACATAGGATAGATTATTTTTGGAGAAATTTGTGATACTTCATAAGGTGATCTTTATAAATACATTTCATGTTGTTAAATATTATTTAAGAATTTTGTTATTTTGTGAAGCCCTGTTAGTGCAGTGGTGAAAGCACTTGGCTGCTAACTGAAAGATTGTCTGTTTGAACCTGCCAGGTGCTTTGTGGGGAAAAAAGTGTAGCAATATGCTTCCATAGTGATTATGGCTGTGGAAACCCATAGGGCAGTTGTACTCTACCTGATAGGGTTGCTATGAATGGAGGTGACTTGATGGTAATGGGTTTCCTATTTTATATTTTAAACTTTGGGATCTATAATCTCAGAAGTCTCATTTCACAAGTAAATTTGGTTAAGAAAAAGAAAATTCACATGATCTCATAAATAAAGTAGTAAGGTAAAATTCTAATTTTCATTTTTGAAAGGTAAATAACCATACCTATTAAGTACCCAGTTCTTTATATTCTCTTATTTATGTCTATCATAATTAAGCTCTTAAAGAAACTCACATTATTTACTCTTCTGATCTTTAAGCCATCATTTGATGTGGGAGCTGGAGGGCACTAATACTTTCAAGATACCAAGGAAACTAAAACCAAACCTGCCATTAAGTCGATTCTGACACATAGCAACCCCCATTGGGTTTCCAAGGCTGTAAATCTTTACAGTGGCAAACTGTCTAATTCTTCCATGGAGCAATTGGTGGGTTCAAACCTTTAAACTTTTGGTTAGCAGTCAAATGCCTTAACCACTGCACCACCAGAACTCCTTACATAATATTGATAGTACTAGAATTGAGCAGTTTGTCTGTTTTGTTTATTTAATCCTGAAGTACAAAAATTATATTGATTTAGTCCCTTTTCAAATTCTGCTTATGAAAGCTATGTGTGGATATTAATTTTCTCATTGTTTTATGTGTTCTAGTGGCAAGATGTTTTGGACATCATTTCAAAAGCTCTCACTGACAACAACATGGAATTTGCACAAATCAGTCGTGTTAAGACATTTCAGGTATATCGAGAAGATTTAATTTGTGTTATTTGGTGTAGACTGAAACTTGTTAATTAACTAGCTTACATGTAGTTTTTGCCTTTTATTATACAAATGATGTAAGCAGGGTTTTAGTTCTAAATTGTTAAATTACAAAAGGAGCTTTTACAAGCAAAGTAGAGAAAGTGCTTATTTTTGTCTGTTCAGTTTTATCTATAGCAACACCAGTCTCTCTCTGTCTCTCTGTCTCTCCCCTTCTCCCCCACTCCTTTTAACCTTTTTACTTTTTTTCAATATATAAGATTTTCTGGTTTGAGGTCCTTTTCTTGAATCTAGGAAACAGTTCTTTATGACATACCTCTTGAATGGACCAAGGGCCTATGCCCCTTAGGAATTAGGTTCTAAATGTACTGCATCAGGTGATACTGCGTGAAGTCAGAATTTGGTTGAATTATTTGGTTTTTTGTTGGTTTTGTTCTCCCATCATGTACTTAGCACAGGGACAGGTGCATACTCCAAGAGGCACAAAGAAAAGAAGAGCAACTGAAAATTGAGCAGTGTCTCCTGTCTCACACTGCCTCATGCACGTTATTTCTCATTCTTTTTCCTTTAGTTCGTATAATTTAATTTGTATGTGTCTTAGGTGTTATCTTGTGATTCCACTATATGTTGTAAAGAACAAGAGAGCTTATGTGATACTTTTCCTTGTGATTAAAGTCAAGACACGTGTTCACATTTTCTAGAATTGGTAATTTTGCATTTAGTTTTCTGACCTGTTACTTTTTACAATAATACAGACCCCATCAAGCATATGTAAAGTAAGCTAAAATGTACTGCTCTTGTGTTTAAGTGCTCCAGCTAAAACTAAAATATACCTTTCTTTTTTTAGGAGAATCTGTCAGCATTTAAACATGATCCCCAAATCAATATTTTGCTGCTGCCCCTGCACACAGGTTCTAATGGACTAACTATCATTGAAGCAACTCATGTTCTCTTGGTGGAACCCATATTGAACCCTGCTCATGAGCTTCAGGCCATTGGGAGGGTGCACCGAATCGGACAAACAAAGTAAGAACTCAGATGAGCATCAGTCTTACTTACTTCAGGTTTCTGTTGTTGTTGTTAGGTGCCGTCAGGTTGTTGCTGACTCTTAGCAACCTGTGCACAGCAGAACAAAACCCTGCCCGGTCCTGTGCCCCCTCACGATCCCTGCTCTACCTGAGCCCTTCGTTGCAGCTACTGTGTCAGTCCATCTTGTTGAGGGCCTTCCCCTTTTTTGCTGACCCTCCACTTTACCGAGCATGATACCCTTCTCCAGGGAGTGGTTCCTCCTGACAACATGACCAAAGTAGATGAGGCAAAGGTTGGCCATTCTCGCTTCCAAGGAGCATTGCAGCTGTACTTCTTCTGGGATAGATTTGTTAGTTCTTTTAGCAGTGCATGGTACTCTTAGCATTCTTTTCCAAAATTTTTCAGATTCCTCAGGTACCAGATAAACAAACTCAGCCACTTAATGTTTATCATAGCCTATCACTTTTAATTATTTCCTTATTAAATGTTTTAAATTGATATTTTCAGCCCTCCTATCCCTAGGCAGCAAACCCCAAAATTCTCCCCAATTCTTATCTTCCTCCATCAAAACTTCCCTAATTGCTTCACCAAAAAGTCTTCCCTCCTTCTAACACTGTCATCATCAAATCATCAAATACCATCATCGTATCATCAAATACAGTTTGTTAGAAATATTTAAGATGGTTGCAAAATTAAAGGTTTCCATCATGATTTTAATACAAATTTAGTTTAGTCTAGAGTAGCCTATCCTAAAAGAAGGCATGGTTCCTGATTGTCCGAAGGCAAGTAGCTCCTTTTTAAGTTCTGAACCTTACGAAGAAACAAGCCCCTAGGTCCATTCGAAGAGAGAACTAACTTTTGTCTAGGGCTAACAGCAAACCTAGTATCAGAATGTTGAGGGTTATCTCAACATTCAGGCCTCCTAGATATATTACCTCCTAGACGTTAGATTGCTTGAATCCTTTGAAAAATGCTGCAGTACTAAGCATTCATTAAAAAGATATTTATTGAGCACTGTGTCAAGCACTATGCTAGATCCTGAAGATGCAAATTGAATAAAGCATAAATGTCATCCTGCAAGGAAGTTACTATGTAGTAGAGGAGACCGGTACCTAAAATACTGCAATAACTAACTAACTCATGACCATCGAGTCAGATCCAACTTATAGTGACCCTTTCTTGGGTTTCCAAGGTGGTATCACTATGGAAGTAGATTGCCCAACCTTCCTTCTGAGGAGTGGCTGGTGGGTTTGAACCTTCAGCCTTCTAGTTCACAGTCAAGTGCCTTAGGTACTATGTCACCAGAGCCCCTGTATAGTGTGCAAAAACACAGTAGTACAGTTACTGTGGTAGCAGAAAAGGAGAGTGATACTTGGTGTACCAGAGAGTCAGAGCAGGGTTCATTAGGTTGAGTCGTGATGCAATGATGATTTCAAAGTTGGAGAGCGAAGGTGGAGCTACATGTGCTAAAGTACATAGGTGACAAACAGTTACTTTTTTGGACGATAAGAAGTTTGCAGGAGCTCTGGTGGCGTAGTGCCTAAGGCATTTGGCTGCTAACCAGAAGGCTGGCAGTTCAAGCCCACCAGCCACTCCTCAGAAGGAAGATTGGGCAAGCTACTTCCATAGAGATACTGCCTCGGAAACCCAAGGAGGGGTCGCCATTAGTCGAATCGACTTGACGGCAGTGAGATTGGGGTTTGTTTTGTTTTGTTTTGTTTTTGGATTATAAGAAGTTTGGAATTGAGGGACTTTAAACTATGGGAAGATTGGCAGGAGGTGAATGCCTTGTATCCCATTCTTAGAAATTTGGACTGCTCTGTAAGCAGTAGGTGGGAGAGCAAATGAAGTGTTAATTTTAAGTATGACAGAGATATGTTCCTCAAACAAATCCTTAACAAAATATGGCAAAGTAATGTAATATGATAAATGCATGCTTGTTTTCAAGTGCTATCAGGTGTCATTTAAAATACAGTTATGCCTTATTTGGTTTTTTGTTGGTTTTGTTCTTTTTTAAGAAGCACTGACTTCTTGTCATGCCAATATTTTTGTAAAGCATAGACTGGACTCACCTCAGATTTATGACTGTAAGTCTTAAAGGGCCATTCAGAACTACCTGGCAGTCCTGTACACTTGCCTAATAAATAGGTTTTCCTTCTTTCTGTGGAGACTCTCTTAGGTCTGATCACCATATCCATCTCCCTTCATCAGGTCCACAATCTCATTCAATAAGTTTTTATGGAATACCTCCTGTGTGCCAGGCACTGTCCTAGATACTTGATAGGCCCTCACGGAGCTTATGTTCCGAGCTGTAAACAGGTTGGTGGAGAGGCAGATGGAAATAAACATAGTAAGTAAGATACACAGTATGTGAAGAGCTGGAAACAAGAGATCAGGGTGAGGAGGATTGAGAGTGCAGGAGGATGGACAGTAAGGCCTTATTGAGAAGAGAATCTGTGCACAAAGACTTAAAAGAGGTGAGAAAATTAGTCATGCAGATATCTTGGAGAAGAATGTTCAAGGAGACAGTATACCCAGTAAAAGGGCGTAAAGTCAGGAGTTTGTCTGGTATGTTTGAGGAATGGCAAGGAGATCAAAGTTGCTGATGTAGGATGAGCAAAGGGGACAAGAATAGGAAATGAAGTCAGTGAGTTTAGGGGAACCAGATTATAGAGGGCCTAGGAGGCTAAGGAGCCTGGCACAGTGGTGAAGCACTTGATTGCTAAACAAAAGGTTGTCAGTTCAAATCTACCAGCCAGTCTGTGGGAGCAAGATGTGGCAGTCTATTTCCATAAAAAATTTACAGTGTCAGAAATCCTATGAGGCAGTTCTGCTCTGTCCTATAGGATCACTGTGAGTCAGAATCAACTTGATGGTAACAAGGTTTGGTTTGGTTTGGTTTGGTTTGGTTTAGAGGCCACTGAGCGGATCTTATTTTTGCTTTGTTTGAGATTGGGAACCTTTAGAGGGCTGTGAGCAGAGAAGTGATGTGATATAACTTAAGTTTTGAAAGAATTATTCTGAGTCCTGTGTTAGGAGCTGGAGATGGGGGAACAATGGAAAGTAGAAGCAAGGAGGCAGATTAGGAGACTTTTGTAAAGACCCAGGGAAGCTCTGAAAGTGGTTTGTGCCACGGCGGCAGCAGTGGGAATGGTGAGAAGTGGTTGGGTTCTGGCTATATGTTTAATGTATCTGCAGTAGTATTTGTGGAAAGATAGGACATAGGGTGTACGGACAACTAGAAGAATAAACTGCCAGCAGAGATGTGGAAGACTGTAGGGTGGAGGTTTGGTGAGGGAAGAAATCAGTTTAGATCCAAGTTTGAAATGTTTATTAGACATCCAAGTAGAGAGTTTACTCTGTAGCTGGATCAACAAGTCCAGGGTTAAGGAGAGAAATCTGGCCTAGAGGTAGGCATTTGGAATCCAGCACATGTAATGGTATTATAAAGTCATAAGACCAAAGGAGGTTCCCTAGGGAGTAAGTTCAAATAGAGAAGAGGACCAAGGACCAAACTCCAGGGCACATCAAAGGTGAAAGGCTCTGGGAGAAGAAATGGAACTAACAGAGACAACAAGGAAAGATTAAAGAGTGAATTAAGAAAATCATAGGAGAGAGGTATCCTAGAAGCAAGGGAAAGAAACCAACTTGAGGAGGATGTGACCATTGTGTCCTGTGCCATACACCAGACAAGCACGGAGAGTTAACCATTCGAGTTAGCAGCGTGGAGATCAAAGCCACTTTCTGTGGAATAGTGGAGGTGACAGCCTGATTGGAGTGTAAGAGAGAATGGGATTTCATGTATTTATTTATCCCTTAACCAACACTTACATAACAAAGACAGGTTAAGTAACTTGTCCAAGGCACACAGCTTTTAAAAGGAGGTAGCAGGTTTTAAACACAGACATTTTCTCTCACAGTCCATAAGCACAGCACACTGCTGTTTCCATATAAGGACAGCTACTTGGAGGAATTGCGATAGAGAGGAACATGGAAAAGAGAGACAGTGCTATCAAGAGAGGTCTTTTTTTTATCCACACAGTAGCTGAAGGTATTTCTAAAGTAATAACGAAGAATAAGTTAGGTCATGTATAAAGCCCACTGATGGCTTCTCACGATGACCATATTAAATTCCAGATTCCTGGTCATGTCCTACAACACCCCACATGACCTGGCCCTTGCCCACCTCTCAATCACATTTCGCCTCCCTACCCCTCATTTACAGTATGCCTCTGCCATACTAAGTTCCTTTCTGCCCCTTGGACATTTTCAGCTTATCTCGAATGGGTTCTTTTCCCAGGGGCTTTGTATTCACTTGCTGTTTCTTCTCTTTGGATGCTCTTCCCACTTTTCCCACTTCTTTCCTTAGCAGCCTCATTCCCATCATTCATGTCTCCACTCATAAGGCCTCCTCCTCAGGGCACTCATTGTACCCAAGGCTGTTTTATTTGTGCATGTGTGTATGGTCTGTCTCATTAGAACATTCATGGAGATCCAGTTCTATGTGCCATTCACTGCTGATCCCCCCTGGCTTAGTACCTGCCATGAGTGGGCACCAACTGACTGATGAGTCTAGCATGTAATATGTGAAGTCTTTGTAACTAATTTGGTTTAAGATGTTTGTCAACTTACAATTGTTATGTGCCTTCTAGACCTACTATTGTACACAGATTCTTAATTAAAGCAACAATAGAAGAGAGAATGCAAGCCATGCTGAAAACTGCTGGGAGGAGGTAGGTATGGAAAACGGTTTCCTGTTTATGGGCTGCGTGTGTTTAGAACATCTTCACTTACATGACTGCTTAGGACCAAAACCTAACTCACTGCCATCGAGTCAATTCCGAGTCATAATGACCCCCACTGGGTTTCTGAGGCTATAAATCTTTAAGGAAGTAGATTGCCCTGTCTTCCTTCTGCAGAGCAGCTGGTGGGTTTGAGCTGCTAACCTGGTTAGCAGCCAGATGCTTTATGCACTAGACCACCAGAGCTCCAAAATATAAAAGCACAAATACCTTTGAAAAGCAAGGTATGAACTTTTACCTAGTCAGTTACATTCTTGTTTCCCAGTTAATTCTAAATTTGACATAAGTTAGGTTTGGTTTGTTTGTTGTTGTTATTTTTTTAAAATAGATTTTAGTATGTAAATATATTTAAACTATCTTTCATGTCTTTGCCCCCTTGGATTAAGTTTGAAATGAAGTTAGGACTACACGTACCCCGAAAGCCTTATTCTGTTACGTTTGAAACAAAACTTGTATTTTTGTTTCATGAATCACTCTTGTTAGTCACATGCAGAGAGGAAGATCAGGACTTAAAACTTGGCAGGTAACTGTCTTAATTTCAAAGACAGAACAGAAACAGAGAGGCCACAACAGCCTGAACAACAGTCTTAATTTAACAGACTTGACTTTAGAATCATAAACTTCCTAGTATTTATGTTATTCATATATATTTTTTAAACCTTTGTAAACCAGTGAGTCATTCATTACCTCCTCGTGAGCTTGGTATGATTAGAAGACATTATTGCTTTGGAAGGGATCATAGCAGAAAACAACTGGAAACTCTTTTCTTCCAGGGGTGAAAGGAAGGGAGGGTATCATATGGACTTTTTGCCTCAAGTATGAAGGCTTTTAGTTGATATTTCTGTATGTAACAGACCTCAGTGATTTTAAGCTCCTTAAATAGTAATTTGAAGAGCTGTTGAAAATCTCTTGGAAAGTAATCTCTTGGGAGCATTAATAGCAGCAGTTGGCAGAAGTTTGTTTCTTTGTTTTGTTAATTATGCAGGGGGAAAAAAAAAAATTATAGCCAAGCTTGCAAATGATGTATAGAAGACTTCACCAAACTTAATGAAATGTAATAATAATGGTCTCTTCACTTCCTTCCCTCTGGAAATGCCTTGTGATCTAGTTACCAAAACTTAGGAACAAGTATGTGTCTAGACTTACATTATTACAAACATACTAATTTATACCTGGGGTTTCTTTCTGATGCTGGGCACCTGGGAAAACCCTGCAGTCACACGAGCTCATCAGCGAAGCACTCAGAAGCCTCCGTCCTGACCGTGGCTGACCTGGCAGACCTGTTCACCAAAGAAACTGAAGACATTGAGTGAAGTACACTTGATTCGATCCAGATTTAACATATTCATACACTTCCATGGCGTGTAGAGCAGTTTAAGTAAAAAAATGCCAGTAAATGTCAGTAAACACTGTTGTTGAGTGGATTTGTTCCTTTCTGACTATACAGTGTCCTAGGAGTTCTTGAATCTTTTTCAATATGTAGCTTCCAAAAGATCTTTTAAGAGTTTTAATTTTTCACATCTCTAATAGAACACTTATTTTTGTTCCAAAGAATATCTTTATCTGATGAAGTGAGGGACTGAAGGGAGGTAATGTGTTCTTTTGAGAAGACCAGTCCTATAGGGTTGGAATAAGAGAGAAAGTAAACTAATCTAGTTTTATATGACCTGGTATATAGGCCCATTTTAGTAAGGGCCTTCACTGTCCTTAGAGTATAATTCACCAATATCTTGTATGTTGTAAGTAGAGGGTGAATTATTTTAACTCCTAGTTATTTGAGTAGGTTTAGCCTATACCCCCATGAATAGTAACTTTACAGTAATACAACTCCTAACAGTACAGAAATGTTAGGAAAGTATTTCTTCTCTGTGTATCTTGCTACTGAAAATCTAAATATTGAAAACTTTTCATATTTTCGTTATGTGTTAAATTACACCAGTGTAAGCCCTTACCTCTAGAGAGCATTTTTAAGTGTTAGCATTTTAAGTATAATTTTATCTTAAAATTACCTAAACTGCTATCTCTACAGGTAGTCCCAGGTTACGAATGAGATCAATTCTTAGGGTGTCTGTAGGTCAGATCTGTAGCTAAGTCAAAACAGGTGCATATAGTTCTTACTCGGCTTTACTTTAGTGCAAGAACTAAAGCACTCTGGTGGGACAGTGGTTAAAGCATTCAGCTGCGAACCCAAAGGTCAGTGGCCTGAACCTGCCAGCTGCTCCACAGAACAAAGATGAAAGATGAGGCAGTAAAGGTTTGCAGCCCTGAAAACCCTGTGGCACAGTTGTATTCTGTCCGGTAGGGTAGCTGTGAGTCAGAATCTACTTAATGGCAGTGGGTTTCGATTGTCTTAGTGCCAGGAAACGCTTGAAGTCTTTTCTGTGATTTAAAACTGTACTACCGCAAGTGAAGGTGATTGTGAAGATTGCATTGTGAGCAGAGGTTAGGTCAGTTGTTTCAAAGTGAAGGCAAATTTATGTAACATTAAAGGGCGAGTAGGAGCTGTCCATAAATTGGACGTTTGTAACCAGAGGACTATTGTACTTTTAATTTTTCTTAAGTTTTTACATGTTTAAGGTTGATATATCTGTAAATTATGTAAATGTTTACGATTTTCCATCTTGTCAACATAACAGGGAAATATGGCAGGGTTTTTTATTGTTATACTGATGTCTTTCCTTTACCATGTTCCGGTGTAGCTGTACTTTTCAACCACTCATGTTTAAATTTATGATAGGGTATCATTTATTCCAGGTGTACTTCCCTTAGGAACTACTCTTTGAAACAAGAGAATGTCATGGTCACATAAGCAAATAATTACCAGTGATAGTAACAGAGTATTTCTTCTTCTTCTGTGAAGAATTAATGGACTTTGAAATCACTAAATAAGGAGTAGCATGTTGTATCTTAGCCATTTAATGTAATCCACATGTCCTTTGTGTTGTTTTCATTGAGCCTTCAGAGTTTTAATTGGCCCTCAGGACACATTACCTCCCACACAGCTGCCCAGAAAACTGTAATAGAAATACGCCCTGGATCATATCTGTCCGAGAGCCTGTGGTGCTTAGTAAAGGTGCATTTTCTTATTCTAGGTGTGTAGGGTGACATCATTCAGCTGAAGAAAACACGGACACATTTTTGGTGCTTATTCTTCAGGTTAAGGGTGATATGCATTGGTTCTTTTATATGAAATTAAATGTAACTATTCTTTTTGTAGCTCTTTACATGTTATAAAGAGCTTTCCTGTACATTCATATGTTTAATTTTCCCAAGAGTCCTGGGAAGTTGATATAACTAATGTCATTCCTATTTTACAGATCAAGAAACTGAGGTTCATAAATATTGAGGAAGTTGCAAGTAAACATTGGAGCCCAGGTTTCCTGACTCCCAATCTTATGTTGTTTTACTAAATCACATGTCATGCTGACATTAAGAAGGCCATTGGTTATAATTTAATGATGAGATGATTTAGCATTTTTGTTTTATTTCCTGATACTCCTTTCTAAACTAAAATTTTAGGGAAAATTATTTGATATGCTTGAATTTTGTAAAAAAAAGAAAATAGAAACACACTTGTATTAGAAAAAAACTTATTTATTTCTGTAAGATATTATCAATTAAATAAATATTTTAGTGGAAATTGAAACGTGAGGATTTATTTAATTTCTGAGCCATGGAACATATGGCTTTCCTGTATGTGTCTAAACAAAAGATGTCAAAATTGCTTATACTTTTGACTCCTGTCTTTCATATACATCTGTTACTTTTTGCAAGGAGTCCTGGTGGCACAGAGGTTACAACGCTCAGCTGCCAACCAGAAGGTCAGCAGTTCAGACCCACCAGCCACTCTGCAGGAGAAAGATGTGGCATTCCATTCCCATAATGACTACAGCCTTGGAAACCCTAACTGCCCAAGGTAGAGCGGTTATTCTCTGTCTTGCAAGGTCAGTATGAGTCAGAATCAACTCAGGAGAGTAGGTTTTTGGTTATTTCTTCAAAACAATTACTCAGAACAAAGACCTAGCTAATCCTCACAGCTTCTTGGCTGCAAACAAAGGACTTTTTTGTTTCCTTCCCCCACCATTTTAGATTATCAGAAATGTTACTGTGCTTATAAATAGCTACCCAGTAACATAAATTGATGCTGTACTAATCCACCAGTGAGCAAAGATGAAATCACCCCAATTCGTAGAAGAATTTCAGAGCTTTTGGATCCGGGGAACCATTCTCTGTTCAGTGACTCCAAATGAGCTTAGTAGAACTGAAAAGATTATTTGTATAGAATGTAAAATACATAATACCTGACTCCGCAGTCTTTCTCTTCAAACCCAATTAGCTTTGTTGTATTATTGCAGCTTTAACTTTTCTCTTTGTATGTGATCATCAAAAAGATCCATGGATTTAATTTAGAGATTGGCCCCTTTCATATCACATTAATAACAACAATCTAAAAACTATTAACATTATTGTTCAACATAAAATTACAAGTAGTTAGCAAATAATGATCAAACCTAACTGATTGTCAGAATGTTTAGGAATTGAGTTTAACAGTGCAAGATTATTCATCAACTCAAGTGTCACGAACAGATGAACAAAGGGAGAAATGATGGCTTCTACATCTTTTCCTGCCCTCTTTTACTAGTTCTCCCAAAATGCATGTGCTTGACTTTCTTACAGTTATTAAACTACAGGACAGCCTTTCAGAAATACAAAAATCATCTGTACTAAGTTATCTCAGTCTTGGTTAAATTGAATAAAAGAAAACCTTCAAGTTCTCTAGAATTTAGCTAACAAAACCCCACAATACTACACCATCCATAATTATCAACAATATGAAAATGAAATGTCATCAGAACAGGCAGTTCAAGTAATGCATTTTTAAGCTTGCCTACTCTGATCATCTAATTATCAGTAATATTTCTTCACAGTAGGATCAGTTAGCCACGTATTTTATAAAATTCTCTGTTTAGGAGAATCTCCATGTACCTCTGTTAGCAGTGACGTTCACATGAATGCATGTCGCATGTAGGTTCAATATGAGCCACCTGCAAGCCTGCCTTTACCTGAAGGCTCTGTGTGTGATCGATAACCCCAAGGAGAACTCACATCTCACAGTTGGTGTGTGCTGTTGCCTCTGAGTTATGGAATAGATAGTATCAACTCCAGAAAATAGCCTAAGAACTGAATCTGAGAACTCGGCATGGACCAAAATTGCCATCTGCAGTCTTCCTCTGCTTTCAGGCAGCCATTCAGGGCATGTGCGTCTTATGTTTGAAGAGTGAAGATCTCACTGTGACTTGGTATCCTCTTCCATTGTTGAACAGTAGTCATTTTCAACAAGTTCTTTGTTATATTGAAACACAGTCCTCCTGCTGCAGCTTACATTTTTTTCTCTGCAAAATGGAAATCAAATTTGAATAGTCTCCCTTATCTGTGTGATGCTCTTTTATACAGGTGTGTACTGTGAACACATTGTTCACTAACTTTTTCTTCTGGCCTGTCAAATAATCCATCTCTTCAGCCTTTTCTCAAAGGTCTTCCTCTCCAAACCCCTTCATTATCTTTGTCTCCGTAATAAACCCGTTTTTAATGTTCAACACCCCTCATAACACCTATTGGAGGAAAAATGTCCAAGGATGCATTTTTGATACATGAGATCTTTCCAGATCTGTTGTTCATACGCCAGCACAGGTCTGATCACGAACACATACCCTTCAGTGCCTTAAGGAGCAAACGTCTGTCCCCGAGTTTCCTTAAAAATTTAGTTTCTCCTCACTGTATCAGTAATTTATTTAGGGTACATCTGCTGACATTACCTGGTTTATTTTCTTTCAAGACCGTTTAGGGTATATTTTACTACATCCTTAAATAAAACCTGCAAGGTCACTCTACCCCTTCTGTTGACTCAGCTTTCCACAATCAAGCCAGTGCTAATCCAGTTCATTTGTCAGACCCTGCCTAACAAATTCCATTAACCAGGCTGAGAACATAGTTGCTTGTTGATAATGATGAATGTATCTTATTTTGACCTTCACAGAATGATGTCTTCCTTGCTTAATGTAAATCTGTGTTTTAAAAGGGAATGTATTTTAATATCTGTTCTTGCTTTATTGTAACAGAATGTTTCTAAAAATGATTATTAAACTATTAAAGCATTAAATCTTCATCAATCTTTTCACTTTTAAGCCTTTAATTTATAATTTCTGCTTATATTCGTTGTTGTTGATTTCCACCTCCTAGCTGCCCTGTGTGACAGAGGAGAACGGTCCCATGGGGCTTTCTAAGTAGCAGTCTTTCTGGAAGCAGATCATCAGGTCTTTCTCACACAGCCACTGGGTGGGTTCAAACTACCAACCTACGGGTTAGCAGGCAAGGGCCTAACCATTGTGCCACCAGATTTCCTTGCTTTTATATTCTATAGGTGGCCTTTTTCACCCTGCGCTTACATGCAGCTGGTCAGAAGTCAGACCATGGCATGACATGGTACAAATAAACATTGTACGTAGCACTTCTGTCTTCTCCTTAAGTTCTCACAGTGACACACTTTAGCAGACATCTAATTTATGCAGTGATTTATTTTTGAAGGGTGATTATTTTTATCTGTAAATTTTCTCTATGCATTCAACAAAAGATTAGGAAACTTCCTTACTGAATGGATCTGGCCTTTCCAATATGGTAAAGATCTTTACAGAATAAACTGCTGTTAGCCGCCGTCAGATCAGGCGGCTACACACAGCGAGCCCACGCACAGTAGAACTAAACACTGCCCAGTCCCGCACCATCCTGGGATTGGTTTCAGATCAAACCAGTGTGATCCATAGGGTTTTCACTGGCTGATTTTCAGAAGTCAGTGACTTGGCTCTTCTTCCTTCCTGGAAGGTTGAGACCCAGAGGCAGTGAAGTATAAGTAAAGAGGATCTTAAGACTATTTCACTTTAATTCCTATAATGTGAGGTTTGGGGATCTGATAATATCTTCTAGGGAAGGTAACTGCAGGCCAAAGAATGAGAGCTGGACTGTTCATTTGTGTCTCTTTCACTTGGGGCTTGTGCAAAATGGAGTCAATGAATGTCTCAGTGATGGTGCAAATAAAGCAACCAGAGGAAAGTACCATGAATGTTCATGTTGGTGTGGGCCTGTTGTTAGTGTCGTCTAGGCGATTTGACCCCTAGCAGCCCCGTGTGACAGAAGAACCACCCCACAGGGTCGCCCAGCTATAGCCTTTATGGAAGCAGATTGCCAGCCAGGATTTTCTCCGCTGCAGCTGTTACATGGGTTCAAACCACCCACTTTTTGGTTAGCAGCTGAGCACATAACCATGGTGCCACCAGGGCTTACTGCAAAAAAATCTGAAGAGTCCATTACAACCCAATTTATTAGTAAAATGTTTATTTTTTTATTTCAACTTGAAATATAGGCACATAGAGTCTAATAATATGTCGCTAATAAACCAGTTAGGAGCTCTGGTAGCACAGTGCCTAAGGCACTTGACTGCTAACCAGGAGGCTGGCGCTTCAAACCCACCAGCCACTCCTCGGAAGGACGGTTGGGCAGTCCTATTTCCGTAGTGATAACTGCCTCGGAAACCCAAGGAGGGGTCCCTAGGAGTCGGGGCCGACTCGATGGCAAATAACAACAACAACAATAAACCAGTTAAATGCTAATTAAACAAAAAGAAGAACTAAAGAGAAACCCTTAATCTTTCTCCCTCTGCCAAGTAGAAACAGTGATGCTGGCATGGCTTCCATATGTAACTATTTAGATTATAACCAAAAAACAAACCACTCACTGCCATTGAGTCGATTCTAACTCGTAGTGACCCCATTGGCTTTCCAAGGGTGTAAATCTTTATGGAAGCAGACTGCTTCATCTTTCTTCCATGGAGCACCTGGTGGGTTCGAACCACTGACCCTTTGGTTAGCAGTCAAATGCCTTAAGCACTATACCACCAGAGCTCCTTTTAGAGAGAGAACAGCAAAATAATAACTAAAAACCATCACAAAATGGGAAACTCACTTATGCTCCCACCCTTCCTCCAGTAACTCAAAAGCCTAATACTTTGTTTTAGAGCAGTAATTAAATTTTGGTGAAATTCAATTTCACCAAATTAAACAGCTGCAACGTTCCAAATTCAGTTGATAAGCAAATAATAATCAGGAAAGTGTGTTACTGGTATAAGGATAGACATATAGATCAATGGAGCAGAGTTCAGAGTCCAGAAATAAACCTATTTGTGGTCAATTGATTTTTGATGAGGGTCCAAGATAGTTCAGCTGGGTAAAATAGTGTTCAACAGATGGTGTTAGGACAGCTAGAAAGCCACTTGCCAAAAAAGCAGTTCAACACCTTCCTTACACCAACTCAAAATGAATCGTAGACCTAAACGTAAGGAGTTAAAACTATACACTTCTTAGAAACAGGAGTAAATTTTTGTGGCCTTGAATTAGTAAGGTTTCTTAGCACAACAAATATGTAAGTGACAGAGGAAAAAAAAAAAAATGGACTGTGTCAAAATTAAAATCTTTTGTACTGCAAAAGCTACCATAAAAAAAAGAAGTTAAAATCCCACAAAATGGGAGAAAATGTTTGCAAATCACATACCTGATAAAGGACTTGTAAATACATAACCAAAAACCCAACTCAATGCCATCGAGTCAATTCCAACTCATAGTGACCCCCTTTGGGTTTCCAAGTCGGTAAATCTTTATGGAAGTAGATTGCCCAGTCTTCTTTCCACAGAGTAGAAGGTTTGAACCACCAGCCTTCTGGTTAGCAGACAAATTCTTCAGGCATTACACCACTAGAGCTCCTTGTAAATACATAAAGTACTCTTAATAGTAAGAAGACAAAATAACCACATTAAAAAATGGCACAATTGATCAGATTAGACAGTTCTCTGAAGGAGATAAACAAAGGGCCAATTAGGACGTGAAAAGATGCTTAATACCATTAGTTGTCATTAGGTGCCACGGAGTCTGTTCCAGCACCCTGTGGCCAGCACAACAAAGCACTGCTGGGTTGTGCACCATCCTCACAATGGTTGCTGTGTTTTAGGGCATTATTGCAGCCACTGTCAATCCCTCTCGTTGAGGGTCTTCCTCTTTTCCAAACCACAATGAAATGCCACTTCACACCCAGTAGGATAGGATGGCTGTTATCAAAAAGACAAATGCAAGGTTTGGCAAGGATGTAGAAAGTTGAAGCCCCCATTCATTACTGGTGGGAATGGAAAATGGTGTAGCCATCTTGAAAAATAGTTCATAAGTTTCTTAAACTGTTAAATATACTCTTGCCAGGTATTTCACTCAAAAGTATTTACTTAAAACATCGACACAGAGACTTGACATGAGTATTTGGCAGTTCCTCAAATTGTTAAACACAGAGTTACATGACCCAGCAATTCCAGTCCTATGATAAAAAGGTGTATAATCAAGAGAAATGAAAACATCTGTCCACATAAAAACATGTACTCAAAAGTTCAAAACAGCATTACCCATAAATGGGAGTGAGTAATGTGCTCTTCCAGAAATGGGAACAACCCAAATGTCCATTAAATAATAAAAAAGATAAAATGTGGTATATTCCACCAAAAAACAAACACATTGCTGTCCAGTCAGTTCTGACTCACAGCAACCTTATAGCACGGAACAGAACTGTCCTATAAGCTTCTATAAATCTTTACTGAAGCCAACTGCCACATCTTTCTCCCACAGAGTAACTGGGGGGTTAAGACTACTGACCTTTCAGTTTAGCAGCTCAATGGAATATTACTCAGCCATGAACAGGAATGGAGTACTACAACATGAATGAATCTTGAGAATAATTTGCTAAGTGAAATATCAAGAATCAGCAAATTTAGAGTCAGAAAAAATAGTGGTTGCCTAGGTTGGGGACTGTGGAGTGATTGCTAATGAGCATGGAGTTTCTCTTTGGAATAATATAAATGTTCTATACTTAGATTGTAGTAATGTTTGCATAATTCTGTGAATATACTAAAAACCACTGCACTTTAAATGTCTGGATTCTATAGTCTGTAGTACATGAATCATATCTCAAGATTTTCTCTTATTTTAATATAGCACAGGTTTTTTTTTTTTTTTTTTTTTTTTTTTTAGTCAATGGCATGCAAAAGCTTTGGCAGAGTCTACTGTACATTAGAATGAGACATATGGTCTTCAAAATACAAGTCACGCATTGTGAAGAATATTGTCCTCAGGACCTATGAATCTCGATATTATCTGGCAGCCACAGTTAAAATGTAGTAACTGGAATTACTGGCTGTAATTGACAATCACTGGATAGATTACTATGGGACTGGAAAAACTATGGACCCCGTGGGTGGTACAAAGGTTAATGTGCTCACTCACAGATGTGATGGATGAAAGGCCTGGTGATCTACTTGGAAAATACCAGCCGTTCACAATGCTACGGAGCACAGTTCTCCACTGACACATATGGGGTCGCCTTGAACTAGAAGCCACTCCATGGCAACTGATTTCTATGATTAATTTCTTAGATGTGAGACAAATGTAATCATTAACTTTTAATAACTAACCTCTGGTTAACCCTCATGATACTCTTAAAGCCCAATTCCCATCATCAAATTGTTTTCCAACTCAAGTAATGACTAGCTGTAAAACGTGCAGCCTCAAAATAGTGTGTTCCTCCTGTCCTGAAAATATATTACATTACCAGTCATCCTCTGTTACTCAAATAGTGAGTGGAACAAATTGAACGCTGAGGTTCATTTAAATCAATGAATCCCATCGCGATGGGAGCTATGGCAGAAGCTGAGTTTTGTCAGCCTCAGCACCATGGACATTTGGGGCCAGTTCCTTCTTTGTTGCGGGCTCTGGATTCCCACTGGGTGTGGCCACAGGGAGCCTGAGCCAGAGACTGGAGAGGAGGCCTGTGAGGTCAGGGGATTTCTTCCCCTGGTGCCTCCCTGCAGGGCCTCTCCTGAAGATCACAGCCCTCTCCAGCACCCTTTCCTGCGATGACTCCATCTCCCCTTCAGGTCGAGGAGTGGAGAGGAGTGGATCGTAACCTCAGAGCGCTGTATGGGCCCTTGGGATTTCTCTCTGCTGCAAACCCCTTCCCTGCCCCCAGGCCCAGCCCCACCCCAAATGAAAGTCACCATCTAGTTGATTCCAACTCCTGACAACACCCTGTGTTGCAAAGTAGAACTGTGCTCCACCAGGTTTTATGGCTGTGACCATTCAGAAGTCGGTCCCCGGGCCTTTCCTCTGAGGTGCCTCTGGGTAGATTTGAGCGGCCAGCCTCTCAGTTGATAGCTGAGCAATTACTCATTTGTGCCACAGCCCCCAATCCTTTATAAAAAGCTTCTTTATTAAACTTTTCTCAGATTACTCAGTTTAAGTATGCCCTTTGTTTCCTGCAGGGACCCTGGATAGAGCCACTTACCCATCGTCCTCTGGAATCTGATGTTTTAACTGCACTGATCATTCTAGCTGCTTCATTGACCACTTCACTGACCATTGTTCCTCTGGAGCAAGCTCTGAGCGACTCCTCTGCCTCTAACCCTTTACCCTTGTTCTTTTCCTGAGAATGGAATCAACTTCCCTTTCACACTTCAGCCCAGCATGCTTCTCTTAGCTTGACTCCTTTCCCATCCCACTCATCCCCTCACCCAGGCAAAATTAGTAGCTTCATCTACGCATTTCCCTGTACTTCGGTTCCACCTTTGACATCTTACACGGTGCTGCATGTTAAACTCTGAATCTTTAACTCCATCTCCATTATCATTTCTTTTTAGTTCGCCAGGTAACAGCATTGAGTTTTCACATAGAAACAATTCATTGCGATTCAATCAATATTTTGTACAGGTCTTCCTGCACCACTTCAGTGTTCACTAATTTGATTCTGGGGTTTGTGAATCTCCAGGAATCTGGTTACATAACCAATAGGACATCAGCACGTACTTACCTGGCATTTCCTCTGAAAAGTGGCTAAGATGGTCTCTTTCAGCCTCTTTCCAATGGTAAAATTTGGAAATCCTGTTGGGACTTCCTATAATACTTCTTTCCTGTATTCTTGTCTGCCGGTTTTATCTAAAAATATTTCCCCTGCCAGATAATTGTATCATCCATAAATTCTTACCCTAAAGGGAAAGTAAAGGCAACCAGGATAGAAAACGTGCAAAGACCAGTAACACTGTACCTCTTCTTTACCCACATTTTCATCAAGCCCAGAAGGGGCTCAAGCGCCTGTGGAAAATTCCCGTATCATGGATTCTCACACTGCAGCAATATAGCCTGATGCATAATCACCTGGATCGCAGGTCAAAATCCACACTGCTAGCCCCACACCCAGAGTTTCTGATGCAGTAGGTCTGGGAGGGACCTCATCATTTCTAGCAAGTCCCCAGATGCTGCTGATGTTGCTGGTACAAGGACCATACTTTGAGAACCACTGCTCTATGTGGTTAACTGCCTGTATATGGTGCCTGCAGTCTGTGGCTAGCAGAAATGGTTAAGCTCACCACTGCTAAGTGAAAGCCCTGGCAATGGACTTCTGAAAAAGGAGCCATTGAACACCCTGTTGGACATAGTTTTACTCTGACAGACATGGGGTTGCCACGAGGCGGAATCCATTCAGTCAACTCGCCCCAACTGGTTACAGTCCCTGCAGGAAAATTCTACAATGGTGTGTCTCCTGTTTGGTTGAGAAGACTTCAGATTTTATCAGACTTTGAAATGTGATGTGTCAACATGCTAGAACTCTGCGATGCATATGATACTGAAATTAAAAGACAAGCCGTGTGTGTCTGCCATCCACCTGAAAGGATCAACACATTAATCTTTCGTTGCCACAAAATGAAATAAGTGCAACTTCAAAGGGTAGGGAGTAACCACTTTTTAAACAGGTGTAAAAAGAAGAGCAGTAAGTGCCATAGGCCTAAGACACACATTTACAACTGAAGTGCAGCTTCTTTTGAGAAATGCTGATGTGTGCATGGTAGTTCACTTATGTCAGAGAGAACCAAAAATTCCAAACCCACCACCATCAAGTTGATTCTGACTCATAGCAACCATAAAGGACAGAGGAGAACTGCTCCATAGGGTTTCCAAGACTGTAAATCTTTACAGAAGCAAAGCCCAAATCCAACCCACTGTCGTGGAGTCAATTCTGACTCTCAGTGCCCCTACAGGACAGAGTAGAACTGCCCCACAGGGTTCCCAAGGCTATAAATCTTTACAGAGGCAGACTGCCTCATTTTTCTCCTGCAGAATGGCTGGTGGGTTCAAACTGCTGACCTTTTTGATTAGCAGCCAAATGCTTTAACCACTGTGCCACCAAAAAGAAGAAATACAAATTCCTTCACAGCCCAGGAAGAAGGATGACATTTAAACATGGTTGAAAGATTGAAAATTAGCTATGCCTCAACTATTTTGTGTCAAGTTTCTCCTTAAGATTAACAAACAGCTAAACAACACATGGTACAGTTGGATTTTGTCTGGATCTGCAACATCACTTCTTACCAGAAATCATGGAAACCATCATCAGGGGGAGCTTTCCAGAGAAGGTTTGGCTTTGTTTTTCTGACAAAGGACTCCCTCACCTTATTAATTAATAATGGGTTTACCAGCCACTCCTCTGAAGGAAGACTGGACAGTCTACTTCCATAGAGATACTGCCTTGGAAAACCAAGGAGGGGTTGCTAAGACTTTAAACTGACTCAACGGCAGTGAGTTTGTGTTTTGTTTGTTTGTTTGTTTGTTTAGGTTTTTGTCCCAAATATATAAATGGGGCATTTCTTCTTCTTGTATAGACACTCTAAGGAGCCCTAGTGGCACAGTCGTTCGGCGCTGAGCTGCTAATGAAAGGTTGACAGTTTGAACTCACTAGCCACTTAGCAGGGAAAACACCTGGCAGTCTGCTTCAGTAAAGATTACAGCCTTGGAAACCCCGTGGGGGGAGTTCTAAACAACAATAACAAACAACAAAAAGCAAACTCACTGCCATCAAGTTGATTGCTACTCATGGTGAACCTATTGAGTTTCCAAGGACATAAACCTTCACGGAAGCAGACTACCCCATCTTTCTTTCGCAGAGGTGGGTTTGAGCCACCAACTTTTTGGTTAGCAGCCTTAACCACTTCGCCACAGAGCTCCTTCGGGAGCATTCTACTCTGTCCTGTAGGGTTGCTACGAGTTGGAATCAACGCACTGGCTGTGCACAGATACTCTGCACAGAAAGGGCAGCATGCTTCGTTCTCTCCTCAGATACTGGAGGCTTTTATCATTTTAGCTAAGGGCCCATGATGTTCTTTAAAAGATTCATATCTGTTGTGGTCAACAAATTATGTATATTATGTGTTCTGGTTACCTAGTGTCACTCTAACAAATATACCACAAATGGGATGGCTTTAACAAACAGGAGTTTATTCTCTTATAGTTTTGGAGGTTAGATGTCTGAGTTCAAAGTGCCAGGCTCAACAGGCTGGGTGAAAGCCCCCAACCTTGGGCATCAGCTCTGCCTCTTGTTTCTGGCCCACTGAAGCGGGAGGCTTCTCTTCACTCAGGCAGCTGCAGGCTGCTGAGGCTAATAAGCCAGAGGTCGACAAATAAAACGCCACAGTCCCAGTATTACCAAACTACATGGCAGGCCATTGATTCAAGTCAATTATAAGTCCCAAGATTGGCATAGCATGGCAGGCTACTGAATGATGACTCTGCTAAATGCAGGGTTCAAGCATGCCAAAAAGCTAGAGACCGTTCTCAAAGCTGCTTCTTATGTACGAGAAGCAGACAACATCCCTAAAGCAGCTACTCAGCTACTTGTGGCAGATCCCAAGATTGGAGTTGTTTGCCAGTCTCATCATAGGGAATAACTACCACCAGCTGCCAGCCACTCAACCAGGCCTAGGCACTCAACCAGGCCCAGCCATTCAACCAAGCGCAGCCACGTTGATACATAACCTTAACTACCACGCTATGCATGTCTCAAAAACTTCTTTCAAGTCAGTTAATGGCCCCCATTAGCACTTCACCTAAATTCTGCCCCTTTGGCCCTTTGAGTGCTACCTAAAATGCCCACTTTCAATAGAGGTCAGAGGCTGCTGACTCCCATGCTGCCAACCATGTCTGAAAATAATAACGGTGCCTCCTGTTAGTCTACTGTTGTTGAGTCCATTCCAACTCATGGCAATGCCATGTGACAAAGAACTGCCGTAGGGTTTCCTAGGGTGTAATCTCAATGGGAGCAGATTAACAGGCCTTCTCTCCCCCAAAGGCATTACGTGGATTAAACCAACAACTTGTGGGTTAGCAGCTGAGCATTTAACTACCAGGGCTCCTGTTAGGCGAGTATTTTGTAGTAAAGACACTTTAATAGGCAGACTCTCCTTCCCAGGTACCAGGAATACAAAAGTAAATAAAACACATGTTCAGCCCTTGAAGATTACCTCAGGCCAGTCAGTTAATTCATTTAATCCCAGAATCTCAGTGAGGAACTGGAGGGAGGCACCATCATCCCCATTTGTCAGCTGTGGAAGCTGGGGGTTCAAATTTAATTTTCAGGGAAAATTAGACTCATACACATGTAAAAATGAACTTGTGTTAAAGATTTTGTTTAACTCATTCACTGAGGGATCCAAACAGATGTTGTGGCTGGTTCAAAGAGAACAAGAAACAAGTTTATATAAAGTTAAGGAATGTTGAAATAAATTGTAAGTGGAGGCAGAATTGCATAGGGGAAGGGAAAGCCCTACTGGTGCAGTGGGTAAGCACTTGGCTGCTAACCAAAAGACCAGCTGTTCAAACCCACTCTGGGGGAGAAAGATTGTTCTTGTTGTTGTTGTTAAGTGCCGTCAAGTCGTTTCCAACTCATAGAGACAGCATGCATAGCAGAACGAAACATTGCCCGATCCCGTGCCAGCCCCACAATCCCTGCTATACTTGAGCCCATCGTCGCAGCCACTGTGTCAATCCATCTCGTTGAAGGCCTCCCCCTCTTTCGCTGACCCTCCACCCTACCAAGCATGACATCCTTCTCCAGGGAATGGTCCCTTCTTACAACATGACCAAAATAGGTGAGACGAAGTCTGGTCATTTTTACTTCCAAGGAGCATTCTGGCTGCACTTCCTCCAGGACAGATCTGTTAGTTCTTTTAGCAGTCCACAGTACTTTCAGCATTCTTCGCCAGCACCACAACTCAAAAGCATCAACTCTTCTTTGGTCTTCCTTATTCATTGTCCAGTTCTCACATGCATACGAGGTGACTGGAAATATCATGGCTTGTGTCAGGCGCACCTTAGTCCTCAAGGAGATATCCTTGCTCCTCAGCACTTGAAACAGTTCCTTCGCAGTTGACTTTCCCAATGCTACACGTCGTCTAATGTCCTGACTGCTGCTTCCGTTGGCATCGATTGTAGAACCAAGCAACGTGAATTCCTTGACAACCTCAATCTTCTCTCCATTTATTGTGATGCTGCTCATTGGTCCAGTTGTGAGGATTTTTGTTTTCTTTATATTGAGACGTAATCCATACTGCAGACTGTATTCTTCAACCTTCATCAGTAGGTGCCTTAAGTCATCCTCACTTTCAGCAAGCAAAGTTGTATCGTCTGCATATCTCAGGTTGTTAATGATTCTTCCTCCAATCCTGATACCACGTTTTTTCTTCATATAGTCCAGCTCCTCGGATTATTTGCTCAGCATATAGATAGAATAAGTGTGGAGAAAGAATACAACCCTGGCACATTCCCTTCTTGATTTTAAACCATGTAGTGTCCCCTTGTTCTGTTCGAACAACAGCCTCCTGGTCAAGGTACAGGTTCCTCATGAGTACAATCAAGTGCTCGGGAATTCCCATTCTTCTCAATGTTATCCATAATTTGTCATGATCCACACAATCAAATGCCTTTGCATAGTCAATAAAACACAAGTAAACATCTTTCTGGTATTCTTTGCCTTGAGCCAAGATCACAGCCTTGGAAACCCTAGGCAGCATCTCTACTCTGCCCTATAGGGTTGCAACTAAAAAAAGAAAAAGGAAAAAAAAAAAAAAAACCACTGCCATTGAGTTGGATCCGACTCATAGCGATCCCTCCTTTGGTTTCTGAGGTGGTATCACTATGGAAGTAGATTGCCCATGAGGAGTGCTTGGTGGATTTGAATGGCCAGTCTTCTGGTTAGCAGTCAAATGCCTTAGGCACTACACCATCAGTTACATACAGCATACAAAATCATAAAACAGCCCCCATAGAATCAGAATAAAGTATCTGGAGAAAAGGTATACAGATACTGCATAAGTTTCCATTGAAGTACAAGTTTTTTCTACATAAAGCGCAGAGAAAAATACTGACCGTTCCCGAACAGGGACTTGATGTAAATCCGAGACTTTCCAGCACCAAATTCAGCGTCGTTTCCATTCCACACATTACCCCAATTTCTGAAAGCGGTTCTCTTTTACCACCTTGTTTTGGTGAAATACAGCTGAAAGGAAACTGCAAATGAGAGCATAAAGGGTAACCTGGCTAAAGACGCACTGCTGTTGACATGTGGTCCTGCTTTGCCCTCAGATGACCCTGTAGCAGCCAGTTAACCAAGATGAAGCTGGACCCCACTCTTGGGGAGAAGGCACAGACAGCTCCCCAGAACGGGCACAGCTCCCAACATGAAGCTAGCGTTCCAACTGGCTGGAAGACACGTCGCTGCTCAGTGTAGTTAGAATAGCAGCTTGAACTGGAAATCCAGCAGTTAGTGCATGAGTGGGGTCAAAGGTGACAATATTGAACTCAAACAGGAGCTTAAGCCAAGGACCTGGGGAGGTCACAGCTATGGGGAACAAGCTATTCAGCCCAGAATAATAAGATTATAGGGTTTAATGAAAATGTGGCAGTGTGTGGTTCTAAATGTTTCAGAGTAGAAAGAAATAGGAAGATGCCATACTCTCAAAGTATGTGTGTGTGTGTGTGTGTGTTTGTATGTGTGCATGTTTAATTTTATTTGATGATTTGGGCATACTGGACTATGAAAAGAAGGACATAAGAAAAGATAATGGCGTTAACAAGCTTGCCACCACTAATGACCTAAAACTAGTGGCAACTCAAAAAGAAACAAATAGTGGTTTCAGTGTAGACTGTCCCAGAAATCTAGGACATCACCAAACCTTGGTCCCTTTGTGTTTTCCACTTGGAAAGAATGCCCTGCCAATTTTTCTTTCTTACTCGCCTTTATTCTCCAAGCCTTTTCAAATCTTGTTCATAAACTAAGTAACTTAAACACCACTCCTACCTTTGCACCAGACAGCAGAACACTGCCTCTTTACAAGAGGCTTTGTTGTGGCAGGTTTGGTTTGGTTGTTGTTGTTAAAAAAATGTTCTATTTCTTTTTCAGGATCTTTTTCAGTTTCAAGATGTTTGGTGTAAGTAAAAATAGTGAAGGTACACAGATTAAGGTCCAAAGGATAGAAAAATGAGGAGGAAAATAATGAGGAGATGCGGTCCCAGGATCCCAAGGGATTTGTTTTCAGTTACACAGAAGGGGAGGAGGAGAGATGATCTAACTTACCAACAAGCTAAAAGAATAAAACACCCAAAGAAATCCTGGGGCTGGGACAGTTCTCCGCAGATTGTGTCGAATCACTGCATGAGTCAGACACACTTAAAATGCAAATTACTCATGTGGCTAGATAAAAAATACACATATGGGACAAAAGATTTTAACAAAAGCTATTTGGCAAATCCTTTTCAATAATGGAGGTGCTCTGGTGACACAGCGGTTAAGACATTCAGCTGCTGAGCAAAAGATCAGAGGTTCGAACCCACCAGCCACTCCATGAGAGCTAGATGAGGCACTCTGCTTCCGTAAAAATTGTCAGCTTTGGAAACCCTATGGGCAGTTCCACTCTATATATTATATGCTATATACTATATACTCCTATAGGGTCACTATGAGTCAGAATCGACCTGATGCCAGTAGGTTGTTGGCTTTTTAATAATACACCAAAAATAACTGTAATTCTTCAATAATGTGTCCTTCCAGATTGAGATGCTGTTCCCTGACAGCCAACTACATAGTGAATCATTAAAGCAAGGAGCAGCCAGAAGACACTGCCCGACAGGCTTCCTTTCTAAAAATACTCGATCATGTCACTTCTCTACTTAAAAATCTTTACTGGCTCCTCACTGGCATTGCAAATGTCCTGACTTCCTGAACAGGACACTATTTGTCCTTTATGAACTTGCCCAGCTCTACATGTCCAGTCCCGTCTCCCCCACTTGCTCCTAACAAGACTGCAGGCACATTAAACTCATGGTGGTAGCTCCTCACCACCTGTGTGCCTCCTGCATAAGTATTCTCTCTACCTAGAATGCTCTCCTTTCCCTCTCTGTCTTTTCAATGGCAGGGGCTATTGCAAAATGACAACCCACCACTGTCATTGTCATTCAAGTAGCTCATGAAAGACCTGTACAATACAGGAGACATTTTTTATGTCTACAAGTGGTACTAATAGTCAGTGTGCTCTGTCAACATGCTTGGCTGCCAGTCAAAAGGTTGGAGGTTTGAATCCACCTGCAGGTACCTTGGAAAGAAGAGCTGGGGCCCTATTTCCAAAAAATCAGCCTTTGAAAATTCTGTGGAGTACAGCTCTACTCTGACCCATATAGGTCACCGTGAGTCACAGTTGATTCAATGGATTAATCTGCATTTATTCCATTTTCTTTT
>NW_006922105.1:1220272-1223209 GCF_000298275.1 Orycteropus afer afer | reverse complement strand
TAAAAAAAAAAAAAAGGCTAGGCTTGGTTATACGAAACATGGTATTCTGAAAATTTCTTCCTTGGTTAATTTTAATCAAATTCTCTGCATTCATTTCTCTTATCTTCAAGCCCCAAACATAAATGTCATCTCCTCTCAGAAACCTCCACTTCATTGCCTGTGTTTCCATATGTCTTCACTCATACCTTGGTCATAGCCTTTACAGTGTGGTATTGTAATGTATCTGGTGTGTATCTGCCTCCTATAGGCTGATGAAGACTTCTGTGTTCTCATTTGAATCCTCAGCACTAAAGACAGAAGCTGACACACAATTGTTGCTCAAAAGCTAATATGCTATGTTCAGACCTCAGTCTGATGATATTTAACATGACACAGATTTTGCTCTTATTCACGCACCCTTTCATTTAACCAAAATTAACTGAGCATTTACTATATGCCAGGCATATATAATGTACTGGCCCTTGGACTACAGAGACTGATAAGACGTGACCTCTTCCTTCAAGGCACTTAGTCTAGAACTATAATCCAGAAAAAGAAGAATGATCTCACACCTTGGGTTCATGCAAGAGAGAGTTGTCTAAGATATTGACTGAATAGTTTGATTGAAAAATGGAAAAATAAGGGCAAAAATGTCCTGAACTTCTTGTTAGTCTGTCCCCAACAACCTCACTGCGCAGACAGAAAAATAATGTTTCAGAAACAAATGCAGCAGCACCTCATACACAGGATTTGATGACGGATATGTACAAGTAATTGTTCAGCACTCACTGTATGACTGACAAACTGGGCCAGATACTGTGGATACAAAGATAAGACACAGTAGATGTGCTTGAGTATACTTTAAATTCAGTTAACTATAAATGCTTGTTTTAGAAATAATTGTAACAGCATAGTGTCTAAGGCATTTGACTGCTAACCAGAAGGCTGACGGTTCAAACCTACCAGCCGCTCTTCAGAATGAAGGTTGGGCAATCTACTTCCATAGTGATACCGCCTTGGAAACGCAAGGAAGGGTTGTTATGAGTCAGGATTGACTGAACGGCAGTGAGTTTGAGAGAGCTATGTGCATGTACAATTAACTTTTAGATTATAAAAAAAGGCTAAATGGTGTTTAAAGATTAATACTAGTTAAACAAAAATCTAAGGAGCACTGGTGGTGCTATGATTAAGCACTTGGCTGCTAACCAAAAGGTTGGTGGTTTGAAACCACAAGCAGCTCCATGGGAGAAAATACTGGGTGATCTGCTCCCATAATCACTTTTAAAGGTGATTACAGCCTAGGAAACCCTATGGGACAGTTCTACTCTGTCCTATAGGGTTACTATGAGTTGGAAAGGGGTCAACACCCAACAACACCAACAAACAAAAATCTATCTTACCTTACCAATTACTATCAAGTTGACTCTGATTCAGCAAACCCATGTGTGCCTGAGTTGTTGTTGATATGTGCCGTCAAGTCAGACCCAACTCATAGCGACCCCTCCTTGGGTTTCCGAGGCAGTATCACTATGGAAGTAGATTGCCCAACCTTCCTTGTGAGGAGTGGCTGGTGGGTTTGAACCACCAGCCTTCTGGTTAGCAGTCAAGTGCCTTAGGCCCTATGCTACCAGAGCTCCCGTATGTCCGAGTAGATGGCTAAAATTTTTTGAAGCAGATTACCAAGACTTTCTTCTGAGATGTCTCTGGGTGGACTTGAGCCTCCAACTTTTTGGTTAGCAGCTGAGGATGTGAATTGCAGCAACCAAGGACTCGAAAAATTTATTATGAACATTATTAATATGCCTACAAATATGCTCATTTTTCACCACTCAGAACAACGATAGATGGTAACTTAAGATTCAAAAGCAGTTCTTCCTTTTCCTGCCACTCCCAGCTGTGCTGCTGCCTTCTGTCATTTGGGTTTTCACAACCAGCACATCCCCTCAGCTATTGTCACCAAAACCAACAAAATGTATCATATTGGTGTAAAATCAGAAACTACATTAGTTAGACGCAAATAGCATAAATGTCCGTTATCCTCCCCTCATCCCAACTGCACCTGTCCTGCTGCTTAGTCTGGGACCTTTCCTGTGGTTGACATTTTTGTTTTGTTGAACATAATGATGTATTGTTTAATGTACAACTTGAGGCTTAAATTCTTTCTTCAGTTCTTTCATCTTAAGAAATGCCACATGTTTTCTTCCCTTTTGTTTTTCAAACTCCAGGTCTTTGCACATTTCATTATAATAATTGACTTTGTCTTCTTGAGCTGCTCTTTGAAATTTTCTGTTCAGCCCTTTTATCTTGTCATTTCTTCCCTTTGCTTTAGCTACTCTTCACTCAGTGGCAAGTTTCAGAGTCTTTTCTGACATCTATTTTGGTCTTTTCTTCCTTTCTTGTCTTTTCAATGACCTTTTGCTTTTTTCCTGTATGGTGTTCTTGATGTCATTCCACAATTCCTCTGGTTTTCTAGTCTTTCGTGTTCATTGCATCAAATCTATTCTTTAGATGGTCTCTAAATTCAGGAGGGACATATTCAAGGTCACATTTTGGCTCTCATGGACTTTTTTTAATTGTCTTCAACTTCAAGTTGAACTTGCACATGCGCAACTATGGTCAGCTTCACAGTCAGCTCCTGGCCTTGTTTTGGCTGAAGATATTGAGCTTCTCCATTACCTCTTCCCACAGATGTAGTCAATCTGATTCCTGCGTACTCCATCTGGCGAAGTCCACATGTATAGCTGCCATTTGTGTTGTTGAAGAAAGGTGTTTTCAATGAATAAGACATTTGTCTTGCAATATTCGATCATGTGATCTCCAGCGTTACTTCTATCACCAAGGCCAAATTTTCCAACTACCAGTGATTCTTCTTTGTTTCCAACTTTTGCATTCCAATCACCAGTGATAATCAGCACATCTTGATTGCATGTTCGGTCAATTTCAGACTGCAGAAGTTGG
>NW_006922105.1:1209708-1220172 GCF_000298275.1 Orycteropus afer afer | reverse complement strand
GGCCAAATTTTCCAACTACCAGTGATTCTTCTTTGTTTCCAACTTTTGCATTCCAATCACCAGTGATAATCAGCACATCTTGATTGCATTTTCAGTCAATTTCAGACTGCAGAAGTTGGCAAAAATCTTCAATTTCCTCATCTTTGGCTTTGGTGGTTGGTGTGGAAATTTGAATAGTAGTAGATTAATTGGCCTTCTTTGTAGGCATATAGATATTATCCTATCACTAACAGCATTGTACTTCAGGATAGGTCTTGAAACATTCTTTGTAATGATGAATGCCACGCCATTCCTCTTCAACTTGTCATTCCAAACATAGTAGTAGATCACATGGTTGTCTTATTAAAATGGCCAAGACCAGTCCATTTCAGCTCACTAATGCCTAAGATATCAATCTTTATGTGTTCCATTTCATTTTTGACAACTTCTGATTTTCCTAGATTCATACTTCGTACATTCCATATTCTGATTATTAATTGATGTTTGCAGCTGTTTCTTCACATTTTGAGTCATGCCATGTCAGCAAATGGAGGTCCTGAAAGCTCTACTTTATCCATGTCATTAAGGTTGGTTCTGCTATGATGAGGCAGCTCTTTCCCACTCATATTTTGAGTGTGTTTATCAGAGGGACTCATCATCTTGTACTGTACCGGACAATGTTTCAGGGCTATTTATAAAGTTTTCCAGTAATATATCAGACAGTGTTTCACTGCTATTCATAAAGTTTTCCCTGGCCAATTCTTTGAGAAGTGGACGGTCTCTTCCTTCTTCCGAGGCTGTCTCATTCTGGAAGCTCCGCTGAAACCTGTTCACCATGGGCAACCCTGCTGGCATTTGAAACACTGGTGGCACCGCCTCCAGCCTTACAGCAACACACAAGCTACCACAGTATGACAAATTGACAGACAAGTTTATCTTCCTTTGCTGTTGCAAACCCCTCCACTCACTTCCTGGCCTTCCCCCTTACCTGAATCTAGCTGTTGGTCCTGGCTTCCTGCTTCCCGCTTCCTGCCTGGGGGCTCTCTCCCATTTACATATATTTACTAATTGATCCTTATAATGACAAGAGAAAAGAACTATTGTTATATTCATTTTGCAGATGAATAGCTAAGGCATCAAGAAGTTATTTGTCTCATGGCACCCACCTAGTAAATGGCAGCGCCAACTTTGAATCCAGTGGTGTAGGTGCAGAGTCTTCCTTTTATTATAATATCTCTCAATTAACCTTTAAATTTCTTTTCAAAATGAAATCCAGGGTCTATCACAGTACTGCACTTGACAGGAGTTTGATCTTATTCAGAAGATCTAAAGGCAATCTCTGAGCTATCTTCTAGCAATGCTTATGTACAGGTATTGGCTATACACCAATTGTGTTCTTATTAAGTACTCTTGTCAAAATTTTTTTTGCATTCTTTAGAGCAGAAACATATGGAGAAAACTGACTTTTGGAGTATTAATTCAGAGTTGTTAAGTAGAACTTTCAGCAATGATAGAAATGTTGTATATCTGTACTGTTCAATATGGTAGCCACCTGTGGCTATTGAGTAGTTGAAATGTGTGTAGCATGACTGAAGAATTAAATTTTCAATTTATTTTAATTTTATTGTTACTGTTAGGTGCTGTTGAGTGAGTTCCAACTCATAGTGACCCTGGGTACAATAGAACACGACATTGCCCGGTCTTGTGCCATCATCACAATCGTCATTATGCTTGAGCCCATCTTTGCAGCCACTGTTCTGTCCATCTCATTAGGAGTCTTCCCCTTTGTTGCTGACCCTCTGCTTTACCAAGCATGATCCTTCTGCAGGGATTGATCCTTCTGACAACATGACCAAAGTATGAGAGATGAAGTCTGGCCATTCTTGCTTGTACAGAGAATTCCAGCTACATGTCCTCCAAGACAGAGTTGTTTGTTCATCTAGTAGTGTTCTAGATGGTACTTTCAATAGTCTTCACCAACACCACAACTCAAAGATATCATCAACTGTTCTTCACTATTCCTTATCCTTATTGTCAGCCTTTGCAAGTGTTTGTTGTTGTTGTTGTTGCTAGGCGTTGTCGAGTTGGCTCTGACTCATAGCGATCCCTGTACAACAGAATGAAACACTGCCTAGTTCTGCACCACCCTCACAATCCTTGCTATGCTTGAGCCTGTGTCATTGCAGCCACTGTATCAATCCATCTCGTTGAGGGTCTTCCCCTTTTTGCTGACCATTTACTTTACCAAGCATGATGCCTTTCTCCAGAGACTGGTCCCTTCTGATAACATGACCAAAGTACATGAATCAAAGTGTGGCCACTCCCATTTCTAAGGATCATTCTGGTTACACTTCTTCCAGCACAGATTTGTTTGTCCTTTGTGTTACTTCTCCCCTTTATTTTTCACTGACATTACTCTCAATACATTTCTTGTACTTCTAGTTACATCTCGATCCACCCAGAGGACCTGAAGTGATATAATTCATTAGGTCACTTCCAAATTTGAAACAGGAATCAGGTCATTAAACCTGAAGGCCATTATAACTTACCTTTATAACAAAGACTGAAATAAGAAGAGAACCATAAATATATTCTGTGTTCTGTTTTCAGTTATTTTTATTGTAAGAGTTAGACTTCTATGGAATTTTTTTTCTTGAAACCAAAGTAAGTTCAGTGCCAAGAATTTTATTTTTCCCAACTAGATCCATAAAGTAAATTTAATAATAAGAAAAATCACTCTCACAGTAACTGACCAAATGGGATTGCCTAGTTATCCTATGCAAACCTAAGCAGATTAGGTCTTTTTTTTTCCAATAAGATGCCTCACAAATTGAAGTCTGTATATATTTGTATGATTTTTCTATTGCCTGACAAAGATCTATGATTCTGCCTCATAGAGTATATGCTTTCTCCTTGCTCCAACACAAATTGAAAGGGGGAAAAAAATGTTGTTTTGATAAGAGGATATACAACATACTTATGCTTACATTGCTCAGAACAACAACCCTAAATTAACCCTCTGCTGTGGAAGCCTCCAAATTCCTTTGCTGATTGAAGACACAGAACATTCTGGTAGCCAAAGAATGACTTTGTAGAATGACTACACCTCAATTAAACCCAACCATCCTATGGAAATTTAGATTATAGTTGGTGTAAACCATAATGATAATACCAATGGCTTGACAAAATTTAAAGGTAAATGAGCTTCTCTTCACTTACTAAAATAAGTCAGATACTAGTCTAAACTTGCTGGAAATAGACTTTAGAGACTGTCAAACCTTATCACCATTGACTTCATTACATCATAGCCATTTCCTAGCATTTTACGGAGAAGAAAAACAATAAAAACAGAGTTACTGATATTGTTCAAAAATTAATTCCAAATAACCTAAAACTATTTTTTAAAAAATCACTACCTAAAGAACAAAGATGCGTTACACTTATCTTTATGGACCTGAAAGCCTATGTATAATATAGTCAGGTAACATAGTCTTGGGAATGGCGAGTTACACACAAGTAACTCCAAGTCTCACTACTCACCTTGTCAAACGGTGGTGGATTGCTTGTTGCTCTGATGCTGGAAGATATGCCACTGTAATTTCAAGTACCAGCAGGTTCACTCATGGTGGACAGATTTCAGTGGAGCTTCCAGACTAAAAATGATTAGGAATAAGGACTTGGCGATATATTTTAAAAATAAATCCAATAAAAACCTTATGAATAACAATGGAACACTGATACAGAGACAGAAGATGAACCTCGTAGGTTGGAAGGCACTCAAAATGTGACTGGGAAAGAGCTGCCTCCTCAAAGTAGAGTTGACCTTAATGACATGGATAGAATCAAGCTTTCAGGACATTCATTTGCTCATGTAGTATGAATCAAAATGAGAAGAAACAGCTTCAAACATCCTCTAATAATTGGAACAAGAAATGTATGAAGTATGAATGTAGAAAAATTAGAAGTCATCAAATATGAATGAAATGTGAAAATAACAATCTCCTAGGCATCAGTGAGCTGAAATGGACTGGTACTGGTTGTTTTGAATTAGACAGTCTTATTGTCTACTATGTCAAACCAAAAAAACCAAACCAAACTCACTGCCATCAAGTCGATCATAACTCATAATGACCCCTCCTTGGGTTTCCAAGGCAGTATCACTATGGATGTAGATTGCCCTATATTCCTTCTGAAGAGTGGCTGGTGGGTTTGAACCACCAGGCTTCTGGTTAGCAATCAAGTGCCTTAGGCACTACACCAATTCAAGAGGAATGACATCACATTCACCATCAAAATGAACATTTCACCATCTACCCTGAAGTACAACACTGTCAGTGATAGGATAATATCAGTACAGTTACAAGGAAGATGAGTTTGTATGACTATTATTCAAAGTTACACATCAACTACTAATGCCAAAGATGAAGAAACCAAAGATTTTTACCAATTCCCTAGTCTGAATTTGATCAAACATGCCATCAAGGTTCTTTGATAATTACTGGTGATTGGAATGCAAAAGTTGGAAACAAAGAAGGAACAGTAGTTTAAAAATATGGCCTTGATGATAGAAATGACACCAGAATTGCATGAGAGAATTTTGCAAGACCAACAGCTTATTCATTCCAACTATCTTTTTTCAACAACATAACATTGACTATACAGGTGAGCCTTACTTGATGGAACACACAGGAATCAAATCGACTACATCTGTTGAAAGAGATAATGGAGAAGCTCAATATTATCAATCAGGAAAAGGGCAGGGACCAACTGCAGAACAGATCATCAATTGCGCATATGTACATTCAAGTTGAAGCTGAAGAAAGTTTTTAAAAGTCCACAAGAGCCAAAGAGTGACTTGAATATGTCCCACCTGAATTTAAAATCATCTCAAGAATAGATTTGACACATTAAACACTGACCAAAGACCAGATAAGTTGAGGGATGACATCAAGGACACCATGCAGTAAAAAGTTATTAAAAAGACAGGAAAGAAAAAGAGACTACAATGGATGTCAGATAGACTTTGAAACTTGTTCTTGAACATAGATTAGCTAAAGTGAATGGGAGAAATGATGATGTAAAAGAGCTGAACAGAAGATTTCAAAAGTCATCTTGAGAAGACAAAGTAAAGTATTATTACCTGAAGTTAGAAAAACAAATGGAAAGAACATATATGGCATTTCTCAAATTGAAAGAACTGAAGAAAAAGTCAAGCCTTGAGTTGCAATATTGAAGGATACTACGGGGAAAATATTTAATGACACACATAAAGAAAACCCAAACTCACTGCTGTCAAGTCGGATTTGACTCATAGCGACTCCTCCTTGGACTTCCAAGGTGGTATCACTATGGAAGTAGATTGCCACATCTTCCTTTCAAGGAGTGGCTGGTGGGGTTGAACTGCCAGCCTTCTGGTTAGCAGTCTGGTTAGGTACTACCCCACCAGAGCTCCTATTTAATGAAACAGGAAACATCAAAAGGAGATGGAAGAAATACACAGGGTCACTCACCAAAAACAATTGGCTGATGTTCAGCCATTTCAGGAAGTAGCATATGATCAAGAACAGATGGTACTGAAGGAAGAAGCCCAAGCTACACTGCAGGCATTAGTGAAAAACAAAGGCCAGAAATGAACTGAGTACCAATTGAGATGTTTCAACAAATAGAAGCAGCCCTGGAAGTGCTCACTTTTCTATGCCAAGAAATTTGGAAGACAACTCTCTGGCCTACCAAATGGAAAAGGTCCATGTTTGTGCCTGTTCCAAAGAAAGGTGATCCAATTGAAAGTGGAAATTATCAAGAAATATAATTAATATCACATGCAAGTAACATTTTGCTGAAGATAATTTAAAAATGGTTGCTGCATACATCGACAGGGAACTGGCAGAAATTCAAGCTGGATTCAGAAGAGGATGAGGAACAATGGATATCATTACTGATGTCAGATGGATCTTGGCTGAAAGCAAAGAATATCAGAAAGATATTTACTTGTGTTTTATTGACTATGCAAAGGCGTTCTACTCTGTGGATCACAACAAATTATGAATAACATTATGAAGAATGGGAATTCCAGACCACTTTCATTATGCTCCTGTGGAACTAAAAGCAGTCATTCAAACAGAACAAGAGGATACTGCAAAGTTTAAAATGAGAAATGGTGTGTATCAGTGTTGTATTCTTTCACCACACTAACTCAATTTGTATGTTGAGCAAATAATCTGAGAAACTGGGCTACATGAAGAAGAATTTGACATCAGGATTGTAGGAAGACCAGTTACCAGCCTGTGATATGCAGATGACACAACCTTACTCCCTGAAGTCAAAAAGAATCTGAAGCACTTACTGATGAAGATCAAAGATTACAGCCTTCTGTATGGATTACATCTCTACATGAAGAAAAGAAAAATCCACACAACTGAACCAATAAGCAACATCATAATAAATGTAGAAAAGATTGAAGTTGTCATAGATTTCATTTACTTGGATCTGTAGCCAACTGCCATGGAAGCATCAGTTATACATCAAACGACACATTGCATTGGACAAATCTGCTGCAAAAACCTCTGAAGTGTTTGAAAGCAAAGAAGTCATTCTGAGGACTAAGGTGCTTCTGATCCAAGCCATGGTACTTTCAAACACCTCATATGCATGAGAAGCCTGAACAATGAGAAAGGAAGACCGAAGAAGAATTGATGGCTTTGAATTATGGTGTTAGTGAAGAACATGGAATATACCATGGACTGTCAGAACAAATAAATCTGTCTTGGAAGAAGAACAGCCAGAATGTTCCTCAGAAGCAAAGATGACAAAACTTTATTTGTTTTATGTACCTGTTATCAGCATGGACCAATCTCTGGAAAAGGACATCAAGCTTGGTTAGAGTCAGTGAAAAGAAGAAGACCCTCAACGAGGTGGATTGACACAGTAGTTGCAACAATGGGCTCAAATATAACAATGATTGTGAGGTTGGCACATGACCGGGTAGTTTTTGGTTCTGTTGCACATGAGGTTACTATGAGTCAGGACAAACACAATGGCACCTAACAATAACTCCAAGACAAACTTGGAGGACATAATGTTTTACAAACTGACCAGATGAAGTGTTGAAAGATCAAATGCCAAAGTGGGAGGCTAGGGAAAAATATCAGGACACCTGAGTGCTCTCCTGCCTCTGTCCTGCTGGTGGAGACCTCTGACTTCTCTGGGCCTCAGTTTCCTCATCAGTATGTGAGAGGGCAGGGCTTCAGGGGGTCTAAGGTCCACTCCTGGACTAGCAAGTCTGCTTTCCTTGTATAAGAAAAGCCAATGGTGACAATAAATATATCTAAGGATATAAAGTTGGAGCATAAAAACACACCTAACTAATTTTGGTGTTTTTTTTTGTCCATCTTCATACAAATTGATTTAGAGAAAATTAACAATCAAATGCCACCAAGAAGGTTTTTAACTAGGTGTAAGACCTGCAAATGTGATTGAATGCTGGAATACTTTGAGGCACTGGGCTAAACAAAATGGCCTTCTTTAATCACATCCATTTTCACCTTCTTTCAAATATCATATCTTCTTCAAACAATAGTTTAGGTGCCCTCTAGTTGATTTAAACTCACAGCCAACCTCTTTTACGGAAGCATATCACTAGGTCTTTCTCTCAGAGCAAAAGAGTGACCAATTGGATTGAAACCAGCAACCTTTTGGTTAACAGCCAAGTACTTAACCATTGTGCCACCAAGGCTTCCATTCTTACTCTTTGCTGTGCCCCTTTAACAAACCAGGTGTGATGGCTCCCTTTCAGGAGTCATTTACTACCTTGGGAATTACAACAGAAACATTCTTATTTGCAACCTCCCTCCCACCCCACCAACTGCTTTTATTCACAAGCTCGTTAAACAGCTTTAGCCTATTTGAATAATCAGAACTTTCATCTTCAGAAACATTACTTTAAATGTTTAATGTGGAACTTTTCAGTTTCCAAGACAGTTCTCTTTCCAACTCTGGAAAACATTATTGCCCTAAGTTAGTATGGTATTTACTCAGCTATACTCCTTATTTTCAAGTTAAATTCTTCATCTGTATTCAGATAAGAGAGGATTTTGCAGTTGAAGACATGAAATATTAATTTGTGGAAAATCCAAGATTAAGTTTTTCATTCATATTCATTGAGATCCCCCCCCAGCCCCAGGTGCCATTGACTCAATTCCAAATCATGGAGACCCCATGTGTGTCAGGATAGAATTGCGCTCCCCAGGATTTCGGTGGCAGTTATCTCTCAGGAGATTTCCAGGCCAGCTAGGTGGGTTGGAACTGCTAACCTTTCAGTTAGTAGCCACGCACCTCCATGGCTGCCTACTTAGGGTTTCCCTTGGCCATCGAGTCCATTCTGATTCATAGTGACCCTGTAGAACAGAGTAGAACTGTCCCATAAGGTTTCCAAGGCTGTAATCTTTACAGAAGCAGATTGCCACTTCTTTCTCCTGCAGAGCAGCTGGTTGGCGGATTCAAACCACTGACCTTTCAGTTAGCAGCCAAAATGATTAACCACTGCACTTCCCAGTGCTGCCTTGTTAAAGTTTTGTTATTGTTATTGTTGTTATGTGCCATCGAGTTGGCCAACTCATAGCAACCCCTCCTTGAGTTTCCGAGGCAGTATCACTACGGAAATAGATTGCCCAACCTTCCTTCCAAGGACTGGCTGGTGGGTTTAAACCACCAGCCTTCTGGTTAGCAGTCAAGTGCCTCAGGCACTATGCTACCAGAGCTCCCAGGTCCATAACAATTCAACGTGAAAACTACTGGTATATCCTTTACCATTATACCACGATTAAACTACATCAAAACACAAAAACCTACTAGTGAAGGTAACAAGAAAACAGGTAATTACAAAGTAATATACTAAGAGTAGGAGCTCTGGTAGCATAGTGGCTAAAGCACTTGACTGCTAACCAGAAGGCTGGAGGTTCAAACCCACCAGCCACTCCTCGGAAGGAAGGTTGGGCAATCCTACTTCCGTAGTGATACTGCCTCGGAAACCCAAGGAGGGGTCGCTATGAGTCGGGGCCGACTTGACGGCACATAACAACAACAACAAAATACTAAGAGTTGTAACAAAAGAAATATGTAAATTCAGGTTGAGGGGATTAAGAAAGTAGATTATAACTGGAATATGAACAATGAGTGGGCATGGGCCACATATGGGCAGAGCATCTGGCAGGGACTTATTACCCAATAAGTATGGTAAGCATGTGCTTAGGGCATCAACAAAACAGGGGCATGAGTTGTCTAAAGCAAAGTCCCATAGATGCCCGCTAGACAGTGCATAAGGAAAAGTGAGTGCCACAGTAGAAGGGAATTGGCAGGGAACTAAATGAAACTGATACCAACTCCAGTGTATGAGAATGTTCTGGCCGGAAATAAAGTTCACACAGGGTCATGAGGCCACCCATGTGCAAAGTTATTTAAACTATGAGGCCCCAACCACTTCAACACCTTTGTTGACATCTGTTTGTTACAGTCCCCTCCCATGTAAACAGAACTCTTTGTCTCAGTGGGTGTCTTGGTAGTATAATGTTTCTTTCTAACAAACAAGAGGTAGGGGTGGGCTGTTAAGTCTAAATTTTGCTAATTTTACCCAATATGCAGCTGGATCCAACACTGAATGGTTACTGGGCAAGGACAGATTATATTAATAGATAACAAGTCTCTGATCCATTTGGGGAGAACCATCTTGTATAGCCACATTTGCTAATCCAGCAATTCCAGCCAGGAGGGCCAACAATGCCTTTTGCTATGATACAAACACAAGGTCTTGTACATAACCTGGTAAACAACCAAAAGGAACTCCAGTCCTGGATGAGACATGGAAGTGGGGAACTCAAACAAGTCAAACATGCAATGAATTCAATCAAGTGACTTTTTAATTATAACATTTATGAACAGAGTTTTGCCCTGATTTTGTAAATAATTTATAACTTTAACTGTAAAATATGTTTGGCATACATGTGGACACAGTCTAGCATACATTTAATATAATACTAATATGGGTAATAATTTAATATAGTACTAACATAACAAACTTTAAAAATATACTGGAAATACTGATATTTATCCAACACAAAAAGTTTTCATTTACGTATCAAGTGAGTTTTGTTTTTTATTGCCTGTTGCATGGGACACAGTGCTGGGTATTACTCTATATATGCTAATAAAGGAGGTATTAGAAACATTAAGAGGATGCTAAAGTCAGTATTTGTTTATCAAAATATGTTTGTATTTTGCAACAATGAGGATGTTTCTAAATTCATCTTCCATAAAAAGCAACAAAGGGGATTTATCAGAACATTACATTTATTTTTTATGAGAATATTTACATATTTAATGTAAGGAAATGAACAATTCCTTGAGGAAATAAAGTAAATGAATATTTAAATAATAAGAATTATATAAATGTAGTTTTAAAACTTTTTATTCTGATTGTTTCTATGCAGATTT
>NW_006922105.1:1207080-1208547 GCF_000298275.1 Orycteropus afer afer | reverse complement strand
GTCTCCCCTCCCATCCCTGGTAACCAACAAAGAAAATTTCCTTTCCTGTGTAAATCTTTCCTTGACTTTTTATAACAATGGATTTATACAGTATTTGTCCTTCTGTAATTGACTTATTTCACTCAGCATAATTCCCTTCAAGTTCATACATGTTATAAGGTGATTCACAGATTCTTCATTATTCTTCAACGTTGCACGGTATTTCTTTGTGTGTATGTACCATGGTTTGGTTATCCGTTCATCTGTTAATGGGCATTTATGTTGTTTCCATCTCTTTGCTATTGGGAATAGTGCTGTGATGATCATAGGTGTGCATATGTCTATTCGTGTCCCAGATCTCATCTCTTTAGAATATGTTCTTAACAGTGGAATTACTGGATCAAATGGTATTTCTATTTCCAACTTTTTAAGGAAGCACCATACTGTTTCCTACAGTGGTTGTACCATTTTCCAGTCCCACCAGCAGTGTTCCAATCCCTCCACACCCTCACCAGTTTTTGTTGTGTTCTACCTTTTTGAACTTTACTATTATTGCTGGGGTGAGATGACATCTCATTTTGATTTTCATCTCTCTAATGGCTGGTGATCGTGAGTATTCCCTCATGTGTTTGTTGCCTGCCTGAATATCTTCTTTGGTGAAGTGTCTCTTTATGTCCTTTGCCCATTTTCAATCTTGATTGTTTGTCATTTTAATGTTGAGCTGTTGAAGTTTTCTATAAATTTTAGCAAAGAATCCCTTGTCAGGTATGGCATTGCCAAATATTTTTTTCGCAATCTGTAGTTTCTCTTTTTACTCTTTTGAAGAAGTCTTTGGATGCACATAAGAATTTAATTTCTAGACACTCCCAGTCAGCTAGTTTCTCTTCTGTTTGTGCATTTTGGGTTATGCTTGGTAGTCTATTTATGTCATAAATTAGGGCATAGAGACCTCCCCTTGGGTTTCCAAGGTGTTATCTCTATGGGAGTAGATTGTCCAGTCTTCCTTCTGAGGAGTGGCTGGTGGGTTTGAACTGCCAGCCTTCTGGTTAGCAGTCAATTGTCTTAGGCACTACATGACCACAGCTCCTTTTTAGTTTGCTCCTATTTTATCTTTGATGAACTTTATAGTTTTAGGTTTTACATTTAGGTCATTGATCAATCTTGAGTTTGTTTTAGAGTATGGTGTGAGGTATAGGTCTTGTTTCATTTTCCTGCAAATGGATATCCAATTTTGCCAACACCATTTGTTAAACAGGCTATTTCTTCCCCCATTGAATGGGTTTTTCCATTTTGTCAAAGATCAGCTGTCCATAGGTAGATGGATCTATTTCTGAATTCTCAGTTCTATTACACTGGTCTATGTGTCTATCATTGTACCAATACCAGGATGTTTTGACTACCATGGCTGTATAGTAGGTTTTGAAATCGGGGAGTGTAAGACTTCCTACTTTGTTTTCTTTCTTCAGTGTGTTATTGTTGTTATGTGCC
>NW_006922105.1:1203957-1206325 GCF_000298275.1 Orycteropus afer afer | reverse complement strand
GAATGCTCCATGGAAGGGGGAATGGCCAGACTTCATCTCATCTACTTTGGTGATGTTGTTAGAAGGAATTCCCTGGAGAGAGATATCATGCTTAGTAAAGTAGAGGGTCAATGAAAAAGGGGAAGGCCCTCAACGAGATGGATTGACACAGCGGCTGCAATGATGAGCTCAGGTGTAACAAGGATCATGAGGCTGGCACAAGACTGGGCAGTATTTCATTCTGCTGTACTTAGGGTCGCTATGAATCAGAGACGACTCAATGGCACGTAACAACATGGTTGTTATACATGGTATTGTCTTCCTTATTTCCTTCTCACTGTTCTTTTTGTTGATGTAGGGGAATCCAACTGATTTTTATATGTTGATCTTATATCCTGCCACTTTGCAGAATCTTTCAATTAGTCCCAATGATTTTCCTGCTGAGTCTCATGCTTTTTCTGTATATACCAAACCAAACTCAACTCACTGCCATCAAGTAGGATCCAACACAACCCCTCCTTGGGTTTCCATGGTGATATCACAACAGAGGTAGATTCCCAGTCTTCCTTCTAAGGAGTGGCTGGTGGGTTTGAACCACCAACCTTCTGGTTAGCAGTCAAATGCCTTAGGCACTACGCCATCAGAGCTCCTAGGATCATGTCATCTGCAAATAGAGATAGTGTTACTTCTTCTTTACCAATGCTGATGCGTTTTATTTCTCTTTCTTGCCTTATTGCCCCAGCTAGGACTTCCAATACAATGTCGAATAGAAGTGGTGATAGAGGGCATCCTTGTCTGGCTCCCCTTTGCAGGGGAAATGCTTTGAGACTCTCTCCGTTGAGAATAATGTTGGCTATTGGTTTTGCATATATGCCCTTTATTATGTTGAGAAAGTTTCCTTCTATTCCTATTTGTCTGAGAGTTATTTTCATTTAGGAATGGGTGCTGGATTTTATTAAATGCCTTTTCTCCATTGATTGATACGATCATGTCATTCTTTTCCTTTGTTTTATTTGTGTGATGGATGTTGATTGTTTTTCTGTTGTTGAACTGTCCTTGCATACCTGGTATGAATCCCCCTTGGTCATGGTGCATTATTTTTCCAGTGGCTAGGATTTTGTTGAAGATTTTTGCATCTATACTCATGAGGGATATTGGTGTGTAGTTTCCCTTTTTAGTGGTGTCCTTACCTGGTTTTGGGGAGCTCTGGTGGTGTAGTGCCTAAGACATTTGACTGTTAACCAGAAAGCTGGTGGTTCAAACCCACTAGCCACTCCTCAGAAGGAAGACAGGGCAATCTACTTCTGTAGAGATACCCTCAGAAACCCAAGGAGAGGTCTCTATGAGTTGGAACTGACTGGACAGTAGTGAGGTTTGTTTTTGTTTTTTAAAAAATTTTTATTTTTTACCTGGTTTTTGGATCAGTATTAAGCTTGCTTCATGGAATGAATTTGAGTGCATTTAATCCTTTTCTATGTCCTGGAATAGTTTGTGCAGGGTAAGTGTCAACTCCTCTCTGAACATTTGATAGAATTCTCCAGTGAAGACATCTGGACCAGGACTTTTTTTGTGGGGAGTTTTTTTGGTTTTTTGTTTTGTTTTGTTTTTATGACCTGCTCATTTTCTTCTTTTGTTATGGGTCTGTTCAAGTTTTCTATCTCAGTCTGTGTTAGTTTAGGTAAGTCATGTGTTTCTAGAAATTTGTCCATTTCGTCTGGGTTTTTTCATTTGTTGGAGTGCAGTTCTTCATAGTATTATGCTGTCATCCTTTTAATTTCAGTTGGTTCTGTTGTGATCTTGCCCATTTCATATACCATCCATGTTATTTGCATTTTCTCTTTCTTTTCCTTAGTTAAGTTTGCCAGCAACTACACAATTTTGTTCATCTTTTCAAAGAGCCAGCTTCTAGTCTTATTGACTTTCTCTGCTGTTTCTCTGTTTCATTTATTTCTGCTCTTATCTTTATTATTTCCCTTCTTCTGGAGACAGTAGACTTCTTTTGTTGCTCTTTTTCTATTTGTCGGATTTGTTGGGTTAAGGTGTTGATTTTGATTCTTTCTTCTTTTTTGAAGTGTATATTTATTGCTATAAATTGATTTCTGAGTATGGCTTTCACTGTGTCCCAAAGGTTTTTGTATGTTGTGTCTCCACTCTCATTTCTTTACAGGAATTTTTTAAATTTAACACTTTAATTCTTCTGTTACCCTGTAGTTCTTCAGCAGTGTGTTACTCAGTTTTCCATGTATTTTGATTATTTTTCCCTGGTCTCCCTATTACTGATTTCTAATTTTATAGTGTTGCAATCTGAGAAGATACCTTGTAGTATTTCAATGTTTTCAAATTTATTGAGGTTTGTCCTAACATATGGTGTATTCTTTTTCCTTTTTTT
>NW_006922105.1:1201293-1202897 GCF_000298275.1 Orycteropus afer afer | reverse complement strand
CCCCTGAGCTGTCTCCCTGTGCATAAGCAGCCCATCTTTCTCCCATGATTGTTCTCTCCAAGGAATGTATCTACTTGAGGTAAATGTTCAACTCATATGCCTGTCTTTTGTTTGGCTGGAAACTACAGGTGTGGGTTCAATTCCAGACCTGAAGGGCAGATAGGGGCCATAGTCTCAGTGGTTCCATCAGGCTCTATCAGACACCTGGGAATTCTTACAGAACATACAAATACATTTGTAGAAACACTGTCTGCCAATCCTATACATGGTCTTGAGCACACTGCCCCCTGCTTAGACATAGCTTAGCCTCTGCACCTGTCTATCTATCATTAGCCATTAGAGAGATGCAAATCAACCAACAATGAGGCACCATCTTACCACAGCATTAGTAACAAAGTTCAACAAGATAGAAAATAACAAATGCTAGTGAAGATGCGGACAGATTGAGACTCATACACTGCTGGTGGGACTGTCAAATGATACAACCACTGTGGAAAGCAGTATGGTGATTCCTTAAAAAGTAGGAATTAAAAATATCATTTGACCCAGCAATTCCATTACTAGGTATATATCCTAAAGAAGTGTGAGCCAGGACAAGAGCAGATATATGTACACCAATGATAATAGCAGCACTATTTACAATAGCAAAAAGATGGAAACAATCTAGGTGTACATCAACAGAAAAATGGTTAACCAAACTATGGTACATATACACAATGGAATACTAATGCAATCCTAAAGAATAACATAGAATCTGCAAAACACCACATAATGTGGATGAACTTGGAGGACGTTATGCTGAGTGAAATAAGTCAATCACAAAAGGACAAATATTGTATTAGTCCATTATTGTTAAAAGTCAAGAAAGGTTAATATATGGAAGGAAATTTTCTTTGGTAACTGGAGGAGGGGGGACACTGCTAGATAGGTAGAGACAAGTATTGATTTGGGTTAAGAGAGGGCAATGTTTCAATTGTGAGTGATCATCACGGTGGCATTGAGAAAGAGGAAGACATGGAGAGTGCATGGGAGGTACAGACAACAAAGATGAATCCTTTTGCACATACAGTACGGTGTTGTTGGTGAAGGCAAACATTGATTTTCCCTCATACAAGCTGGTATCAAGGGATTTGTCTTCTAACTGGGAAATGCACTCTTCAGCCAGTTCAATTCTTCTCTTTTGTCCTTCTAATGTGTTATCTGTCTCTGCAATTTTAGTGTTCATCTTCTGGATTTCTAATTGCTGTTTTTGTATCATTTCTAATTATCTATTTATTTTGTCATTTTGCTCTTGTATGATTTTCCTTCATTCTTCAAAGGTGTTGTCTATATTTTCCTTGCTGTTTCTTTTGACTGTGTCAGACCTGAAAAACAACATTACATGCTTCAAATCATTTTTTTTTTTACTTATTAATTTTCAAATATAAGCTTTTGTGTTAATGTCCAAGTTCAGATGTAAATTTTATTTATTTACAGTTATTTAAATGTATTTGCTATGGTATAACCAAACTTCAAAAATCACATAATTTTATATTCAGGTAAAATGAAACGACAACTAAGTGGAGTGCAAAAACAAAAGGTCACAGAAGATTAAAAAAAAAAAA
>NW_006922105.1:1189674-1200778 GCF_000298275.1 Orycteropus afer afer | reverse complement strand
CGAGGCAGTATCACTACGGAAGTAGGATTGCCCAACCTTCCTTCCGAGGAGTGGCTGGTGGGTTTGAACTGCCAGCCTTCTGGTGAGCAGTCAAGCGCCTTAGGCACTATGCTACCGGAGCTCCCAATACAAGTTTAGAAAGTGAAAATATATTAGAATCTGAAGTTGTTGCATCTGCAGACCCCATAAATAATGGAAATATAGATCTTCCTTGGTGGAATAATTTTTGTTCTAATGATAGAACTTATTGGATTGAAAGAGGGTAAAGTGATTGTCAACATCACAGCAGACCATTTGAAAATTTCTGCATGATAAGTATTTTAATACTTGATCATTGTCTATAATGGATTGCTATGAGTTGGGATTGACTTGACAGCAGTGATTATGTAGAATAACATATTGCAGCATGTTCATGAGACAAGTCAACCTCTCCAAGATTCAGAAATAAATTTGAAGATATGCACAGATCTCTACCAGTCATTAACATGGTATTTACATAATTTAAAAGATGATTTTGAAAATTTTGAAAGCACAACAAAATACTGCCAAATGCTGATTATAAAACAGTTCATCATCTCAGAAGCATTCGATAAAAATAAGTCAATGACAGAAGGGTTCTAGAAGTATCATTGAGTGCCAGGGAACGATTTCACATAACCACATACTACCGCATCATTGACACACTTGAATCTTGCATGAAAATGGGTGAAAGTGTGTGAAGTTCTCAAATAAATTTTCCTTCATAAACAATGAAGACACCCAAGAAATTAGTGCAGGCTTATCCCAAAGATTTAAATACAAATCATTATGGAGAAGTGAGACAACTTCATTCCTACATGAGATCTAATTTCACAGACTCAGGAAAGACAATATTACTCATGTAAGCATGGATGATTCCATAACAGAAGATAAAATATAATACATCTTTCCCAAGGTTGAAATTGCTTTATGCATATTCCTAACTTTAATGATAACAAACTGTACAACAAAATACTCTTTTTCATCCCTAAAGAGATTCAAAAACCCTCAGTGTACAATTGCTCAAGAAAGACTCAATTCATTCTCATTATTATATACCAAAGTAGATATTGTTTGGCAGCTTAATTGTGATGAAATCATTGAAGAATTTGTGAGCACAAAGAATATAAAGAACGGTTTTTAATTAAACATGTTAGAGATGAAAGATCTATCTGAAAATAAGACATAGGAATTTGTTATAATATTTGCTTACTGATCACTAAATTTTCTCTTATGACATCCTTTTATTTGCTCATTTGTAACTATAGCATTTATTACAAACCAAGCATCAAAACTGAAGTATGAACAATTTAAAGCAAAATTGGTGAAAGTCAATTTTTGTTATGGGAGATCAACAGAATTTTATATTGGTTGCTGAAACAAGTAAGTTCACTGACTCATTTTCTTTGTTGTGGAATATGTAGAATATTCTATTGTAGGAAATGTGGTACATAATAAAAACCTTAGTTCCTCACATTCACTAAATATCTTGTAACACAGTTTATCTCATTCCACTACAAGAGCATATGTCACTTTTGCATTTAGTTGCTAATATTATACTCACATTTTTTAAAGTTACATTAGCTATGATACACACATATACACACCTATAAAACCAAAGAACAAACTCACTACCATCAAGTCAGATCTGGCTCATAGTGACTAGGTTTCTGAGGCAGTATCACTACAGAAGTAGATTGCCCAATCTTCCTTCCAAGGAGTGGCTGGTGGGTTTGAACTGCCAGCATTCTGGTTAGCAGTCAAATGCCTTAGGCACTACACCAGCAGAGCTAGCTAGCTAGATATAGATAATAGATAGATAGATAGATAGATGATAGATAGATAGATAGATAGATAGATAGATAGATAGATAGATAGATAGGTATAGGGAGATAGATGTACATGTGTTCTGGTTACCTAGTACTGCTCTGACAGGAAATATACCACAAATGGGATGGCTTAAACAAACAGGAGTTTATTCAGGTGACAAGACAATTTGGAGGCTTTAAGTCCAAGTTCAAAGTGCCAAGCTCTAGGGGCTGGGTGAAAGCCCCTCAGCCTTGGGCTTTAGCTCTGCCTCCAGCTCCAGCCCACTGAAGCTAGAGGCTTTTCTTCACTCAGACAGCTGCTAGCTCCTGAGGCTGAGAAGCCCAAGGTTGACAAATAAAAAGGCACAGTCCCTATGTTACCGAACCACATGGCAGGCCATTAACTTAAGTCCATTGTAAGTCCCAAGGTCGGCAGAGCATGGCAGGCTGCTGAGCAACGACATGGCTACATGCAGAATCCAAGCATGCTATAGGCTAAAGAACATTCCCAAGGCTTCTCCTTCTATACAAGAAGCAGACCACATCCCAAAGGCAGCTACTCAGCTGCTTGTGGTAGATCCCTCCATGGAGTAGATTGCCAGTCTCATCATGGGGAATAACTACCACCATCTGCCCAGCCACTCAACCAGGCCCAGCCAAGTTGACACAGAAACATAACTACCACAACATGTATATATGTAACTCACATATCCCAGTCACATCTGTGAGTAAGCAGAGGAGAGGACACCACAGATTGTCAGTATTTAGGGCCCTCACATGCCTTAATTCGGCCCTGGCTTATTGGAAGAATGCTAGGTCCAATGCAACAGTAGTTACAAAGATTTCTTAAGCAAGAGAAATCAGGCGGTATTTAGGGTTAAGTATACAGTTTAAGGAAATGAGACAATGGTGAAAAGTAAGGTTGGAGAGCAAATGGAACTAGATTATGAAGGAAAGAAATGTTCATTGATTTTATGTTCCAAATGCTTTCCATATATATATACTGTATCTTCATTTAATAACCACAATAAACATGCTTAGAAATTATTATTGTCATTTTGTTACAAGGGAAATTGAGAATCAGAGTGCAGTAACTTGCTAACTCTTGTTTAATAAACATCTCTAGGTTCTGTTCATGACACTGCTGATACTAAAATGTTGTTAGGTAGTTGGGGAGGAAAATGGATAGCAGGTGTTCTTTAGCCTTTAATTCTGCAGCTCACAAGTTTCTCCTAAGCCACAGATTTCCACACCCTTCTGCATCACCTATTAGGAAAGCCATTCATCCATGGCTTTTGCAGGATTTAATCCTTAGACTGATTCTCAAGGGGTCGTTGACAGAAATAAGAAGTGACTCATCTGACAGAATTAGGATCCTGGGATTCTTGCTTCTATTTTTAATGGTATTAGACTAGAAGAATTCAAGTTATTAATGACAAACTCTATGGGTTAGTTAAGTGAGCAAGAATGACAAACCAAATTTTCCCTGGAGTGTAAGTTGCACCGTCACCAACAACTTGGCACTGTAAGTAACAAAACTTGAGCAACAATTGAGTAATGTTGTGACCGGATGTGCCTCTCCATATGAGTAACTGGTGACCAAGTGTGACAGATGTTAATCTAAATCCAGAAAAAAGAAGCTTTAAATGATATAAATATTTATACTTGGAATCCATACAGGTCTTTGCATTGATTGTTCATTTGCCAAAGTTTCCTTGGTTCAGCCAGTATGTTGTAGTACAGCCATTCATCTGTCAGTTTGTCATACTCTGGTGGCCTGAATATTGCTGTGAGGCTGGAAGCTGTGCCACCAGTATTTCAAACACCAGCAGGGTCATCCATGGTGGACAGGTTTCAGCAGAACTTCCTGACTAGGTCAGACTAGGAAGGAGGATGTGGTGATCTACTTCTGAAAAAATTGGTCAGTGAAAACCTTGTGAATAGCAGTGGAACAGTGTCTGATATTGTACCTGAAGATGAGCCCTTCAGGTTAGAAGACACTCAAAATAGGACTGGGGAAGAGCTGCCACCTCAAAGTAGAATTGACTTTAGTGACATAGATGGAGTAAATCTTTCAGGATCTTCATTTGCTGATGTGGCAGAACTCAAAATAAGAAGAAACAGCTACAAACATCCAGTCAGAATGTGGAATGCATAAAGAATGAGTCTATGAAAACTGGAAGTCATCAAAAATGAAATGGAGTGCATAAAGATCAATAACCTAGGCATTAGTGAGCTGAAATAGACTGCTACTGGCTATTTTGGACAATAATGGACAATAGATATTATTAATGGACTATCATATGGTCCATTATGCCAGTGTGGTAGTTAAGGTTGTGTGTCAACTTGGCTGGACCTGGTTGAGTGGCTGGGCAACTGGATGTAGTTATTCCCCATGGTGAAATTGGTAATCAACTCCATGGTGGAATCTACTGGAGCAGCTGAGTAGCTGCCTTGGGGATGTGGGCTGCTTCCAGTGTATAAGAAGCAGTTTTGAGGAAAGTCTCTAGCTTTTTGGTACTCTTGAACCCTGTGTGTAGCCAAGTTGATGTTCAGCAGCCTGCCATGCCCTACCGATCTTGGGACTTTTTCTGGACTTGGATTGGTGGCCTGCCATATTGTTTGGTAATATAAGGACTGTGCCTTTTTACTTGTCAACCTGGGGTTTGTCAGCCTCAGCAGCCAGCAGCTGCCTGAGTAAAGAAAATCCTCCAGTTTCAGTGGACCAGGAGCAGGAGGCAGAGCTGAGGCTCAAGGTTGAGGGGCTTTCACCCAGCCCCTAGAGCTTGGCACTTTGGACTCGGACTTTAAGCCTCCAAAAACTGTAAGAATAACTTCATGTTTGTTAAAGCCATCCCATTGGTGGTATTTTCTGTTAGAACAGCACTAGGTAATCAAAACAGCCAGGAAGGATAAATTCAAGAGGAATGGCATCACATCCACCATTAAAAAGAACATTTCAACATCTATCCTGAAGTACAACACCATCAGTGACAGGATAATATCACCTCCAAGGAAATCAAGTTAGTATGACTATTATTCAAAGTTACACACCAACCAATAATGCCAAAGATGAAGGAATTAAAGATTTTTTACCAACTTTTGCAGTCTGAAATTGATCTAATATGCAATCAAGACACATCGATAATTGCTGGTAATTGGAATGCAAAAGTTGGAAAATACAGTTTTGGTGATAGAAATTATCTATCTATCTATAGATAGATAGATAGAATTCTATATGATAGAATTTTGCAAGACCAATGACTTATTCATTGTAAATACCATTTTTTTTCATCAACAGAAACAGTGACTGTACACGTGGATCTCACTGGATGGAATACACATGAATAAAATTGGCTACATGTGTGGAAATGATGGAGAAGCTCAATATCATCAGTCAGAAAAAGGCCAGGAACTGACTGCAGAACAGACCATCCATGGCTCATAAGTAAATTCAAGCTGAAGCTGAAGAAAATTTTTAAAAGTCCACAAGACCATTACTAGGAATAGATCCTAAAGAGGTGAGAATCAGGACACGAACAGACATATGCACACCTATGTTCGTCATGGGAGCTCTGGTAGCATAGTGCCTAAGGCACTTGACTGCTAACCAGAGGCTGTAGGTTCAAACCCACTAGCCACTCCTTGGAAGGAAGGTTGGGCAATCTACTTCCATAGTGATTCTGCCTTGGAAACCCAAGGAGGGGTCACTATGAGTTGGGTCCAACTCAACGACACATAACAACAGCAACATGTTCATTGCAGCACAATTCACTATAGCAAAGAGATGGAAATAACCTAAATGCCCGTCAATGGATGAATGGATAACCAAATTATGATACATTCACACAATGAAATTCTATGCTACATTAAAGAACAATGAAGAATGCATGAATCATCTCACAATGTGGATGAGCCTGGAGAACATTATGCTGAGTGAAATCTCAATCACAGGAGGACAAATATTGTATGAGCCCATTACTGTAAAAAGACAAAGAAGGATTTGCTTAAGGAAGGGAATGCACTTTGTAGGTTGCCAGGGTGGGGAGAGAAGGCGAGGAATTAATTTCAGGCTAGTTGGACATGTGGGCAACAGGGCTGCTTTCTTTCACCATAGTTACTCAATCTGTATGCCGGGCAAACAATCTGAGATGCTGGACAATATGAAGAACTCTGCATCAGAATTGGAAGAAGACTCATTAATGCCCTGATAGGCAGGAGCTCTGGTAGCATAGTGCCTAAGGCACTTGATTGCTAACCAGAAGGCTGGCGGTTCAAACCCACCAGCCACTCCTCGGAAGGAAGATGGGGAAATCTACTTCTGTAGTGATACTGTCTCGGAAACCCAAGAAGGGGTCACTATGAGTTGGGTCGGACTCGATGGCACATAACAACAACAACAACAACAACAGGCAGATAATATTACCTTGCTTGCTGAAAGTGAAAAAGACTTGCAGTACTTCCTGATGAAGATCAAAGACTACAGCCTTCAGTATGGATTACACTTTAACATAAAGAAAACAAAAATCCTCACAACTGGACCAATAAATAGCACCATGATAAATGGAGAAAAGATTTGAAGTTGTCAAGGATTTTATTTTATTTGGATCTACAATCAACACTCATGAAAGCAGCAGTCAAGAAAACAAACATGTTGCATTGGGCAAATGTGCTGCAAAAGACCTGTTTAAAGTGTTAAAAAGCAAAGATGTCACCTTCAGGACTAAGATGTGCCTGACAGAAGCCATGATATTTTCAGTCACCTCATATGCATGCAAAAGTTGGAAATGGAATAAGGAGGACTGAAGAATTGATGCCTTTGAATTATGGTGTTAGCAAAAAATATTGAATATACCATGGACCGTCAGAAGAAACACAATTGGAATGTTCCTTAGAAGCAAGGATGGTGAGGCTTAGTCCCAATTACTTGGATGTGTTAGGAGGGACCAGTCCCTGTTGGGTACCACCAAGTTGATTCCAACTCATAGTGACGTCATAGAACAGAGTAAAACTGCCCCATAGGGTAATCCTTATGAGAGCAGATCACCAGCTCTTTTATCCTTTGGAACCACTGGTGGGATAGAAACACTGACCTTTCAGTTGTCAGCCAGGTGTTTACAGATCAAATACATCAGTCCTGCTATTAGCAAACTGCTGAACTTCCCAACTAGTAAAGCTTGGGGTTGGGAATGCAAAGAAGAAATAGAAATCATATTCCATCTTAGAACAAATATGGCTGTGTGACACTACATTTCGTTTAAAAGAATATTAGAACTTTCTCAAAGTTAAGTGAGAAATCTATATTAAACTACTTTGAACACACAAAAAGTGGGAATTTATTGTCTCAAGTAACTGGCCAGGCCAGTATGGTGAGTCGAGTCACATAGGGTACAGGACATCATGCAAGGACATCAGACTCCTCATCTTTGGCTCTGCTTTCCTCTGTTGTACTCTTCATTTGTAGTCGGGTTGTCCTCAAGAGCTGGCCAAGATGGCCCCAGGCCACTCCACCCTCCATCACCCTTGTGGCTGAGACACCAGTGAAAGTGAGCCCCTCTCTCTGGCAGTTTGGAGAGTTACAATCAATAACCCGGCTTGAGTCCCCTGCTCATCTTTCACCTGATTGCTGTGTCCAGGGAGTTGAAGACTCTTTAAAAAAAAAAAAAAAAAATTTTTTAAAAAAAGTCTGAAGTTAGCATCTTAATGTTCCTTCTTAAATAATCCAAGTATCCTGTCCATTTGTAAGTTATATTTTTTTAATTGTGGTAAAATATATATATAACAAAATATTTGCCAATTCAACATTTTTCACATGTACAATTTAGTGGCATTGATTATATTTATCATGTTATGCAACTATCACCACTGTTGATTTCCAAATTTTTCCACTGGCATTAACAGTAACTCAGTTCCCCCTCAGCAATGATTCTCCATTCCTCCCTCCCCTTGTAACCACTGATAAACTTTGGTCTCTAAACATTTGCCTATTCCATGTAAGTGGGCTCACATAATAGTTGTCTCTTTGTGTCTGACATGTGACTCAGCAGGTTTTCAAGTTTCATCCATGTTGTAGCATATACCAGGACTTCGTGTCTCTTTGTGGCTGAACCATATGTCGTTGTATGTAGGTTCCACAATTTGTCTATCCGTTCATCTGCTGATGGGCATTTAGGTTGTTTCCACACCTCTCGGCTATTGTGAACAGTGCTGCAATGAACACTGGTGTACAAGTTTCTGTTTACGTCTTTGTTTTCAGTTCTTCGGGATAAATACCTAGAATCACTGAGTCATATGTCAGGTCTATGTTTAACTTCTGGAGAAATACCCACAATGTTTTCCACATGGCTGGACAATTTTACATTCCCACCAACAGTGGAAGAGTATTCCAATTTTTCTGCATCTTCACCAACACCTGTTATTTTCCTTGTTAATTTTTTAAACCATAGCCATCTTAATGGTGGTAAAATGATACCTCATTGTGATTTTGATTTGCATCTCCCTAATGACTAATATGGGAGCTCTGGTAGCATAGTGGCTAAAGCGGTTCAAACCCATCAGCCACTCCTCGGAAGGAAGGTTGGGCAATCCTACTTCCGTAGTGATACTGCCTTGGAAACCCAAGGAGGGGTCGCTATGAGTTGGGGCCGACTCGACGGCACATAACAACAACAACAATGACTAATATAAAGTGCTGAGCTGCTAACTGAAAGGTTGGCTATTCAAACCCACCAGCTGCTCCACTGGAGAAAGATGTGCCAGTCTGCTTCCCTAACAATTTACAGCTTTGGAAACTCTATGGGGCAGTTCTACTCTCAATTACTGTGCCAACAGACTTAGTTATTTCACATTCAAATGACTATATTAGCATATTATCTGCAGTGAGAAAGGAATACCAAAAAAAAAAAAAAAAAAACCCTTTACTCAGAATATGTTGTTGTTGTTATGTGCCCTCGAGTCGGACCGACTCATAGCAACACCTCCTTGAGTTTCTGAGGCAGTATCAGTACAGAAATAGATTGCCCCATTTTCCTTCTGAGGAGTGGCTGGTGGGTTTGAACCGCCAGCCTTCTGGTTAGCAGTCAAGTGCCTTAGGCACTACACTACCAGAGCTCCCTTACTCAGAATATACCTTACTGTAAATTAGTTGGCTAACATAACTGGCAAAAAAAAAAAATCAAATATGAAAAAGAATGGGATTGCAGGAACCAACTTAAAAGGCTAATCTCTCTCTATCTCTGAAATTTATACATTGTGCTGTGTCCCAAATCCACTAGAAATTGCTGGAAATTCCTAGGAATCTTTCAAAAATTTCTTGACAGCAGATACTTTTAAAATGATGACAAACTTCTTTATATGCAGCTTTAACCCCTTTGCTCTATTACTGTTAAATAAACCCATGTTTACTGTTACTCTGTCGTTCATTTAGCTGACTTTGAGAGTGGAGGCAGGAGAGAACAGGGCAGTGGGAAGACTGAGAAGAGTCTGTAAAGACAAGAACAGTCAGTATTTCATGTCAGCCCTTTAGAAAAAAAAAGGAGAAAAAGAATTTGTGAAAATTGGCACAGTTCCAGACCATAAACAAAATGCCTTCCAGAGACAGATTGTATAAAAGTCATTTCACAAATTAAACACTTCTCTGGCAGTCACAATTGTGAAAGACAGCAGAGACTTCAAAAGGAAACAGACTTGTTTCTGTCTCCATTGGTGAAGGTGGACATTTCCAGTGTCTTTGAGGCTGACTCTCTCCCATATCATGGATTTGATTCTGTGACATGCTTTCCAACCCCGTTTCTTCTAGAACGAAGGCAGTGGAGTTCCAGTGGTGGATCTCGCCTTTCATGCAGGAGACCCCAGTACAATTCCCGGCCAGTGCACCTCACATGCTGTGGCCACCTCCTATCAGTGGAGGCTTGCACACTGCCACAGTGCTGAGTAGGTTTCTGTGCAGCTTCCAGACTGACATACTAGGAACAAGACCTGGCAATTCACTTCCCAAAGATCAGCCAATGAAACCACAGTGGTCTGATTCCATTGTGCATGGGGTCACTTTGACTTGGGGACCAACTTGATAGTGACAACAAATGTCTTCTATCATATGGCATCTATTCTTTATAAAATTAAATTTTACTTTTAACATACTTTAATGCCATCTGTTGAACAATTGGGCTGCCCTGTGGGCTCCCCCTAAACAGATAGTGGGTTCACTGAGCTGGTAGCTTGAGAGCTGCTTGCAGTGGACTGACTCACGCGTGATGGGCTCTCCTGTCCAACCCCCCCCCTTCCATACTGGGTAGACCTAATTACACTGAAGTGTCATTTCCCTCTACCTGAGCTTCCCTAATTAAAGACTGGATCTGTATCAGAAACATGGTCAATGCTTACCCCCACTTTATCTGGAAGATGTTTGTATATATAAGCTTTGATGTACTTTTTGTCTTTTGTTTGAATGATTCTGAACAAAAGACAGTTGAGTGCTTGGATATCAAAGAACCACAGTACCCTCCTATTCAGAGTTGTTTCTCTATTATTAAGAGAAATTTGGCCAACAGTGGAAAAAGCAGGAGCAGTAAGTGATTAATTAATAACTAGGGTGCCTGTACAACCTGGTTTGCCTTAAATAATAATTAATTTACAGCAAAACAAAACAGAAAGGTTGCCAGCCGGTTGATTGTGACTCATGTAAGAACTGCTGCATGGTATATTCAGGACTGTGACCTTTCGGTAGCAAATCATCAGGCCTTTCTCCCTGGATGCCACTGGATGGGTCCAAAATTGAACAATATCATTAATATCACACACAAGTGAAATTGTGCTGAAGATAATACAAAAATGTATGCAGCACTGTATTGACAGGGAACTATCAGAAATTCAAGCTGAATTCAGAAGATGATGTGGAATGAGAGATATCACTGTTGACATCAAGTGGATCTTGGCTGAAAACAAAGAATACCAGAGAGATGTTTACTTGTGTTTTGTTGAGTATGCAAAGGCATTCAACTGTGTGGATCATAACAAATTTGGATAACATTGCCAAGAATGAGAATTCTAGAACACTTCATTGTGCTCATGAGGAACCTGCACATAGAGCAAGAGACTGTCATTCAAACAGAACAAAGGAATACTGCTGTTGTTGTTGTTGTTGTTGTTGTTGTTAAGCACCGTCGAGTCATTTCCGACTCATGGCGACCCCATGCACAGCAGAACGAAACACTGCCCGATCCCGCGCCAGCCCCACAATCCCTGCTATACTTGAGCCCATCATTGCAGCCACCGTATCA
>NW_006922105.1:1180770-1188914 GCF_000298275.1 Orycteropus afer afer | reverse complement strand
AACAGCCCAGCTTATAGACTGAGACATACTAGGAAGAAGGAAGAGGCCATCCACTTCTCAAAGAATTGGCCAGGGAAAACCTTATGAACAGCAAAGGTATACTATATGGCTTAAAATCAGGAAGGGTGTGCATCAGGGTCTTATCCTTTCACCGTACTTACTCAATCTGTATGCTGAACAAACATTCTGGAAGTTTGGGCTATATGAAGAAGAATGAACCATCAGGATTGGAAGAAGACTCATTAACAATCTGTAATATGCAGACGACACAACCTTGCTTGTTGAAAGTGAAGATCACTTGAAGCACTTACTGATGAAGATCAAAAACTACAGTCTTCGGTATGGCTTACACCTCAACATAAAGAAAACAAAAATCCTCACAACTGGACCGATAAACAATATCACAATAAATAGAGAAAAGATTGAAGTTGTCAGAGATTTCATTTTACTTGGATCCTCAATCAATAGCCATGGAGGCAGCAGTCAAGAAATCAGACGTCATATTGCACTAGGCAAATCTTCTGGAAAAGACCTCTTTGAAGTATTTATGAGTAAAGAGGTTGCTTTGAAGACTAAGGTGAACCTAACCCAAGCCATGGTCTTTTCAAAAGCCTCACATGAAAGCTGGACAATGAGTAAGGAAGACCAAAGAAGAACTGATGGATTTGAACTCCAGCATTGGTAAAGAATACTGAAGATATCTTGGATCACCAGAAGAAAGAACAAATCTATCCTGGAGAAAGTGCAGCCTGGATGCTCCTTAGAAGCAAGAATGGCCAGACTTTGTCTCACCTTTAATCATATTGTCAGAATGGACCACTTCCTGGAGAAGGATGTCATGCTTGGTAAAATAGAAGGTCAGCAAAGGCAGGGAAGACCCTCAATGAGATGGATTGACACAGTGACTGTGACGATGGGCTCAGGCCTGGCAAGGATTGAGAGGATGGTGAAGGACAAGGCAGTGCTTTGTTCTGTTGTACATGGGGTCACTATGAGTAAGAGCTGACTTGACGGCACCTAACAACAACAGGAAATATTTAATTAAATTAATTAAAAATTATTTCTGGCTTTAAATAAACTTTTCCTTCGTGTTTAATATATTGTAACACATCATGAAAGCAGATCCATGAAAACATAGGTAGACCTGGCATCACTCCTGAAGGCTATGCAGATTCCACTAACCAAATGAGACCAAATGCCACTATCCCAAAGCCAGGATTTCCTGGTTGGTACAAAAGATTAACAAGTTCAGGGGCTAATTGAAATACTGCAGATTCACGTCCACCAAGAAGTGCCTCAGAAGAAAGATCTGGCCACCTACTTCCCAAACTAGCTATCAAACACGCTGTGGAAATAGTTCCATTGTGTGACACTTGCGGTTGTCCAACACAAGTGGACAGCAACTGGTTTTTAGTGGTCCCAAAAGTGATGCTACTTTGGTCTTGTCTTTAACTTCAAAGCCCATGTAACAAGTTTCAGAGGCCAGGAAGTATTTGCAGCTGACAGAATATATTCTGTGATGTTAATTAAAAGAAAAACAAAAAACCACCTCTAGAGAGGTATTTGAAAATAGTAATGCAGAGTAGAGTTCTCTTCTAAAACTGTAAAAAATAGAAAACAATAATTCCCTTGAGTTTTCAGCCAGGGTTTTTGACCTACCTTTTGGAGGATACCATTTACAAGAAAATAATCACATCAATTCATTCCTTGTGACTGAAACACATGGTCAGCAAAAAGAAATTCATAAAGTAGATGAAGATTACAAGAAGATTAATTCAGACTTTTGTTACTTCAGTAACAAAATATGTAAATATGTACTTTATTTATTGCAGGCAAATACTAGGTAAGTTTTTGAAACTTGAAAATAAAAAGCATTTTAAAAAAAATCTTACTTAAGAGGATATGAAAATATGTTTCTCTACTAGAACATACTTTCTATTTTTATGCAAGGAGAATTTGCTAGTGCTGGGTAGTCATTAACACACACAGCTCAAAAGGCAGTCTTGGAATAGGAAGATGACCAGTTAGCAACTGTCACAAGGGGCTCTCTAGGGGCCAGAATGTCTGAACCCCAAACAGAGACCCCTGGGATGGCTTATGACCATGGCACAGAGTATTTTAAGTGAGGACCATCTCAGAAAATGGGGGTAAATATTTTCATATTTTTACCTCTTGAGTTTTCGATCAATGAAATATGTGAAGGAGTCAGGTAAAGATCATTTCTACTTGCTAAACTGAAGATATCCTGAGTAAACATTTTCAATAAGAATTATTATTCATTCATGTATTCCTTTAACATATTTTGAAACTTACCTACTAGCACTGTGAGATTTTTCAGAGATTCTGTGAGAGGTAAGACACAGCTCTAACCTCAAGGAGCTCACTTCCTAGTAGGGAAGCCGACATGTAAACAAGCAATGTGGGCGTCCTGGAAATAGGGTCAGGCCTATTGGGAGGAAGGAGTTTACTAATGGTCCCAGTCGACAAGGAAGAGGTAAATTCTGAACGTGCCTGCTGTATGTCTAGCACCAGATGTGGTCTTCCTGTGTCTGATGTTGCCCTCTGCAGTGGATGCCCTTAATCAAGTTGAATAAAACTGACCTCTCGGTTCCACTTCACAGGCTGCATGGACTGTGGGCTCTGAAAGACAGAGAAACCTCTCACAGAGCCTGATGACAAGTGACAATATTTGTAGCCAATGTGGAGTTGCTGAGTGAAGGAGCATCTTCACAAAGCTGGAGCGCATTGTGCAACTACTATCGCGTGCAGGGGCTACTGGCCTCACACTCCTGGCTCGGCCAGTCTCCATTTGGGGAGTGCTAAATAGTTGGTCAGTTGTTTGTCAGTTTACCGTACTGTGGTGGCTTGTATGTTGCTGTGATGTTGGTAAACATATTTCTGGTATTCTCTGCTTCTGGCCAAGATCTGTCTGACATTAGCAATAATATCCCTCCTTCCATGTTCTCTTCAGAATCAGGCTTCGATTTCTGGAAGTTCCCTGTAGGTGTACTGCTGCACCTATCTTTGAATTATCTTCAGCAAAATTTCACTTGCAAGTGAATTTAATGATATTGTTTGTTAATCTCTGCATTTGGTTGCATCTCCTTTCTTTGGATCTCTCCCAGTTGGTTGGCCAGGTTACTGTCTTTCAAATTTCTTGGCATGACCAGTGTGTTGCATTCATTTGTTGAGTCACCACAGTTGACATCCTGTCAATTCCTGGAGCCTTGTTTTTCTCTAATGTCTTCAGTACAGCTTGGAGTGCTTCCTTCACATCCATGTGGATCATAACAAATTATGGATAACATTGCAAAAGAATGGGAATTCCAGAACACTAAATTGTGCTCATGCAGAGCCTGTATATAAACCAAAAGGTGATCATTCAAGCAGAGCAAGGAGATACTACATGGTTTAAAATCAGGAAAGGTGCATGTCAGGGTTATATCCTTTCACCACACTTATTCAATCTGTATGCTGAGAAAATAATCTAAGAAACTGGACTATATGAAGAAGAATGTAAGATCAGAATTCGAGAAAGACTCAGTAACAACCTTCAGTATGCAGATGTTACAACCTTGCTTGCTGAAAGTGGACTTGAAACACTTACTGATGAAGATGAAAGACTGCAGTCTTCAGTATGGATTAAACCTCAACATACAGGAAAGAAAAATCCTCACAACTGGACCAATAAGCAAGATCATGATAAATGGAGAAAAGATTGAAATTGTCAAGTATTTCATTGTACTTGGATCTACATGTAAAGAAGCAATCAAGAAATCAAACAATGTGGACAAATCTGCTGCATAAGACCTCTTTAAAGTATTAAAAGGAAAGATGTCATCTTGAGGACTAAGGTGTACCTGGCCCTACTCATATTATTCTCAATCACTTCATATGCATATGAAAGCTGGACAATGAATAATGAAGACAGAAGATGAATTGATGCATTTGAATTGTGGTATTGGCAAAGAATATTGAATATATCATGGACTGCCAGAAGAAGGAACAAATTTATCTTGGAAGAAGTACAGCCAGAATACTCCTTAGAAGCAAGGATGGTGACACTTCATCTCAAGGATTCTGTGCACGTTATCATGAGGGACCGCTCCCTGGAGAAATACATCTTGCTTAGGCAGGGAGAGGGTCAGTGAGAAAAGAAGTCCCTCAGCAAGATGGATTGGCAGGTTGCAGCGATGAGCTCAAAGATAGCAATGATTGTGAAGATGGGGCAGGACCAGGCCGTGTTCTGTTCTGTTGTGCACAGAATCACAAGGAGTCAGAACCTACTAGATAGCACCTAACAACAACAAAACAGTTGATCTTTACTGCATTTATTTTTTATACCCCGTGGTCTACTTCCAGAAAGAGCTTGAGAGTCCTTGCTTAAATAAAAGGTGCACATACAATATAACCATTCAGAAAATAAAATAAGAAAAAGTAGATAATTAAGAAGGTCATGAATAGATCATTTAAGCTTGTGTTATGCAGCTGAGCATTAAATTCATCTGTACTCTCACTGATAGTCAAGGGGGAAAAAAAGAAAGAAAATGAGGGAGAGGAATAAAATGAGTTCACTTAGCTCTTATCATCAGATGAAAAAGGTCAGCAACTTAGAAATGTCTTTATTCTTTCTGTAGGACAAAACCCTAAGAGGAATAGAGTGCAAGAATATTTCTATAAAGAGAATTAAGTAATTAGTAGCTGTAAAAAGGATATATATATATATAAAAGTTTTTCTCCCCTCCTATCCCCACCCCTGCCTTTTTTTTTTTTTTTTTTTTAATACGGACTCTGAATAAGTGCTGAAAGGGTGAGGGTAAATTATTACAGCTCTGAAAAATTCTTCCAATGAGAAACCCAAACAGTGGTAATAACCAGTTGCTACAGAGTCGATTCAGAATAGAACAATGCTCAAGAGGGTTTCCAATAACTCATTTTTTGGAAGTAGATCATCAGGCTTTTCTTCTGAGGCACTTAGGGGTAGATTTGAACCTCCAATCTTTCGGTTAGCAAGCGTATTAACTGTTTGAACCACTCACCTACTTTCAGAGTGACCATCACTCCCACTTTATTATATATTAGCCCCTAGGGCTTTGCACACGATTTTTCCTTGAGTGCTATGAGGTAGATATAATTATTTTTCTATCTGTTACCTATGAGGGAACTGAGAGACTGAGGAACCAGGCCAAGTTGTAAAGCTAAGACCTGGTTGGCCATGATCTTTCCATTCTACCCACCAAGTCATGTTTGCTGTGGATTTGATGTAGAGATACAAGTACAACAGTGTGGAAAATGCTGCTTCCCTTATCCCTATGTTTCCAATAAACATTGTCTGACTCCAGCTTTTAACATAAGTGGGAGAACAAATAATTTGTGCTTGATGTCACTGAGAAATGATAATGCGTTTGGAATGGAAAGAAAATTCAAAAGTCTTTATACCAATGTATAAGACAGTGGAAAAAAGCAGTGGCCATCAGTCAATTCCAGGTCATGAAGACCCCACATGTGTTCGAGGAGAACTATGCTCCACAGAGTTTTGACGCCAGGTTTTCAGAAGCACATCACCAGGTGGTAAGCACATCACTTACTACCTCTGTGTAGTCTGGAGCCCCTTACCTTTTGATTAGCAGGGGAGCTCATTAACCATATCAGGACCTCCAGATTTATAAAATGCAAAGTTGATTTTCTTCTAAATAAAAACTGGAACTAGATGTTTTAAAACATACATACATAGATATGAAGAATAAATCACATCAGATATGTCTTTATTCTTCCCCTAAGATAAAACCCTAAGAGGGGCAAAGTGTAAGGATTTTTCCATAAAGGAAACTAAGCAGGGTATCTAGGGTTAGAGGCAAAACTTTTCCAAACAATAAGTATAAGCCCTAGATTCTAGATTCTAGACAATAAAGCTTGAAAGCAAGACATATCAGGAAAGACTCTTGCTTCACAGTGACAAAAGCACAATGTGAACCCAAAGCAGAGGGAGGGGAGAATTTATTATCTCACAAGACCTGAAGAAGGGGTGAGCACATAAACCACAGGAAAAGCAAGGATTCAGTAGCATCTCAGGAAACCTAGAACAGAAACTTGAATGCTGCCCTGTCTCTCTTTCACTTACTTTCCCTCCCTTCCTAGCTCTTTTCTTGGTGCCAGCTTTTTCCTCACACTGAGCCAGGCTTTCTCCTTGTGGCAGGAAATATGATCGCTACAGTTTCCAACTTTTACATCTCATTTCCAGCACAAGACATGACTGCCTCACACACACTTCCGCCTCAGTCCTTCAAGCAAACAAATAAGCGCATGATCTGAAAATCCAAGGAATGCCTCTGACAAGAACAGCTTGGTCTGGTTACACATCCCTGGAGTACTAGACACTTTTCCGAGTGGTAGAGTCGGTCGGAGGACTGTGTAATTACAGTGCAATGAGGAGAAGTTTCCAGAAAAAGAGGGTTGCTCTTTGTAGAAGATAGCAGGAACTGGTAGGTAGAGATGGCTTCTTTTTGAGGCTTTTAAAAGCAGGAATTACCAACTGTCAAATCTTCTGTACAATAACCTTAACGTTTTATTTAATTTATGGATTAAATATTTTATTTATTAATATCCTACCTTATTCCAAAAGAGATTTAAGATAACATAAATAGATACATAAAATATATAAATAAACTATTAGTAAAATATGTCAAGGAATCATAAATACAAATTATGTAAGAGTGAAAAAGGAAAAACAAACATGAGGCAAAAAACAAGAGGCAGAAATGAATTATTGAAAAAGGCAATCATAGTGTTATTTGAGTTACAAATTTTGCTCTGACAATTTTTTCTTGACAGTGAATAGGAAAAGAGAAATCTGATTGATAACATGATGCGTGGTATTCAAAAAAATAAAAAGAAATCAATTTCTCAAGATAAATGTGACTATTCTTTATACTAAGGCCAGGAAAAGAAATGTTATTGTGGAACTTTATAAGGTAAAACAAACAGAAACACTTACCGTTGAGTCTGTTCGACCATGGTGACCCATGTGTGCAGAGAAGAACCATTCCCTGGGATTTTCAGTCTTTTAAAGTGTAAAATAAAATAATGTGAGTCCCATAGGAGGATTTGTAGAGCAAATCTCAGCATAAACTTACGGCAAAACATCAAAGACAATTCCAGAACAACAATTCTAAAGGGGCCAATGCAACATGATCTGGAAATATATCTCTCAGTTCTTTTAACTTAATCCAATGATAGATTCCATCCATTCATTCATTTAACAAACATTGTGGAGACCTACTATTTTCCAGACAGCTATTGGGAATATAGAAAGAACAAAATGTGAAGGAATGGATGAAAAGTGAATCTTTTGGAATCATTCATGGACCTTAATTCTCCTAGCTGGGCTTTTAATAGATACTTGAATAAGAAGGAGCTCAAGAATGTAATCCTTGGCAGGTAGCTAGCAACGCTTTCATGTTGTCAATTAAGGACAGATTTGTATGTCTCCTACAAGGAAGAGCTGTGGCTAAGATAGATAGCTCCCTGTGAAACATAAGACAATTAGCAAAAACATTTGGCTAAAGGAATGCATTCATTTTTCTTCCTCTCTCAGGTGAGTGAGAAAATTCTCACAGACAGGGCCAAGGGGATCCTTAGAAAATAATGAATAGTCAAAAGGCCCAAAATTTCTACTCCACATAATTTGACAACAATGTTAACTGACAAATCTATCTATCTATCTATCTACCTATCTAGAAAGAGAGAGATGGTAGGTGTATCTGACTGCCAAACTCAACATAATAAGATTCCTATAAAACACTACAGGACACCAGGGCTGGAACTATCTACTCTCTCATATAACTTCCAAGGACTATATGTCAAATGTACACCGAAGTCACTGGACAAAATGATGTGCTGCATGGATTTCTAATAGTAGTGTAAAGGTTGAGAGTTAGCAACCAAAAATAACTTTTAAACAGTTATGTTTTGGGAAACCACTAAGTAACATAACCAATGACATGCCAAAGGTCCTACATTATGACTGTTGTTGTTGTTAAGTGCTGTTGAGTCGTTTCCGACTCATAGCAACCCCATGCACAGCAGAACGAAACACTGCCCGATCCCGCACCAGCCCCACAATCCCTGCCATACCTGAGCCCATC
>NW_006922105.1:1172525-1173200 GCF_000298275.1 Orycteropus afer afer | reverse complement strand
TACTGTGGTAAATCGTAGTCAGTGTCATGAGACAAAGTATATGTGGACTGCTGTGTGGAAAATGAATTTGCTCTGTAAAGTTTCACCCAAATCACAATAAAAATTAATGTATGTGTATATGTTGTAAATCTTAACCTCTATAACAGTAGTTATAATGTACTTTGGGAATGGATTGTCTATTAATGAGGCAGGATTAGTGTAGAGTGTATTCTGAGTCAATTCTTTTGAGACATGAAAACAGTCTAGCAGAGGAAAGATGGGGTAAGATCGATGCCAAGACATATGGAGCTCTCCAAGGAACCTGGAAGCAGAAGCTGAAGAGACAAAACCTTCCTCCAGAGCTGACACCAAGAAAGCCTTCCCCTAGAGCCCAAACCAAACCAAATACACCAAACAGAACCTGACTCACAGTGACCCCGCCTTGAGTTTCTGAGGCAGTATCACTACAGAAGTAGATTGCCCAACCTTCCTTCCGAGGAGTGGCTGATGGGTTTGAACCACCAGGCTTCTGGTTAGCAGAAGGTGTAGTGCCTTAGGCACTTGACTGCTAACCAGAAGGCTGGCAGTTCAAACCCAGCCGCTCCTCAGAAGGAAGACTGGGCAATCTACTTCTGTAGTGATACTGCCTCAGAAACCCAAGGAGGGGTCCCTATGAGTCGGGGCCAACTCAATGGC
>NW_006922105.1:1167852-1172425 GCF_000298275.1 Orycteropus afer afer | reverse complement strand
TTTAGTGATCTCTTGCTTTCTTCATGGATAATGTTCTTGATATCTTCCCATAATTCATCTGGCTTTTGGTCATTGGTGTTCAATGCATCAAATCTATACATTATGACTATATCATATATATTTATAAATGAACTTCCCAGAAATCCATAGTGTCTGTGAAGTAGATTCTTTTTAGTAGACTATCTCCTGATAGGTCCATCTACATTAGTTAGCCACAAAAGAAGTATACCACATAATTCATTGCGTTTAATTATATTATGTTAAATAATTCACTCATCAAAATGCAGTTACATAGCATTAACTCTACACTAAAATAACAGTTGGGGTATCATTGATATGGAGCAGGGGATATTGTTGTTAATGTTTTTTAGTCAATAGCATAAGCTACTCTATGAATAATACTACTGGAAAAGAGAGTAAGACCCTGCCATTTCTAAAAGCATGTATACCTTAGTATTTGGTAGGCCAAGGAAACATCCACCTAAATAATACAAACATTGTGCCAATTTAGGGACTGCACTTAGGAATGCAAATTAATCAGTCTCTAGTTCCAATGCATTATTATTTTTTGTAGGTGTTATAATGAAATATCTGAATCCACATTAAAAGCTTCTTATTTATATCAAAATCATAAAGGTTGGTCATGGATTCTTATTAAACTAAAACACGACCATAACTCACTGCTGTCGAGTTGGAGCCGACTCATAGTGACCCCTCCTTGGGTTTCCGAGGCAGTATCACTATGGAAGTAGATTGCTCAACCTTCCTTCTGAGGAGTGGCTGGTGGGTTTGAACCACCAGCCTTCTGGTTAGCAGTCAAGTGCCTTAGGCACTACACCACCAGAGCTCTCAAAATATGACCATAGATCAGAAATACTGTAAAAATTCTGAAATTCTTTTTTCTTTTCTTTTCTTTTTTTCAAATATCTGAAAGAATATAGCAGTGGTTCAATAGTAAACCAGTTCTAATGCTTGCCTATTCCTCATAAAGCATTAATCATATATCTGGCATATAATAGGTCCTCAGTAAAGGTTTATTGAATGAACTTCAGTGAACAGATGACTCCATAATTTGGGAAGGTGAAGAGTTTCCTTAACCTAAATAGATAGACTACATTTTGAGTCCCTAATGAAGAAACGGGAGCTCTGGTAGCATAGTGCCTAAGGCACTTGACTGCTAACCAGAAGGCTGGTGGTTCAAACCCACCAGCCACTTCTCGGAAGGAAGATAGGGCAATCTACTTCCATAGTGATGCTGCCTCGGAAACCCAAGGAGGGTCGCTATGAGTCAGGTCTGACTCGACGGCACATAACAACAACAACACAACAATGAAGAAACAGATGTGAGTTAATAAACGCATATGGTCAGTAAATTCTAGACTAAGGGAGATCATTAGACAAATAATCTGGTTTCTGTAATAAATAAATTTCAAGGAATAAAAGCAAAGGGAGAAGGAATCTAGAGATTTAAAGAAACAATCTTATAGAGCAGTTCTACTCTGTACACATGGTGTCACCATGAGTCCAAATAGACTTGACAGCAATTAACAACAACAATAGACACATCAACGAATTGCAATGTATCCATAAAACCTGGTGTTTTCAATGAATACATCTTTTGGGAAATAAAATATATAATTGAAAATCTAGAGATTAATATGGAATTCATAAAAATTAACTTTTGCTCCTCAAAAGACTTTGTTAAAGGAAATACAATACAAACCACAGACTGGATGTAAATAATTGAAAAACCTAAATCTACTAAAATACTTTGACCCAAAATATATAAAGAATTCTGCAAATGGAATATTAAGAAGATTGGGGAGCTCTGGTAGCATAGTGCCTAAGGCGTTTGACCGCTAACCAGAAGGCTAGTGGTTCAAACCCACCAGCCACTCTACTCCTTGGAAGGAAGATGGGGCAATCTACTTCCATAGTGATACTGCCTTGAAAACCCAAGGAGGAATTACTATGAGTCGGGTCTGACTCGATGGCACATAACAACAACAACAACAACCCAATTTAGAAAATGAGCAAATGAACTCAATGGATATTTCATCAAAGACAAGATATACGTGAACAACAAGGGCATAAGGAGATATTTGAACATCATTACTCATTAGGAAAATGTGAATTAAAACCACAGTGAGATATTTCTACATATCTATTAGAATGATTTAAAAAAAAAAAAAAAAAAGATAGAAAAAGCTGACTGTACCAAATGCCAACAAAGACGCAAGTGACTGGAGCTCTCGTATATTTCTAATGGGAATTCAAAATGGTAGTCACTCTAGAAAATAGTTTGGCAGTTTTTTATAAAGTTAAACCTGCCCTTACCATAAGGCCTAAAAATCATAATCTTAAATATTTACCTAATTGAAATAAAAATTTACATTCTCACAAAAATCTATTTGTGGATGTTTATAGAGGGTTTAATCATAATTGCCCAAAACTGAAAACAACCCAATAATCTTTCAACATCTGGATATGTAAACAAACTGTGATATATTTACTGAATGGAATATTACTTTGCAATGTTGTTGTTGTTATGTGCCGTTGAGTTGGACCCGACTCATAGCGACCCCTCCTTGAGTTTCTGAGGCAGTATCTGTGGTAGCATAGTGCCTAAAGCACCTGACTGCTAACCAGAAGGCTGGCAGTTCAAACCCACCAGCCACTCCTCAGAAGGAAGGTTGGGCAACCTACTTCCATAGTGATACCACCTCAGAAACCCAAGGAGGGGTCGCTATGAGTCGTCTGACTCAATGGTACAGAACAACAACAACAACAACATCACTACAGAAGTAGATTGCTCAACCTTCCTTCCTAGGCGTGGCTGGTGGGTTTGAACCACCAGCCTTCTGGATAACAGTCAATGCCTTAGGCACTATGCTACCAGAGCTCCTTACTTCGCAATAGAAAGGGAAAAATTACTAAATACATACAACAATATGCAAGTGAAGGAAGCTAGACTCAAAAGTCTATGTGGTATGATTCCTTTTACAAAACATGTTGGAAAAAGCAAAACTGTAGGAATAGAAAACAGAGCAGGGGAGAGGGATTGAGTGCAAAGGAGCAAGAGTGATGGGAATATTCTTTATCTGGATTGTGATGGTACTTACATGACTGTATGTTTTCATTGATACCAATAGAACCATACACTAAAAAGAGTAAATCATACTGTACATAAATTATAGCTCCATTTCATAGAAGAAAAATTTGGGAGCCGTATCAACCAATTTCAACATGTAGAATTGATTTTGTTATTGATTAAAGAAACAAACCTTTAAAAATTTTATGAGACAATTTGGGGTATGTGAACAGTATCTTGATGTTTTATGATAATAATGAATTATTATTTTAAAAGTATTGAAATAAAAATATTGTGGACATATTTATAGAAATAATCTGTACCTTTTAGATATACATAAAGAAATGATATGAAGCCTTGAATTAACTTCTAAATCATACAGATTGCTAGAGGAGGAGATACAATGTTACAAGATTGTCCATGAATTTATAGTTATTGAAGCTGGGTGATTGGCTCACAAGGATTTAACATATTAGTTTCCCCATTTTTATATTTTTTTGAAATTTATCCTGATAAAATATATATTTTTAAATTTGCATTTTTTAAAAAATAGAGAATGTCCTCTTCCTATGGAAAAGTTAAAATAAACCTGTATCAAAGGAGACAAAGCAAGTACAGAAACACACAACACACGAGCCACTTTTGTAAGTCCCAAGATGGTTCTGAGCACACCCATTGGCATCTCAATTGTAAATCCATCAAGTCTGGCATCAGTTTGTACTTCTAGACACTGGCACCATCACTGTTATGGAATGACTTATGGCCCTCAAATATATGTGCTGTAAATCTTTGAGGAACAGCAAGATAGAGAGGTATGTGGGAGGTGCAGACAACAAAGATGAACCCTTTTGTAAATATGGTACTGCATTGTCAGTGATGGCAAATATTCGTATATGGGTGGATAGACGGGTGGACAGGTAGAACAGTCAGGTATGTCTATGCAGCAAGGAATGTGCCCATGACCATCTATACGGTTGGCAGACAATGTTTCTACAAGTGTATTTGTATGAGCTGTAAGACTATCCAGGTCTGTAGTAGAGCTGACAAGGGACAAGATTGTAGTCAATTTTGGCCAGAGCCAGCTATGTGGGGGGAGTGAGTAGTTGGACCTGTGGGCTTGGGACCATGGTTGCAGGGGACATCAAGCTCAATTGGCATAATATACTACACAAAAACATTGTTCCAATCCTGCTTGGGCAAATAGCGACTGGGATCTTAAATGCTCGCAAGGAGCCATCTACATGCAATGATGGGTCTCTCCTCATCCATAGCAAAGAAGAATGAAGAAAACCAAAGACACATGGAAACAAGTAGTCCAAGTGATGGGTACACCATGCGATCCTCAGTGTATATGACTATAAGACCAGAAGAACTAGATGGTGCCCAGCTACCACTGTCAACCACTTGGAGGGGGATCTATGTAGGAGATCATGGATAGAGTGGGAGAACAACAAACTCAAAATCATTAAAAAAAAAAAAAAA
>NW_006922105.1:1152313-1165292 GCF_000298275.1 Orycteropus afer afer | reverse complement strand
AAACTGTGGTCAATGACATGAGACAAAGTATATGTGAACTGTTGTATGGAAAGTGAATTTGCTCAGTAAATCTTCATCCAAATCACAATAATAATAATAATAATAATAATAATAAATCTCTGTAAACATCTTGGACTTACTTCCATGAGAGACATAGGATACCATTTTTAAGCTTAAATATTCTTGTTTCCAAACCTGATCCCAAATAATTCTTTTCTGTATTAAAAAAATAATATATATTGTTTCTTCGTCATGTGGTTTGTGGTAGAACTTTATTATGTCATGGTTTATCAATTATTTAGATAAATTAATGCCATGATATTTTTGATCACCTCATATGTATGCAACAGCTGAATAACGAACAAGAAAGATTGAAGAACTGATGCATCTAAATTGTGGTGTTGGTGAAGAATACTGACTATACCATGGACTGCCAGAAGGACAAACAAGTCTGTCTTGGAAGAATTACAGCCTAATCCTCCTTAGAAATGAAGATGGGGAGACTATCTCCTGTACTTTGGTCACATGGTCAGGAGTGACCAGTCCCTGAGGAAAGACGTCATGCTTGGAAAAGCAGATCAGTGAGAAAGGGGAAGACCTTCCATAAGATGGACTGACCCAGTGACTGCGATGATGGGCTCGAACAGAGCAAGGACTGCAAGGGTGGCACAGGACAGGCGGCCAGTGTTGGGTTCTGTTGTATGTAGGGCCACCTTGAGTTGGAACCCACTAGACAGCACCTAACAACAACATGCCCTGTTTACAAAATGGGGCAAATAAAGTCCTTGTTCCATACATAATAATTATCACAACATGCTGTTATAATACAGGTGACTTTTTAGGATGGCTGTCAATTGAATATCAGACATTCCCTTTCTACCCCACCTCAATGCAAATTCCAGGATAAACGTTTGCTTTTGTGTTAGTTCCCCCTTCTAGGATCCAGTTGTCCGCACAATTGCCATATTTCCTCTTCCACTGAACGTGCTTGTCCTGATGTGTAATAATGGATTCAGGTTATAGTTTTGAATCTTTTCATCACCAAGGCCCCCTTTAAAAACTTACCTACTGTGGAGATTGTAGTAAATGTCACTAAACAGAATGTGTATGGATCGTTGAATGGAAAACCAATTTGCTCTGTACACTTTCACCCAAATCACAATGAAAAATAAATAAAAAAAAACCTCTCTCCTTTCCTTTTCTCCCTGTGCACAGAGAGACTCAAAGTTTTAAACAATTTTGTTACCACCCAGAGAAGGTATAATTACAGTTACAAGCAAGGAAACTTACTTGTTTATTGACCTGTGTATAACATGACATAATGTGTAGCAACTATACAGAAATAGGCCATACGGGGTCACCTCATTTTGATTTGGTGGTTGTGCACTGCACAGCTGCAGGGGGAAAACATTCTAAGCACTCTGACAAAGGAGGGATATATCACTACCGTGCAGTATTTCCCTCTTTATAATGCAAAGTGGTGCATCAGTGTGGTATGGCTGCCAGAGAGAAGGCCTGCCAAGCCCCAGATGTTCTGACTCTGCCAATGATTAACAGTGTGGCCTTCCTTGGACAGATATTTGGTATCTGTGTCTGGTGCCTTCATTTACAATATGATGGGGTTGACCATCTCCAAGGTCCAACTTATTTGTTCATCTGTTTTGGAGAACTCTTGAACGAGTGCAAATACAAACTAGGGGATGCCAGCTCAACTTCCAGCTCTGTGGTGACCTCGGGTGCCTCACTTAAATTCTCTTTGGGAAATATCCCCAACTGCTAAGTAATGATGAGAGCTCTGGTAGCATAGTGCCTAAGGCACTTGACTGCTAACCAGAAGGCTGGTGGTTCAAACCCACCAGCCACTCTTTGGAAGGAAGGTTGGGCAATCTACTTCTGTAGTGATACCACCTTGGAAATTCAAGGAGGGGTTGCTATTAGTCGGGTCCAACTTGATGGCACATAACAACAACAAACTAAGGAAGGATAGCTTGGGTAACTCATGAGATCAATAGGGAAATTACTACAATTGTTTGTAAAAATAAGGAGCTCTGTAATGCCCAAGACATTTGACTGCTAACCAGAGGTTGGTGGTTCAAACCCTCCAGACAATCTGCAGAAGGAAGACTGGGCAATCCACTCCCATAAAGATTTACTGCCTCGGAAACCCAAAGGGGGTCGCTATCGCTATGAGTCAGAATCAATTCAATGGCAGTGTATTTGGTTTTTTGGTTTGGTTTGTAAAAATATGTTGCCATAATTTTAAATGTATTATACAAATGTAAGGTATTTCACTGAAAATTGCTTTACTTCAGTTGTACTTGCCAATATTAATTCACATGACCTTTTGGAAAGAACTTGCCTCTGCTAGTGAAAATAGCAAAGCAAAAGTATGACATCTAAGCCAGAACTTCAAGGCAGGGGGTGGAAAGTAAGAATATTTCCCTGACCTGATGCAGTGTGGTCTGGTCACATCTTTGGGGTCAGGACATTTGCTCTTGAAGAAGTAAAATCTGGCTAAGCCTGGACATTATTGTAGGTACTCTCAGTCTAATTTATGCCTCAGGGCCCCACGATGAATAAAGAGGATTTTCCTGAGCAGATTCTCCTCTCAGTCAGTTCCTTTACCATCCACCTCCAGCCCTAGTTCTGAAATCCATATACCTTCAGACATCTTGGAGTCTTTGAATGGTGCCGGTGGTTAAGCACTTGGCTGCTAACCGAAAGGTTGAAGATTCCAGTCCAACGGGAGGCACTTCAAACAAAAGGCCTGATGACCTACTTCTGAAAAATCAGCCACTGAAAACTCTATGAAGTACAGTCTACTCTGAAACACATGGGGCCGCCATGACTTCACTGGCTCCATGGGCCACTCAAGGATGCTCTCATGACATGTTAAGACATGTCAGGGCCCTCTCAACCCGAGCTTTAACAAGTAGATCAGACACATTTACTTTGGTGTAATTTGCATCATGACCAGCCCTGCAAAATACTATTTGCCTATTTCTGAAGTCTGCTGTCTCCATTTTATAAATGTTTATGTTCCATTACAAACATTAAAAGCATTTAACCAAACGTGGGAAGCAACTGAAAGTTATTCTAGAGTGAAGGCGTCAGTCTGTTCCATTTCTTAAAGGAACACTATTGCGTGACCTCACTAAAGAAGGGAAGAAATGGAAGCATATGTTTGTTTATAATATTTCTCTGCATAAGATATGCTGAGAAGTGGGTGAGCAGAATTGAGATGCGGCCAGCTCATCCAACTCTTGAATGTCGGAGGGAGACTAGGGGACAGATTAAGAGCTCAAAGATGTGCATTTGGATTGTGGAGACAGAGACTTTAAAGAGTGACCCATGTGGGGTTGCTTGCTTTAAAAATTAAGCATCTGATAAGAGAACTGTAAATCAATTTGGGGTTAATCCAGTACTTGCATGAGTGTGTTTATTTTCAAGATCTTGTTCATGAAATCACATTATGTGGGAGTCACACAGGTCCTGACTCTGCTCTTGGCTCACAAATTGATTTTGTTGCCCTTCCTGTTTAGAAAATACAGATGATACAAAAAGCAGAATCCTCAGGCAGCATAAAATGCTGGTGAAACTCCCTCCAGGACATCCATGAAAAGCATTTTAAGGGTGAATACTTTGGTTCTTCCTTTGTGTCCAGGAACTCAAGGAAACTTCTGCATGGAACAAAATTTACCCCAGGTTGTCAAGGCAAATTGAGGATGATGATGTCAGAGTTGCATCCTATGCAGTACTGATTATATTCTATCTTAATGGAAAACTCATATAGAAAGAGACACAGACTTAGACTTAGGGTTGTTGGATGGAAGAGTTAGCATCCCACCAGAGTGCACATCTGGAAAAACAGGAAGTATTCAGAGTTAAACTTTGGAAGTCCTTACCTCCTTTTCTGTCTTCCCTCCATCCTAAGGCCCTAAGAATTTACCATTCCCACCCCTCAGAATCTCTTATGCTACCAACTGCTCACAATCCTTCTAAATAAAGTACTGCCCATTCTGGGGTTATGTGTCTTTTAATAGGTAACCCAAGAAGACCTCATAACCATCAAAGGAACAAAATGATAATGCTGTGCCTGGACCAGAGGATTTCTCTTTCACACAGCTGGGTAGACCTCAGACTTTTTGAGTGAGAGGACAAGAAGACACATCTCCAGCAGATGTTTTCTTCATGGAAGAGTCACTCTGAAGCGGGATCAGAGGGCTATTTGCTGAGTAGAACAAATGAGTCTTTATTCTAACCTCTGCTTTGCAGGCTGATAGGAAGGAAAACAGCCTTACCCATTAGCCCTTTGAATACTGGAAAAGAATTAGAAAGGTTCACTCTTTCTTTCTAGGTCTTACTGTTTCTTCACCCATGCTTTGAAAGATATTAAAATCTTCTCTTGATAGAAAAATTCCCCAAAGCATGCACTTTCACCATTCAGACATATAATTTGACCCAACTCAAGTGTTCTTTAATATCAACCCATAATTACTGATTTGCTTATGCACATCTCTTTTCTCCTGCCCCATCTCTGAACGTATCTTGAACCATTTTTATAACTAAAAATGACATGAAAGTAACTCTAGTTAATTTGTTTATTCGGGAAATATTTTGTCTTAGGAAGACAAATCAACTCAGCGGTCACCTCAGATAGTTCACTGGAGTGGAAAATAGTTCATTGTCCCAGGACCAGCTTGAGCCTGCTCCCAGAGATGCACCAAGTTAGCTGTGGGTGGTGATGCCAAGCTAGCCCCATATCATTTTGCACCCTCTTTCCTTTATTGCCAAAGTGTGAGGTCAGACAAATGAAAGGTCAGGAAAACTGTGCTGACATTTTGAAGTATAAAGTAATAACAATTTACAATTATGGGTGTAACACAAATGTCAGTCAGCAAACATTTCCTTAGCATCAATTATGTCATACTGACCTAGGATATGGGGACACAGAAATAAGCAAGATAGACAGCAGACCTTCCCCAAGGCCCACTGGGGTTACCAGATTTATACCATAAAGCTTAATGGAAAGCCTCAGCTGCAAATCTGAGTGCTAGGACTCTGCTACTTTTCAGAGGCCCCTCTGAACTCAGTTCTAGGTTTTCACAGATGCTCAGGAAAAGTTCTCTCATCATCTCAGCTTCTACTTACTCCACCTTCCTTGCTTGACTTCATCCCTACGGCCTGGCTGAGGAAACAGTGACCAACACTGTTCTAAGCCCTTTGCATATATTAACTCAGGTAACAAAAGTTACTCAGGTAACAAAAGTCACAATCTTTTATAACCTAATCATGGAAGTAGTATCCCATCACTACCTTTGATGTATTCTATTGGTTAGAAGCAAGTCACAGCTCCTGCCCACACTCAAGGGGAAGGGATTTGAGCACTTTTCTGATTACCAGCATGACATTTAGTTGTAGGCATTGGTTTTATCCCATTGTAATTGAGCACAGAGTACATGAGGTCTGAGAATTGAATTGTTGGTGTTAGTTGATGTTCTGGTTACCTATTGTTGCTCTAACAGAAAATACCACAAATGGGATGGCTTTAACAAACAGTTTATTCTCTTACACTTTGGAGGCCTTAAGTCTGAGTTCAAAGAGCCAGGCTCTAGGGGCTGGGTGAAAGCCCCTCAGCCTTGGGTTCCAGCTCTGCCTCTAAAGAGCTCCACTGAAGCTGGAGGCCTTTCTTCACTCAGCTGCTGACTGCTGAGGCTGACAAGCCCAAGGTTGACAAGTAATAAGGCACAGTCCCGATATTACCAAACCACACAGCAGACCATTAATTCAAGTCCATTAAAAGTCCCAAGATCAGCAGAGCATGGCAGGCTGCTGAACGACACACTATATGCAGGGTCCAAGCGTGCCATAGGCTAGAGATCATTCTCAAAGCTTCTCCTTAATTACAGGAAGCAGACCATATCTCAAAGGCAGCTACTCAGCTGCTTGTGGTAGATCCCACCATGGAGTCGGTTGCCAGTCTCATCATGCGGAATAACTACCACCAGCTGCCCAGCCACTCCCCAGGCCCAGCCAAGTTGACACACAACCTTAACTACCACAGATGTCCTTAAGTTGGCCCTGACTCATAGCAATTTTATGTATAACAGAAATGAATGCTGCAACTAAATATTGCTTGGCCCTATGCGTTCCTCACAATCCTTGCTATGTTTGAGGCTCAAACATTGAGCCCATTGTTTCAACTGTGTCCATCCATCTCACTGAGGGTCTCCCTATATTTTGCTAACCCTCTACTTTATAAAGCAAGATGTCCTCTCCAGCAATGCATCCTGATAATCTGTCCAAAGTAAATGAGATGAAGTCTCATCATTCTTACTGCTAAGGAGCATTCTGGCTGTACTTCCTCCAAGACAGACTTGTTCATTCCCCTGGAAGTTCATGGTATGCTTAATATTCTTTGGCAACACCATAATTCAAATTCACCGATTCTTCTTTAGTCTTCCTTACTCATTGTTCAGCTTCCTGTGCATATGAGGTAATTGAAAATATCATGACTTGAATTAGGCACATCTTGGTCATCAAGGTGACATCTTTGCTTTTTATAATTTTAAAGAAGTCTTTTGCTGCAGTTATGCCCACTGTAATACGGCATATGATTTCTTGACTGCTACTTGGTAAGCCTATTTATGAAGTAAATAAAAGGTGTTTTCTCCCAGATATTTAATCTATAACAACTTCTTTGAAAAATGAGAAATTTCCATGTAGAAATCAGACATTATCTCAATAAGCATGCTCTTAGCTTAATAAAGTTACGTATATATCTCTAGACAATTTGTTAAGATGACGTCATTAGCTGCATCCGAGTGAAGTCTACCTGTTAATCGGCTTGTTCACAAACTAGTACCACCTAGTGGCAGCTACCTGAACTGCAAATGTGACACCGTGGAGGCATTCAACAGGCTTGGTGCTAATTGATTCATTTGTTTGTTTATTTATTTGTCCAATTAGCATATATTGACCCCTATTCTATAAACTAGGCCCTATATTAATAAATCTAATTGTATAAATCAAATTGTAAAATATTAAAACGCACACGATAATGTCAATAATGTTTAGGGTATGCAAGAATAAAACCCAAGTTTTCTTTTTTTCCAACATTCCAGGCTGCCTTGGTCCAAATCCCCATGATTATTCATATAAAACTGCAAGGTTGATTTGGGGTTATGAACATTACTCTTGGAAGGCTGTTTCACAATCACCATATAATTGTGTAGTAATTGTCCTATTTTTCATACTTCAAATGAACTTATATAGGAAATATAATTACAGTTATTAGATTCTAGACTCTGCCAATTAGGTGATTCAAACTGGCTCTTTCTCTCCTGTAATTCATTATGAGCATATCATAAGAAGGAACGGTATTTCCCATCACAGTCCCAGCTGGTAATTCCAATTGTCCCATGATCTCACAGCTGCAAATCAACCCTCACCCACTCACACTTGTCTGTGGCCAATGATGCTTTCCTTAATTAGCACATGACTTAAACTTTAGTCCTGACTTATCTGTTGCCTTGGCCCCTGGGCCACCTGAGTTTAGATTGGACTAATTGGGAAAGAACTTTACTTGAATATAGATGCTATTCACCTTGGCATTAAACAAGGGGAGAGTGAGTTGACTGGCTGCTGGATTTGCTTTCAGAGTGAGTTGACTGGCTGCTGGATTTGCTTTCTCTTTCAACTGAATCTGCTTTCTCTGAAAACTCTCACAATCTAGCCTAGCATCTAGGTTTCATACTTGTATTTATGGTGTTATCTCAGTCTCATGGTTCTTATACCTTCAACAACTTGAGAACGGCCTCTAGAAAAAGACATTAGGATTAAACCTGTCTGATAAACTGCAGGGAGTGCTTTAGGGAGTAGGAAAACCCGACTACCATTGAGTCGATTTCACTCACAGGAACCCTGTGGGACAAAGTAGAACTGCCCCATAGGGTTTCCAAGGCTGTACATCTTTAAAGAAGCAGACTGCCTCATGTTTCTCTGATGGAGCAGTGGGTAGATTCAAACTGCCAAGCTTTTGATTAGCAGTAGAATGCCTTAACCACTGCACCACCAGGCTCCTGAGGAGTAGGAAAGTCTCTCCTAATCCGGAAGGTGTATCTTTTTCTGCTATTGGTCAAAACAAGTACTGCCCTTCCCTTTTTTTTTTTTTTTTCTTTCAATTCTCTGGGTTTATGTCTCTCCTCTGCATAGTTAAACCACAATGATGACGACTCTGCTGTAGAAATCTGTGCCAAAAAACATGTATCTTAGAGAGGAGAATAGATTTGAGGAAACTAATAATTTCTGGCATCCTCTGTGTGGGTGAGGGCTGATTTGCATAGTGCCTAAGGCACTTGACTACTAACCAGAAGGCTGGTGGTTCAAACCCACCAGCCATTCCTCAGAAAGAAGATGGGGCAATCTACTTCCATAGTGATACTGCCTCGGAAACTCAAGGAGGGGTCGCTATGAGTCGGGTCTGACTCGGCGGCACGTAACAACAACAACAACACTGAAGATTTAGATTATTTCTGTATTTTTAATATATTATTGTGTTTTTGGGGAAAGTTTTAATTGCAAATTAGGTTCCCATTTGATAATTTCTACACAAATTGTTCAGTGTCATACATTTTTCACATTGTGTTAATGTGCTTTTTAATTCTGGTTGTCCCATTCCCATTACTCTAGTTTTCCCATCTCTTAATCTTCTCTTCTTTGCTTTAGAGTACTCATTGATCTTTCAGTCTCATATTGTTGTTGTTGTTGTTGTTATGTGCCGTCGAGTCGGCCCCGACTCATAGCGACCCCTCCTTGGGTTTCCGAGGCAGTATCACTACGGAAGTAGGATTGCCCAACCTTCCTTCTGAGCAGTCTCATATAGATGGTTTTTTAATGGAGCACCCTACTCAGGGATATCCTTTATGTCATGTGCCCATCTGTTCACTAAAAAGTGACCTCAGGGGACAGTTTCAGTTCAAGATTTAAAGAGTATCTCAGAGAGTCCTTGACTCTCAATCGGCCCAGTAGGGCTGAATTTTTTAAGAATTTGAATTCTGTTCTGCATTTGCCTCCCATTCTCTCAGGGTCTAACTAAGGTGGCCCTGATCTGAATCATTGATAGTGGTAGACAGGCACCAGCTAATTCTTCTCGCAGATTGCTTCTCTTGAAAGGCTCCAAGAGAAGGTTCTCTGTGGAGCTAGAACATAGGAGAGAAACTGAAATGGAGCTAGGAGGAGACAAGAGAAGTAAATATTTTTTCAAATGACAAATTCATTGAGCATCTACAGTGTGTATGGCGGTGCACTAGATACCAAGGAGGGAAAGCAATGCAAAACCTGCTTCTGTGGACTTGGGAGATAATCAGTGAGACAGATAACAATGCCATATCATGCACATTGAAGCACTGAAAATACATTGTGCTACGGAAACTCCTCACAGAGGATGTGGGATTAGAGCTACACAGATAAGAGGAAGGAACATCAGGTTCTATCATAATATCAGCACAGGCTTGGAGTTAGAGTCTAACTCCATAGTGTTTGCAAGTGTTTGGTGAAGAGAAGGAAAGCCATCAGGCTAAAATGATTTACTTTTGGTGACTGAACACAGGAGTTGAGATTTGACCCCATGGGCACTGGAGAGCCATTGTAGGCTTCTGAGCAGAGACATCCCAGGTGAAATGGGTGTTTTAGGAAGAACTGCATTGATGGTGGGTTGGGGTTGGGGAGCTTTGGGGGAAAGACTAACTAAGCAACAGCAGAAATCCAAATTTGCCTCGGTTGGTAAGTAGGGATGGACGTGAAAGACAGGAAGAAAATGGACTAGAAGTGTGATTCTTTTGATTGCCTGGTGTTCTGGTTACCTATTGCTGCTCTGACAAGAATATACCACAAATGAGATGGTTTAAACAAACAGGAGTTTATTCTCTTACAGTTCGGGAGGCCAGAAGTCCGAGTTCCAAGTGCCAGGCTGTGGGAGCTGGGCGAAAGCCCCTCGACCTTGGGCTTCAGCTCTGCCTCTTGCTCCTGGCCCACTGAAGCCAGAAGCAGCTCTTCACTCAGGCAGCTACTGGCTGCTGAGGCTAACAGGTCCAAGGTCAACAAATAAAATGGTACAGTCCCGATGTTACCAAAGCACACGGCAGGCCATTGATTCAAGTCCATTTTAAGCCCCAAGGTGGGCAGAGCATGGCAGGCTGCTGAACAACAACACGGCTACATGCAGGGTTCAAGTGTGCCGTAAGCTAGAGACCACGCCCAAAGCTGCTTCTTATATATGGGAAGCAAGCCACGGTCCTAAAGCAGCTCCTCAGCTCTTTGTGGTAGGGTCCCACCATGGAGCTGACTGCCAGTCTCATCATGGGGAATAACTTACCACCGCTGCTCAGCCACTCAGCCAGGCCCAGCCAAGTTGACACACAAACATAACCACCACATCTGGTCTATGAAATGAGTAAAATGGAGGCAGCAAAAGAGACCTTGAGGTTTCCAGCCTGTATGACTCAGCTTGAGGAGGGTGACCTATTGTTGGTTAGTTGACTCAATATAGGGGAGAGCCCCAGATTTCCATAAGTATAATCAGAGAATCACTAGGTTTTAACACTGGAAAGAGCTTTAGAGATCATCTATTCTATATGATAGACCCAATCCAGGACAGCGAGCATAGAGTAAGACTAAGACAAGAGTGTAAGTAGAACCCATGTCCTCACCCACCAGGTGATCCTGTTTCACAGGACTGTCTAGTGCTTTATTCTGTGACTATATCCTAGCTAATAATCGGTGGTAAAATCTCCTTTCATTTATGAAACAAGGCATTAATAAGAGCAGTACAATTTTTTAATGTCCTTCCTTGGAAAAATAAAAAAAACATTAGTAATCTAAGTACTTTCTTCAGTTTCCCTTCCTTCCTTTCTTCCTTCTTTTTTATTTGACTGGAGCTCTAGTGGCATAGTAGATAAGGCATTTGGCTGCTAACCAGAAGATCAGTGGTTCAAATCCACTAGCCACTCCATGAAATAAAGATTCACAGCCTCTAAAAACCAGTGGGGGTCACTATGAGTCAGAATTGATTGGATGATAGTGAGTTTGGCTTTCGTTTTTGGTCTTAAAGAGCCAAAAGTCTGGAAGTCATTTCTCTGTAGGATGGAAAATTATGTGTAACCTGTCTTTCCCCAGGTACACAGTTGGTGGTAAAATGTAACCACAGAAAGGATGACACAACAGTGTTTTCCTGCCCCTGCCCTCACCCACATTGCCAGGATTAAATCCAGGTTCCTTTTACTGGAGGTCTCTTACGTAGGACTGAGCTACGACTCCATGGAATGGGACTAAGGAGGCCACTAAGGGAGGCTGAGGGACTTCCACCACCCAGTACTCTGAATCACTGTCTCTTCTGTTCCTTGACTTTAAATCAAGGCTTGACCATCGTAGCACGGACACAACATTTCTCTGAAAGGAACAGGCGATATTTCTTCAATCCTTCTTTATACATTATCCTGCAAAAGCGGCTTAAAGCCCTCTTTCCAGTTAGATTACCGTCTCCTTTCCCACCTAAACAACCTCACACTGATGTTTGATTACCTTAAAATGAAAGCCTGTGTGTGAGAAACCTCATTTCTTCGCAGCAGAATTGATGGGCTGCCCTTCTGGGGTCCAGAAAGGCCCTGAGCCGGAATCCTAGCTGAGCTCAGTGTCAGGGGAGCTAGAAGCCTACATGGGATAGCGGATGCCCGCAGCGAGTCACAGGACCAAGGCATGGAGAGTTAGCCATTGAGAAATCCTTTGATGAGGATCACCAAAGATTTGGCGAGACTTGACGCATTTCCTCCTACACACGAACTAATGGGAAGAGCTGTGCACCGTGGGGAGAAGGATCTGGGCTGCTTCTGCACACAGCAAGGTGAACAAGTCACTCTACTGGGCCTGTTGCCCCAACTGCCAAATCAGGGGTCTAGGATTCCAAGGTCCCTTGCTGCCACAAAGGCTAAGGACTGGGTTGCTAATAAAAAGGACAGCAATTTGAACCCATGGTAAAGATTCCGAACCAAACTCGCTGCTACCGAGTCGATTCCGACCTATTGCGTCCCCATAGTGCCTAAAGCATTTGACCTCTAACCAGAAGGCTGGCGTTTCAAACCCACCTCCTCGGAAGGAAGGTTGGGCAATCTACTTCCGTAGAGATACCGCCTCAGAAACCCAAGGAGGGGTCGCTGAGTAGGAATCGACTCAACGGCACAGTGAGTTTGGTTTATAGGGCAGAGCAGACCGTCTTAAGTAGAACTGCTCCATAGGGTTTCAAGTCTTTTCCCAAGCAGACTGCCTCATTTTTCGCCCACTGCGCGGCTGATAGGTTCGAACTACAACTTCTGAGTCAGCAGCCGAATGCCTTAACCACGGCGCCACCAGAGCTCCTTGGAAACCCTCGGGGCAGTTCTACTTTATCCTATAGGGTCGCTATGAGTCCGAATCGACTCAAGGGTACCCAGCAACAGGGGATTCCTTCTAGGAACGCACCACTGAAAAATCGGACAGGATCAGAAGCACTGCTGGGGCGACTCTCAAGGTTCTAGCCGGAAGGCTCTAGCAACTACCAGCCACAGGAAAGACCCGGCTCAGCGCTGCTGTGAGCCTACCCCACTTGCGGCCGGCGAGAGGCTAGGGAGCGGCGTGCGCGTCCCCGCCGGGCTCTGCGTGCGCGTGTCCGCTGAGTCGCCGCCGTCGAGGCCGGGCTGGGTGGGCGGGGCAGCCGAGGAGGGCGGCCGCTTGGGGAGGAGGCTGAAAGGGAGGAGGAGAGACAAGGCGGCGGCTCCGCTGGAAGGGAGGCGAGGTGGAGACGGCGGCTGCACGGGGCTGTAGGACGCGGAGCGGCTCCGAAACAAAGCGGACGGAGCACCCCGTCACGGCGGCCACGGCAGCGAGTGCCTGGGTCGCGGTTCGGCCGCGCGGGCTGGTGAGTATCGGGAGGCCCGCAAGGAGGCGC
>NW_006922105.1:1150826-1152160 GCF_000298275.1 Orycteropus afer afer | reverse complement strand
TGGGGTGCAGTGAACACGGCCCGAGCGGGCCTCGCGTGTTCCCGGCCGGCCGCCCGGCGCGCGGAGAGGACTGCCGCGGCCGGGGCGTTGGCGCCAAGGCTCCTACGCGTCCAGACGTTGAGGCGGTCAGCAAATGGCGACTCAACCCCTGGGGACACCGACCCCCGTGTCATCCCGCTTTGAATGGCTGTGTGTTGGGGTGCGTGGATGAAGGATGAGTTAAACTTGGGAAACGCCAAAAACCCTCCCAAAGCTCGGCTTTTCGTTCCTTCGGCTTTATAGAAACTTGGGTTTTGGGGGACAAACGGGTTAAAGTAGGGCTGAGAGGCATCATCAACTGTCTCCGCGGGATGAACGAAGTTGGTAACTTTTCCATTCATGGAAATAAGAAGATCCCATCTCAGCCGCAGCCCTTATTAAAGGAAAACTTCCTGATTTTTTAGATCTGAGGAACGTGACTGCCGTGTGGACGTACGTGGCTTGGCGGGGGACGTAAAGTGCGAAATGAATTGGAAGTGATCTTTTTTGTGTGTGGTTTTGAAGTGTGTGTTTGGGAGTAGAGGCGGAGCAGTTACGTATTTACATGGTTCTAGTGCTCGCTCTCTCACCCCTCCCCACGGTGTTTCTTTCTGAGCCTTGTAAGTTCCAGAGAAAAGATGCTTGGGAAGGAATTGACCTTTTATTCCATAATTACTCGGTTGACTCGGATCCAAGATGAAGTTATTTATGGGCATTCTGATACCAGTGTAAATCCTCTGAAACCCCTTTAAATACAAAAAGCCCAGACTTTACAAATTTTCATTGCTGATCGCCAAACTTCGTTGCAATGTTGCCTCTTTTAAAGACGTACTAAATTAACAGTTTTTGTGTTTCGTCCTGCGAAGATTTTCCAAAGCAGTACAGTTCTCGACACGGCATAAGGAAGAGTGTAACATAAAACACGCCTTTAGGATTTTTCTAAGGCTTAACGTTTCAGTAGAGCGTTTTCGCTGAATCACGCTTCTTTGTGCTTAGTCACTGTTTTTTACTACAGAACTTTTATTGGGGATAACATGTTTTGCTAGTTTTAAAATTGCAAATTTGTTTTTCTTTGGTACTTTAATATGGTGACATTACCTTTTTTGTGATTCTGGAAATGTTAATGGGTGGAGTTAATGGGTGAAAGTGCAGTTTCAGGTCTAGGTGAACTTTTATGTATTCCAGGTGTGGTGGTGGTGGTGTTGTTATGTGCCGTCGAGTCGGCCCGACTCATAGCGACCCCTCCTTGGGTTTCCGAGGCAGTATCACTACGGAAGTAGGATTGCCCAACCTTCCTTCCGAGGAGTGGCTGGTGG
>NW_006922105.1:1125845-1150516 GCF_000298275.1 Orycteropus afer afer | reverse complement strand
ACCTTCCTTCCGAGGAGTGGCTGGTGGGTTTGAACCGCCAGCCGTCTGGTTAGCAGGCAAGTGTCTTAGCCACTATGCTACCAGAGCTCCTGGTTTATGTATATTCCCTATTTAATAAAACTTGTTACCAAAATGTAGCTGTTTTAATGAGATGAGCTTACACTGTGCTGTATGATTTTGGGTAAGTCTTTAACTGTGTTCCAAAGACTGCCTGTTTCCATGAAAGGAGGTTGTATGTGCTATGGAATGACATTGTATGTGTAGAATTCTTTAGAAATTCTATGATTTAGAATTGATGTTAAAGTCTTGAATCAAAGGCTAAATAAAATAAAATTTCAAGTTGAGTTTGGTGAAATAGATGAGCTGGACTTTGCCCTAGTAGCTTTTACATTACAAGCAGCTAGACAGATACAAGGAGCTCTGGTAGCATAGTGCCTAAGGCACTTGACTGCTAACCAGAAGGCTGGCGGTTCAAACCCAACAGCCACTCCTCTGAAGGAAGGTTGGGCAATCTACTTCAGTAGTCATACTACCTTGGAAATCCAAGGAGGGGTCACTATGAGTCGGGGCTGACTCGATGGCACATAACAACAGACAGATACAGACAAGCATGCCTCACTTAAATCCCAGTCTGTAAAAATTTTTCTGCAGTTGTCTTTTTTTTTAAGGGTGGGTAATGAAGGGAGAAAGAGCTCTTTTGGTTAAGGCGTTTGGTTGCTAATCAAAAGGTCAGCAGTTTGAAACTTCCAGCTCCTCCACAGGAAAAAGATGCATTCTGCTTCCGTAAAGATTTACAGCCTCAAAAAGCCCTGTGGGATAGTTCTAGTCTGTCCTACATGGTCGCTATAAGTTAGAATCCATGCTGTGGCAGTGGATTTTTGCAATGAAGGCAGAGGAGCTCTGGTGGCACAGTGGTTACACGTTTAGTGGTAACTGGAAGGTGGTGGTGGGGTTTGAACCCACCAGCTACTCTGCAGGAGAAAGATGTGGCAGTCTGCTTTTGTAAAGATTGATACCTTGGATACCCTATGGGCCAGTTCTGCTCTGCCCTGCAGGGCCTCTGGGAGTCAGCATCCACTCCACAGGATTAGACAGGTTTTGGTTTCATGAAGGTGGAGGTGGTTCAGTGGTAGAATTCTCCCCTTCCACGTGGGAGACAAGGAGTCGGTGCCTGGCCAGTGCCCCTCAAGCACAGCCAGCGCCGTGTGACCGTGGAGGCTGTGCGTTGCTGTGATGCTGAAAAGGTTTTGGCGGAGCTTCCAGACTAAGAGTAGAAAGAAAGGCCTGGTTATCTACTTCTGAAAACCAGCCAATGAAATCTCTGGATCACAATGGTCAGATCTTGTGCAAAGGGTCACCATGAGGCGGACCAGTCTGTAAAGCAGCTTAAATAATATTTGCATTAGCTTGTTCTGCAAATGATTGCTTTTAAAAAGCTTTAAATTTTAATGTTTAGATATATTAAAAAATAATTATGTATGCAGATATGACTGTTGTGTAAAGCAGAGTACATCTTTTTTTTATGAAGACTGCATGTTTGTATCCAGTTGGGCACATACATAATTATAACCAACCTTTAAAGAGTTCTGGACTTTTTTCAGAGTTAGAATAATTGCTACAAGGTCACAAAGCCAAGATTCCTTGGAAGCCCATTCTCCCGTGCCATGCTGACTATTTTAATAAGCTGAGTTCTACCGTTTGGGAAGTATTTTTATTTATCAACTCAAATAGGTTCTAATCTGAATATCTAATACTTAACGAATATTTATTATTTCAATTTCTGATGTAAATTCATAATACACTTTTTGTTTATTTAGTGGAGAACATTGCAAGTAGTTTAAACTTTCACTTTGGAATAAGCTACTCAGAATCATATTTAGATATGGAAGATGTAGGTTTTGATTATCTCTGGAAGGGTTAAAAACTTGAAAAATTTTCCGTATAATTTGGTCATTCATTCATTCCAAAAAGGAAAAGTCAGAATCAAAGTTTAGTAAGATAAAAGTACACGTACATAACCCATTTACTCATTTTGGTCTCCCATCAGTAGGGCATGTGCTTTAAGTTGAGCATTGAAATTAACAGTGGATTTTCAATCTTGTCTAGCCAGGTCCCTCTTTTTTTTTTTTTTTAAACCAGTGTGATAAGCTGTCCAACTGAGTATATAGATTTATTATGATATTTACAGCTGAGTGCGCCTGGTCAGTGTATCAGTCGGCAAGTGTTTGTACTTAGTACCCACTACCTCCAGCCATACAAAGGACAAGCTTTGCTTGAGTTTATAGCTTATGACTGAATTTGAAATTTCAGTCTGTACTTACTGAAGGTTAATTAACTGAACAAATCTGCTCATCTTGCCATAATCAGCCTTACATTGTAGCAATATTTGATTGTTTAAGTAAAATTCTATTTCGTGTAATACCATATTAATGGCAATAGTAAGTAGTAGTAGCTGCTTCTTGCTTTGAGCTGCTTTTCCTCACCCTACTTGCTCCCTGTCCAGGCATCTGCACCTGTGCAGACCCCAAGCCTTGCCTTTCTTGAACCTGATGCCCTTATGTTCAGCTTTTCTGAGGAAGCACTTCATGGGATTGATGAGGGAATTGAAAGGGGAACAACATAAAGGTAAATGCCTTTTTTTTTTTCTTTGTAAGATTTTCAAACAATGGAAGATTGAAATGAACTTTCTGTGATTTACTCTTCCTTTTGATTTACTTTTTGATAGGTGATTTGATTTATCTTAGTCCATTTATAGTGCCTGGAACACACATCTTGAGTGCTTGAGAAATGTTTGGGAACAGTTAACATTTTACAGCAGGAACTTGTACCCATTGCTGTCAAAACAATTCTGACTCATGTTTTGTTGTTATGTGACATGTAGTCGGACCCAACTCATAGTGACCCCTCCTTGGGTTTCTGAGGCAGGAGCTCTGGTAGCATAGTGGCTAAAGCACTTGACTGCTAACCAGAAGGCTGGCGGTTCAAACCCACCAGCCACTCCTCAGAAGGAAGGTTGGGCAATCCTACTTCCATAGTGATACTGCCTCGGAAACCCAAGGAGGGGTCGCTATGAGTCGGGGCCGACTCGACGGCACATAACAACAACATCACTACAGAAGTAGATTGCCCAACTTCCTTCCGAGGAGTAGCTGGTGGGTTTGAACTGCCAGCCTTCTGGTTAGCAGTCAAATACCTTAGGCACTAGGCCACCAGTTAATAGCCCTTTAACTACCGGGCTATTAGGGCTTCTTAAAGCAAATGAAGTGCGGGCTATTAGGGCTTCTTAAAGCAAATGAAGTGCGGTGGTTTTGACTCTGTCTCATGCTCTGTAGGTCTGGTTATATCTTTTCACGCAGTATGTTGTTTTCCATGAAATCAAGAAAATCAGTTTGTCTTAGGATCCATATGGTTATTTTGCTTATATGATAATTCATTCATTTATTTATTTTTAATGTAAATGAGCTCCTAACTGAGGCACAGCTTTGAATGTAAGGGAGAGCAAGACTGAACCACAGACCTGGCCTCCTTCATGGAGCAGCTTACAGTTTTTACTGCGGAGAGATACTAAGCAAGATGGTGATTTACTTAGAATTGTGACTGGTGTTACTAAGGTAAAATGCAAAAACACAATGTGGAATGAGCAGGAATCTTTGCCTTTAGGGATACTTGGGAAAGTAATGTTTAAGCTGAGTCATGAAGAATGAGGCTTCAGGTGGAGAGAGAGGGAAGACTGTTGGAGTCAGGGGCAAACATTAGCCCTGAGGCAGGAAGCTGTATGGAGTATTTGTGGTGGCTTTTATAGAGTATTTAAAAATAATGTTTATTAGTAGTGCTCTATTTATTCACCTCCTTATGTATTTTAATGAATTTGGAAAATGAAAGAAATGGCTTTTTGAAGGCAATATATTTATGTCAAGAGAGAGCTTTCCATAACAAGGGTTCATTTCATTGTATGGAAATACTGTGTCTTAGAACTATTTTTATAGCTTGCTTGTCAACCACAGAGTATGAAGTGGGAAAAGAATTTCTGTTAGAGAAAATTAAACTGTTGGAAAGCATTTACAAAAGTCTAATGAAACTTTTTTAGTGATTCCACTTTATACGTAACAATAAAAATGTTGTTTAGAATGTTAAAATTCTGATTCAGGGGACTTAAAAAATATATTGAGGTTTTTAAATTAAACTTACCTTAAACTTGAAGCCTTAATTTTAGCAACATGTTTTCACTGGGCCTGCCATGTTCCAGTGATAAATTTTTGTTGTTGTTATTTGCGGTGGAGTCAACCCCAACTCATAGCGACCCCTCCTTGGGTTTCCGAGGCACTATCACTACGGAAGTAGGATTGCCCAACCTTCCTTCCGAAGAGTGATAAATTAGGAATTGACAATGTATTGCACAGGATTAATGAGTAATATTTAATATTTTATGGGGCATATTTAATTTGATAATAACAATCTTCATAAGAAAAGGGACGGATCTGGGAGAGTTTGAGTCCTCTTTTGCATAGCTATTTTCAGAATTGTTAAATTCCTAATGTTCTGAATGTATATTTATACTGAGCATTATAAATGTAAATTATTTAAAAGATAATTTAAAATGCACATGTCCACAGCAAAGTAATGTGCTATTATAATTAGAAAGGAATAAAACGGTTTCCTTGACCACAGGGATGATTAAATGTTAGAATAAACTACAAAGTCGTGTAATCTCCATTCCTCAAATAACATCTTAAAATCAGCTCACCAGTTACTGATGTGCTGCCTTACTTTCAAACACTTTTAAAAGTAAACCTAATTATTATTATTCATGTACGTAGATGAGATGCAGATTCAAGTCCTGGCTCTGCGCTTAACTAGGTAGATGACTCCGGGCAAGTCAGCCTCTCTGACCCTTGTTTCCCTGGGTTGTTAGGAGGATTATGCGAGATGTGTAAAGAATTACGAAACAGGTAGGTAATTAGTGTCCCTTTTTCTTCATAATTCAATGAATAATCAGAGTTACGAATTCCTTGCTCTGAATGCCTTTTTATTTTTCTAAACCTTTTTCTATTTAGAAGGGAGTAGTGTGGAACAAACTATTTGTTTTGAAGTTTGAGAACCCCTCTCCTTTCCCTCTTCTAAAGCTGTTGCTGTTTTTGCATTTAACTGAAGAGCTGTTTGGGGTAGTTGCTATTTTCAACACTTGAATTAAGCAATAGTAGATGTTTTTGAGGTGTGTTCTGACTGGTGTGGTCATGTGATGGTGTGTACAGTAACGTAAAGTGTCCCTGCAAGTTCTGGGAGCAGCGGTTACTTTTGTTAGAGCTGTTGTATTTTTAGGATTCAGGCTTAGTAACAGTCAAACCTGTAACCTTCACCACGTGTGATGAACTCAGTCTAGGAGTTGCAAAATAAGAAAGCTCCAGCTGTTCCCACTGTCTAATCACTCAGTAAGATTAAAGTTCCTTTCTGAATGTCTGCTTAATTTATAATGTTTGTGGTCATCATCTGTCTTTTCTTTGATTATGATTCTTTTAGCATATTTCTCTTTAATTTGTGGGTTTAATACTTGTCATTAAAACTTATGGGGATACACATTCATAGGTACTAAACTCATAATTTACCATTTTTAACACAATGTTAAAATACAGTTTTGCTATTGAATGTGTGCCTTGTGCTTTTCCTTGACGTCGCTGAGCACCGTAAGCATCAACTCTGATCTTTTCTGCTTATAAAGAAAAGTGATGTCAATAAAGATTAGGGTGGACTTTGAAGGAGGCGTCATTTATGAGTTGGATTGACTCGATGGCGGTGGGTTTTTTGGTTTTTCTGTTATTCTAGTTTGAGGAAAATCAAGCCTCAACTGGAGAAAAAGAAAATGCTCTTTGTGATTACTTTACATGAGTCTACTGTAACCAAGATAGAATTTATGGAAAATATGTCACAAAGCTAGCAGTCTCTAATATATGAAGGTGAAGAACATAGGTTAGGAATCACATTGTTATCTACAAAATTCTTGTCGCCATAATGTATTTTATTTGGGCAAGGATGAGCTGAGTTACTTAGGCCATATGCAGCAGAGATACATAATAAGTAATTATGTGTAGAGGTCTGGAGCTTGCAAGAGGGATTTAGGCAGTATGTATTGAGGCGTTCTCAGCAGATGATAATTAAAACCTTTGGAGAGGTTGACAGCACCCAAAGAGAACGTATAGAGTGAGCAAGCAGTGACTTGGAATCTTGAAGAACAGTAATATTTAAGAAGCAGAAAGAAAAGACTAAGGAGTGACCAGAGAAAGGAGAAAAACCAGGGAAGTATGTTGTTATGTGCCGTTAAGTCAGACCCGACTCATAGCGACCCCTCCTTGGGTTTCCCAGGCAGTAGTACCACTATAGAAGTAGATTGTCCAACCTTCCTTCCGAGGAGTGGCTGGTGGTTTTGAACCACCAGCCTTCTGGTTAGCAGTCACATGCCTTAGGCAAACCTTCTGGTTAGCAGTCACATGCCTTAGGCACTATGCTACCAGATCTCCCTGATTTTCATCATGAAAATCAAGGAAAGATAATAGTCCAGAAGGAGGGATGACTGGTAGTCAACGATACAATAAGATAGTAGCTGAGGAAGTGGGGCTCTTAGGATTTAGTGCTGAGGACCTCAGTTGCTGTTAGGTGCCATCAAGTCAGTTTTGACTCATGGCGACCTCCTGTGGCAGAGTAGAACTGCCCATGGAAGCAGATCAACAAGTCTTTCCCCCATGGAGCTGCTGAGTAGGTTTGAACTGCTAACCTTTTGGGAGAGCAGTTTTCATGAGTGATGGCAAAAATTAAGCCAGATCAATGGGTTGAGAAGTGTATGGGAGGTTAGGTTTTTTTTGGTTTGTTTCTTTGAAAGCTTGACTGAATGTGAAAAAAGAAAGGTAGCAAAAGAGGGATATTGTTTACTATTTTGATTTTTTAAATATGTTTTTTATTTGTAGGAACAATTCAATAAAGAAGCGAAGATTATTAAAAAAATACTCTTAATAGGGTCAGGAATTGCAATTAAATCAACAAATTATGCTGATGCGTTCCATGATTTTGGCATAAAATTTTTCTTGATAAAAATTATAACAGTTGATTTTAAACCAGGGAAGATATTAATTCTCTGTAATACTCTTATGCCATCTCATAGATACTATTTTGCTGCTTCCAGTCCTTGGTGTAACTTCCAATTACTTAAAGTATGAACCCTAAGAATAGCATATAAAATTGTTTGCAATTAGCCTCATTCCTATTGGGCCTCATCTCTTCTACCTTATATTTTACCTTGTGAGCCCCTGATACTGGGAAGCTTGAGGTTTGCTGAGCATATTTGGCCAAACCAAAAACCAAACTCCCTGCCGTCGAGTCGGTTCTGACTCATAGCGACCCTTCCTTGGGAGTCTATCTAGGAAGTAGATTGCCTGGTCTTCCTTCTGAGGAGTGACTGGTGGCTGTGAACTGCCAGCCTTTTTTTGGTTAGCAGTCCCCGCCAGCCTTGCCTGTCTGTACTCTCGACTTCTCATCTTTCCATTCTTCTCTCAAGTTGCCTCTAACCCCACCCGCCCTGCTCGTTGTCTCCTCTACCATTTTCCTTCTGTTGTACTGATCACATAATGTGATTTGCCGTCTACTGTCTTGGCCCTCCTGCTGTAGCTCCTTGAGAGGATACCCATGTCTTATTAATCATCTTATTGCCACACCAAAGACAGTGACTGGTTTAATGAATGAATGGAAACCGTGACCCTCAGAAGTGCATGTGCTGATGGCCACAGAGCTTAAGCTAGAACTTATATTTTCTGGATAAATCTCTATTGTGGAGCTCTGGTTGCGTAGTGCCTAAGGCACTTGACTGTTAACCAGAAGGCTGGCAGTTCAAACCCACCAGCAACTCCTTGGAAGGAAGATGGGGCAATCTACTTCCATAGTGACACTGTGTTGGAAACCCAAGGAGGGGTCGCTATGAGCTGGGTCCAACTCGACGGCACATAACAATCGTGTGATTAAGACTAACCCTGTGGATTTGTTACAGAATTTATTAAGGCATACGCACAAGGAGAGATCAGTAGATGAAATCTTAAATGAATTATATACTTAGAGGGGATGAAAAACAAATGTATAAAGAAGTTTTAAGAGTTCTGATGGGGCAGTCTATTTCCGTAAATATTTACCGCCTCAGAAACCCAATGAAGGTTGGTATGAGTTGGAATCAACTCGATGGCAGTGAGTTTGGTTTTTGTTTTTTGGTAGCACTTGACTACTAGCCACAAGGTTGGATGTTTGAAATTACCCAGAGGTTCCTCAGAAGACAAGCCTGGCATTCTGCTTCTGAAAGGTCACAGTTCAGGAGCCCCGTGGAGTAGTTTTACTCTGCACACATGGGGTGGCCAGGAGTTGGAATGAACTTGAGAGCAACTATCAACAACAATAATCAAGTTTTGATGAAGTGTATTCATGAAATTCATATATTTCTCTTCAGGAATATGATGAGGTCTCTGTAATGTAGATTATATCAAAGTCAGTTTAGTTAAAATAAAAAACAAAAGTTAAAGAAGTCTCTGATATCTATTAAAATAAACATTAACTTGTTTTGACATTAATTTATACATTACATGGGATACTAGAATTTAAGCATTATGTTTTAAAGTGTTATGTTTGTGATTTTGGTGAAAGTTTACAGAGCAAATTCACTTTCCATACAGTAGTTCACATACACTTTGTCTCATGAAGTTTACTACATTTTACCACAATGCAATAGCTCCCCTCCCATATCCTCCCCATAGTTACCTCTTCCCTGTGCCCTCCCTTGGTGAACTCCTGCCCCCGAGCTTGTCTCTCTGTGCATACACAGCCCTTCTGTTCTCCTGTGACTGTTCTCTCCAAGGAGTGTATCTACCTAGTGTAAATTTTCAGCTCATATGCCTGTCTTTTGTTTGGCTGGAAGCCACAGGAGTGGGTTCTGTTCCAGACCTGAAGAGCATCTAGGGGCCATAGTCTCAGTGATTCCATCAGTCTCTATTAGACCAGCAAACCTGGTCTCTTTTTTTTTTTCCAAATGATTTTGAGTTTTGTTCCACATGGTTCTCCCACTCTAACCAGGATCTCCTATATAGATCCCCCTCTCAGTGGTTGGCAGTAGTAGCCGGGCACCATCTAGTTCTTCTGGTCTCATAATGGTATAGGCTGAGGATCGTATGGTATACCAGTCGCTTGGACTAATTGTTTCCATGAATCTTTGATTTTCTTCATTCTTCTTTGCTCTGGACGAGGAGAGACCCATTGTTGCATCTAGATGGCTGCTTGCAGGCTTTTAAGATCCCAGTTGCTACTCACCAAAGTAGGATGTGGAACAGTTTTTTGTATAGTATGTTATGCCCCTTGAGCTTGATGTCCCCTGCGACTGTGGTCCTGAGTCTATATGTTTATAAAAATGGGCCGTTAAGACATTTTACTTAAAGTACTGAATTGTTACTTGAATTAAGTGCTTAGCTTCCTTCAAAATGTGTTATGTGTAAAACAAACTTAACACATGTCTTTATGTTTTATATTTTCTATATTTAATCCTAAAATAAGCCAATATACATTGGCAATTTATTATTAAACAGTTTTTACAAACTGACCACTCTTTGCCTAACTTCATATCTTTTTCCATTTCAACAACCAGAGCGGGACTGGCTGCCATCATGGAGGAGGAGCTGCAGCATTCACACTGTGTGAACTGTGTCAGCAGAAGGTGCATGACCCGACCAGAGCCTGGGATTTCCTGTGACTTGATTGGCTGTCCATTGGTTTGTGGAGCGGTTTTCCATTCTTGTAAAGCTGATGAACATCGACTTTTATGTCCATTTGAACGAGTGCCTTGTTTAAATAGTGACTTTGGATGTCCATTTATAATGGCCCGAAATAAAGTTGCTGAACATCTAGAAACATGCCCTGCAAGTGTGGTGTGCTGTACTATGGAGTGGAACCGATGGCCAGTTAGTTATGCAGACCGGAAATCATATGAAAATCTAAGCAGAGATGTTGATGAAGTGGCACAATTAGATATGGCCTTGGCTCTTCAAGACCAAAGGATGCTTTTAGAATCTCTCAAAGTAGCCACCATGATGTCAAAAGCGACTGATAAAGTATCAGGAGCTAGAGAACAAATTTCAGTGAAATCAAGTGTCCCAGAAATACCACATACGAATGGTTTGGTGTCTGTTGATGAAGAATCTTATGGTGCACTTTATCAAGCTACTGTAGAAACAACCAGAAGTTTGGCTGCTGCTTTAGATATCCTGAATACTGCCACAAGAGACATTGGCATGTTAAGTACAAGTCTCTGTGCATCTGAGAATGAAATGAGTGAAGAGCAAAGTACCAGCGAAAGCTTACAGGATAGAAACTTAAAAGACCAGGACCATCTTTATGACGATGAGATAGGAGCAGTAGGTGGAATTGACCACAACAACACAAGTCAGAATGCCCAATCTGAACAGAATGGTTCAAGTGATTTCTTATGTGGCTTAGATACAAGTTCTCATGGCACTTCTCTTTGTAATGGCTTTTCTTTGGAAAACATTTGTACACAAGTACAGAATCAGAATTTATCTAGTGATTCAAAACAAAGTAACTTAACAAATGGAGACTGTGTGGCATCAGATGGCACTTCAAAACCTTCCAATTCACTTTCAGTAGCAGCACAACTTAGGGAAGGAATACCGCCAGGTCCTTTGCCTAACGGCACAATTCAGCATATCCTCATGCCAGGTGATGAAGATGAAGAAGAGTTGTATTGGAGAAAAATAGACTTAGGGGACTTGAGGAATATGGATGTCTTGTCTTTTAGTCATTCTCCTTCATTCAAGTTTCTTACTAATTCATGTTGGTCCAAACCAAAGGAAGATAAAGCAGTGGATACATCAGATTTGGAAGTTGCAGAAGATCCCATGGGCCTGCAAGGAATAGATCTAATCACAGCAGCATTACTGTTTTGTTTAGGAGATTCTCCAGGTGGGAGGGGTATATCTGATAGTCGCATGGTTGACGTTTATCACATTGACTTTGGGACTCAGACTTTTTCACTTCCATCTGCAATATTAGCTACAAATACCATGGTTGGGGAAATAGCTTCAGCTTCAGCTTGTGATCATGCCAACCCACAGCTTTCCAATCCTAGTCCTTTTCAGACACTTGGGCTGGATTTAGTTTTGGAATGTGTCGCTAGGTACCAACCCAAGCAGCGTTCAATGTTTACATTTGTTTGTGGACAGTTATTTAGAAGGAAAGAATTTTCTTCACATTTTAAGAACGTGCATGGTGACATTCATGCTGGACTCAATGGCTGGATGGAGCAGAGATGTCCTTTAGCTTACTATGGCTGCACCTATTCTCAACGTAGATTCTGTCCATCAACACAAGGAGCAAAGATTATACATGACCGCCACTTGAGGTCATTTGGAGTCCAGCCATGCATATCTACAGTATTAGTAGAGCCTGCTAGAAACTGTGTGTTGGGATTACATAGTGACCATTTAAGTAGTCTTCCTTTTGAGCTCCTACAGCATATTGCAGGCTTTCTGGATGGCTTCAGTTTATGTCAACTCTCATGTGTATCCAAGTTAATGAGGGATGTGTGTGGCAGTCTGCTTCAGTCTCGTGGAATGGTCATACTGCAGTGGGGGAAAAGGAAGTATCCGGATGGAAATTCATCATGGCAGATAAAAGAAAAGGTTAGTTTAATCTTAATCTTAACTGTACCAGCCCTTTATTTTACATATAGTTATTGCTGCTTGCCATTGAGTGGACTGTGACTCATGGTGACCTTATGTACAAAACAAACATTGCCTGGTCCTGCGTCATCCTTTAATCTCCAGCATGCTCAAATCAGTAGTTGTGATTGTTGTACCAGTCTGTGTCACTGAGGGTCTTCCACGCCCTTGTTGGCCCTCTACTTCACCAAACATGATGTTGATTGTTTCCTCCTCATGATGGGTCCAAAGCAAGCTAGTGGGACATGTTCTGTTGTGATCCATAAGGTTTTCCCCAACTCATTTTTGGAGGTAGATTAGCAGACCTTTCTTCCTGCTCTGCCTTAGTCTGGAAGCCCTGCTGAAATCTGCTCACCATGCTAGTATTTGAAATAATTCCAGCCTCATAGCAACACGTAAGTCACCATAGTATGACAAACTGATAGTTGAGTGGTGGTAACATGTATTAGGCACTTAATACTGGTACTGATTAATTAATATCTTGTTGAAAATTTGTCCCCTAAAATTTACTGAGTCCATAGAATGGCAGGCTCCTTTTTAATGATAAATAATCAAGAAGTAGGATAGTTAGAATTGTTTGTCATAATCAGATTCATTGCAGACATCCTAGAATTAGATTCTAATCTAATGTAGCATAGTTGAGCAGTTCCATATCCCCTCCATTGTTCTGAGACAACTCTTATTTGGGTCCCTTTTACCACCAGAATCTTGGGTTCCAAAGAAAACATTTTCTTCATGGGACAACAAGGGTGGGAAGAGAGTTATTTCCTGCTTACAGTTGATAGTTTCGCTCTTCTTTTTAGTAACTTCTATCTTAGGACTTGGTTGTTTCAGGTAGAATTTAGGTACAGAGGTAAGAAAAAGCTATAACTACTGCTACAGAGACATGAATAAGTAGTCAATAGAGTATTTGAGGGATGTTGTTGTTAGATACCGTCGAGTCAGCTCCGACTTATAGAGACCCTGTGTAAAACAGAATGAAATACTGCCCAGTTGTGCTCCATCCTCACAGTCCTTTCTATACCTGAGCCCGTCATTGCAGCCACTGTGCCAGTCTGTCTCGTTGAGAGTCTTCCCCTTTTCACTGGCCCTCCACTTTACCAAGCATGATACCCTTCTCCAGGGAATGGTCCCTTCTGACAGCATGACCAAAGTAGGTGAGGTGCAGTCTGGCCCTTCTCTCTTCCAAGGAGCATTCTGGCTGCACTTCCTCCAGGCCAGAATTGTTAGTTCTCCTGGCAGTCCATGGCACTTTCAGTATTCTTCTCCAACACAGAGAACATAAATGGATGGGTGTGGGTATGTACAAGACTGACATGAGATAAGAGTAAGGCAGTGGGATTTGATAGTGTTGATGGAACGCTGTCTGGGTTTAGTAGAGTACACTAAAGGGGTAGGCACTAGGAGCTTCGACTGGAGATTTGGCAGGCCTGGGAACAAATCCTGCGCCACCAGTTTCCTCCTATGGTAGCCTACTTTTGCCCAGTTCCTATTTGAAGCAGTATCCAGTAGAAACTAGAAGACATTGCAAATAGCTTTAATTGAAGTGTTTTTTTGTTTTAGAAAATTTGGGATGTGAAACTGCAGGAATTTTGATAAACTTTGCATTTGGTTGCACAGGGTTAACATTTCCTGGTTATTCTTAACACCCTCAGATTTCCTTTTGCTCATTGCCCTAGTTTTTCAGAATTCTACATCTACTTCTGTGTACTCTTGAGACACTTTAATAATAAGTGAACTCACAAATTATTGTATCTTTTTTCCCCCCACTGGGACTTCTGGTGGGAAGAAGTTTTATACCTGTTTTTTTATATTGTGTTTTCTGGATAACTTGCTGTCTGTTTGGCCTGTTTCATCTGTAAGATGGGACACTGAGCATGGCTTTTTCTTGTCCTTGCCCCTGGTATTGACATATGAGATGAAATCCTTTGATTCCTGTGAAGGATTTCATCTACGCTGGAGTTTGAATTGCCATCATTTACATGGATTACTCACATATCCATATCCTAGCCATTTATTTTCTCCTGTGAACTCCCCCCAGTATTACAAGTGTCTGTTGGACACCTCCACCTGGTTATTTCATAGCGTCCTTAAACTCAACATGTCTGACCTACAACAACTACGTGAGTTTCTACTTCCAAGTGGGTCCCCCTTTTCCAATGTAGGCTCTATCTAAGAACTAGTGTGATAGGTACTTGTTAAATGCAATACTTACACACTCCTCAGGAACTCTAGTGGCAAAATGCCTAAGGCATTTGACTGCTAACCAGAAGGCTGGCAGTTCAAACCCACCAGCCAGTCCTCAAAAGGAAGATTGGGCAATCTACTGCCTCGAAAACCCAAGGAGAGGTCGCTGTGAGTTGGTTCCGACTCCATAGCAGTGAGTTTGGTTTTTATGCTGTCACTGGAGTGCTTAAAAACTTCTTTAATGCTTGTCCATCATGCCTGAGATACAGGCAGACTCCTTGATGAAACACTTCAGGTTTTTCCCAAAAAGTAAGTTTTTCCCTTACTTACCTCTTCACTTTCTCTTGTCAGTTACACTTCAGCCACTTTGAGTTGCTTAGTTTCCTGTTTTCTTTCCTGCCTCTCAGTCTTTGACTGTGTTGTCCTTAATCCTACATTTGAGCACTTGAAGTTTGTTAGACATTGTATTAAGCACTTTACTTTCCTTAATTTATTTAACTCACTGTCATCGGTTTAGGAATTCAGCAGGTTCGGAGAGATTGAGTAACTCAGTCAACTAACTGATGAATGCAGATACAGGCAGCCTGGTCCTGGAGTTTCTGACCTTCAGCTCCTTGCTAAGTCCTGCTAACTCTTTAGGTCTTGCTTCCTCACAAAAGCCCTCTAGAAGCCCCACCTGAAACCCCCGGGGAGGTGGACTGCTCTCTACCTTGTGGGACCCCATTATATACTGCTGCTAAAGCCCTGGTAGGAGCTCTGGTAGCATAGTGCCTAAGGCACTTGACTGCTAACCAGAAGACTGGCGGTTCAAACCCACTAGCCACTCCTCGGAAGGAAGATAGGCCAATCTACTTCTGTAGTGATACCACCTTGGAAACCCAAGGAGGAATTGCTATGAGTCAGGTCCGACTCGACGGCACATAACAACAACAACAACAACAAACACCTTGTCACACCAATTTGAAATTCATTGTCAGTTTTCTTCATTAGATTCTTAAGTTCCTTAAAAATGAGAGTCTCTGGTTAACCAGAATATTGTACTGCCCAACACCAGACCAGTGCTATCTAGTTGATTCTGACTCACAGTGACCCTATAGGACAGAGTAGAAGTTCCCTATAGGGTTTCCAAAGCTGTAAATCTTTATGGAAGCAGACTGCCACATCTTTCTCCCACAGAGCAGCTGGTGGGTTCAAACCCACTGACTTTTTGGCTAGCAGCTCAGCACTTAGCCATTGTGCCACCAGGACACAGCACCAGCCACATAGCAGGCACTAAGTAGTACATGGCTTGATTCTTGAATGAAGGAATGATTGATTATTAAGAAGCCTTATCATGAGGAGGTGGGAGCCATCCACTTTTTTGCGTCCTTTTCCCCAGACTTAATTGTGTGGAAGTATGGAGGGTGCTTGCCAGCCTTGAACCTCTCAGTTCATTTCTGCTGAAGCTCGATGTAAACTCCTACTGACCCCTGTAGTTTTATGCATTTGGAGGACTGTAAGAGAGGCTAGTGACATCTCTAATATCTATTAGTAGCATTTTATAGGGTTTTGCTGACTCTAGGGAAATTATTCCATACATGGTAATTGAACATAGCCCTGAGGAGTATGAGGAGTCCTCATTGGGCTGAACAGTGACTTCTGTTACCAGCTGAAAAATGATTTTGTTCTCACAGAATTTAAAGGCATCTAGCCACCCCTGGAAGTTACCATCACCCTCTCCTGAGAAGTTGTAATGAGTGCTGGGGGCTTCCCTCAAAGCCGCTACAGTTTACCATGTAGTCGGTGTTCTCTCACTAGCCCTTTGGCTATTGACGAGCCCAGTTGTGATGCTTAGGCCTGTGCTTGTTACTTAGGGCTGCCCTGTTCCATTCATGCTTGGTACCTGTGTTCAGGAAGCTTTGTCTTTTGGATTATATAAACAAGAGGGGGCCACAAAGGTCAGCTGATCTAATTGTCAACTTGATAAGGACAAAGACCGAATCGGATTTTGTTTGCCCTTTCATCCCTAGCAGCTGATAGAGAGCTTGGACCATAGTAGGCATTCTGTAAATATTTCTTGAAAGAATGCATACATGTATGGGCCAATACACTCAACATTTCCCTGTATTGTTTATTCTGAAATACGCCCCACTGTCTATCTTACACAGCTGTATTTGGTATCATTTAATAAATGATAATTACATCTTTTTTTTTAAAAAAAAAAAAAAGTCAGCTGGATTTTAATAAGATGACAGTGCTTCAGAGCCAGGAGCTGCTAAGTGGGCAAAAGAGAAAATAGCTCATAGTTTTACCACCAAACACATGAATGGGGATGACAGGTGAGTATTTTGCTTAGAAACACATTTTACAATAATAAGGACTAAGATAGGATTCATTTAACAAAAGCTCTTTCTATATAAATTTTCAGAAACGTTTTGAACTGAAGCACCTACATTCTTGATCTTTACTAAGTCCCTTTAGTACTGGTAAATAGTCTATGGAAGATAAACTACCTTAGCACAATATTCTAGGGTATTCTTCAGTATATTTTATGTAATGTAATAGGAATGGTAGAAATACCTGGAGAGAAAAATAACACTTGTATTGCCAATATCTCCAGACAGTGGACAATTCTATGTAGCCAATTGGATATCCTGAAAGAAGAGTGTATAGTATATATTAGCTTATAGGAAGTGACTGAGTTCTTGAGGTTGTGGGTTTTAAATTGTTTTAATTAAGTTTTTTTTTTTTCTTTTTTTAAATTTTGTGACTTGGGTGAAGGTTTACAGAGCAATACAAATTTTTATTAGTAAAAGTGAGATTGGCATGATTTTTAACGTGAGTTTTGGCCTTCTTTTGGTTATATTTATTGATGTCATATGCCATAGTAGTGGTTATCCATTGTAGATAGTTGATAAAGAGATTTGTATCCAAACATTTACTGCTTTTCAGTTGTTTAGCTAACTACTTGAAACTGTTTCTCGGACAGTCCAAATGTGTGCAGCTACTGCAAGAAGTGCACTTGATTGTAAATTTATTTGTTTAAATCTGAAGTAGACTTTTCTTCTAGGTATGGCGATTCAGTACTGCGTTTTGTTCTGTTAATGAATGGAAATTTGCTGACATCCTGAGCATGGCTGACCACTTGAAGAGATGCAGTTACAATATTGTAGAGAAGCGGGAGGAAGCAATCCCACTGCCGTGTATGTGTGTGACACGGGAACTCACTAAGGAAGGACGTTCACTGCGCTCGGTTTTGAAACCTGTAGTTTAAAGACTTTAAAAACTATAACTCCACTTGCACAGACATGCAAACATGTAGTGTAATTTCTTTGTAATATGTGACACTTTATTAATGTATTAAAGACTACAACTAGCTAAATTTATTGTCACTATGTATATAATGTTTTGAAGTGACATATATTTTTGTAAAATAAGTACTGTTTAGTTGGGAAAAAAGTTGCCTTAATGTTTGAAATGTGTGAAATTTTTGGAACTTGCTGGACAGGGTGATTTAATTTTTAGGTATATAATTTTTGAAATTAATATTTTAAATGGTGTGCATATTCTGATTCTTAAGTTCTTGGCTTCTTATACTGACAAGATCCTGACCAAACAATTTATTCCTCATGTTTTCTGTGGGTTGTAACCCATGCATTCAAAAAGCAAAACATAGATTATTAAGGGGGGAAAAAAAAAAAAACATTCAAATGCTTTGAGCACTCCCATAAGATCACTATAAGGTTTTTATCTCTAGTGCTCCTCTTAGACGATTGTTGGTACATAGATAATCTCTAATATGTATTTAAATAATATTTGAAGTCATGACTGTTTGGTAATGCCATTGATCATGTTTTAAAAATAATCCACAAGATGTAGTCGTCTTAGGTATTACTAACGCTCATACCGAGAGTGTCCATATGCAGCTTTCTTTTTCGTTAGATGCCACATCCAAAGACTCCGGGCAACGTGTTATGTGTCAGGTTAATGCAAAAACAAACAAAAACCTGTGAATTTAATTTGAAACTGTTTATGGTATTCTGTATTTGCTAGTATTTGGTGTTTGGAGAAAAGTGAATAATATACCTCATTTTAAGTTTGAATTGGGCATATTATGTGAATATATATCAAATACTCGGAATGAGAAGGGCTTAACAGTTTTTTTCCATAAGCTTTTTAAAAATTTGTCTTTGATATTTATTTAAAAACTACAACTGTTGTGTTAAGACATTTAAAATGTGAAATTTGGTATCGTCTTTGTAAGATGACAATCATGAAATGCAGAAACCTATCTTGATTGGCAGTCTTAAAACATTTCCAAGTTAATTCCCACACACTTCTCTAACAAAAACTGAGAATTGCATCTTTGTATAAAGATCTAGGTATAATAGGAAAATATTCAAAGGTCAACTCTTGAAGTATTTTACTATAACTTTCAAATTGATTTATACTCTTAACGTGATGTGGTCAGACAAAAAAAAAATGAGCACATCCATATTTAGAATTAAATTGTGAAGAGGGGGACATATACTTGTATAACTTATTTTAAGTAACTTAATGGCATTTGGTAGTCTACAATGGTGGCAAGTTACCTTGTTAGAAGTATGAAAACTATTGTATCTTCTCTTCCTATATTTGTCCCTGAGGGTGCTATGTTGTTACTGGGTTCTTGATTCCCATATATGGCAATCAAACTAGGCAGAGCCTTCCTTGGGCATTAGAGAAGAATTTTCAACTACTTAAGACTTGTTTTGGTTGGATCAAGTTCTTAGCACAGTTGAAAAACAGCATTAAAGACTAATCAGTTGTTGTGCCTCACCTTTTTAATTAGTAGAGTTACTACACTTACTTCTAAGTGCTTAAACTTTGTTTTTCAACTGTAAGATTAAATTGCATAAAGTTTCTCTTTTAGTGAAAAAGCCAGGAGTAAGATATCAAATACTGTAAAATATAAGTCTGCCTTTTAAAAGTTTTGCTGAAGAGTGTGTCTTTGGTTACGATAGCACAAGCATTAACTTTTTTTTTTTTTTAAATGGTTGTGCATTTTTAAATCCATGATTTTTACATTTAGATGTCTTGTTTCCACACTGGATCGTGAGATATTTAACATTTTTTCCACCTTAAATTTCTTTTACACATCTTTGGCTGTTCTCTCTTTTGTTTGTTATGCCACCATATTATTTTGTTAAGATGTTTTCTTTGTGCTACATTTTTTCAAAATCTAATAAAATTAATGTTTTCCCATTTTATGGCTCAGTAACTTAAAAACCAGAACTTTCATTTAAATAAATCTCAGTACTTTGATGAATTCTAGACACAGTCATGTTGTTTCTTTGTGTGGCTTTTCTGCCTGCTGTTCAACTTTCTTGTTGATTGACTGCCATTGCTTGCCCAGGTTTCACTGGTTGAGCATTAAAAACTTTTTTTTTTTTAATTTGGGAAGCTCATTAGTTAGACTTCTTTGCCCCCTCAGGGTCCTCTTGAAAGTAGTCCCTCCCGGGGGCATTGAAAGGCTGAAGAGCTGGTGGCATGATGATTTTTCTAAGACTTATAATGGGAATAATCTATCCAGCCTTTAAGCTTGAGGAGTTTTGTGTGGTGGTTGAGTAGGTTGTCATTTGAGAAGTCTTTGTCCTGAGTCTCTGCTAACCATCTAGATAAAGGGCAGGCATCAGGATGGAAGGCACCAATCCGAATTCACTTTTATCCTCTGCATCTTTCCTCGGGAAAGCTTAACGTCTGTGGATTTCTCTGTAACTGGCTTGTGAGACTCATACAGCACTTACAGTACTGGTTTTGAAAGTGTGGTCCCTGGTCCAGGAGACTCAAGCATCGGTGAGCATTAGAAGTATAAATTCTTGGCCCCTCCCCAGACTTACTGAATCAGAAACTCTGGGGTGGGAACCAGCCTTCTTTCACAAGGCCTCCAGGTGATTGATTCTGGTGCCTGATAGAGTGTGAGAACTTAGAGGAAAGCCTGAGAGACAGCAGCTCCTGCTTTGCGTGTGTACACGTGTGGGTATATACCCATGTGCAATTCAAACTGAGTATAACGCGGATGTGTTAATATTAATTAATGGTTAAAATAAGGTGATATAGCTAGTTGTTGCAATCTTTTAGCCGTATGGCAAAATAAGTTGTGTATTATGATTGTTGGACATTTTTGTTTTAACTAGTATGTACTAGTATTTAAAATTGACTGTTACCAGTATTTCACTGATGTTTCTTCTGTTCAAGTTTAATTACAATGCAAGTTTTAGTTCATTAGCACTAACATTTAGCCTAGTCATCATTCATCGTGTTCAGTGGTTGTGGAGTCATGTGAACAAATGAGATTTCTAGGATAAGCAGAGAGTAGAAGTAGAAGAATGTGGGGTGAAATACTATAGGAATATTCGTAGGAATCCGTTCAGTCTGTCAATAGGGGTATTAATTGGCAGTAGTATAGGATTTATTTTTTTTGTCTTTGACTCTAGCCTGTGTATCCCATCAGTGTTGCTATTTTTAACTATCCTTTGCCATTGGATATTATACTCTTAATCCAATAATGGCGTTTTCTACTAAACTTCCATATCCGGTAAAGGTATGGTGGTTTATATTACGTTGATAAATTTTACCTGTGGATTTGATTGTAGTTTTAGGAATTTGAAAGCAAAGCAAGTTTCTTTTAAGTTTTGCATCCTAACCTAAAAGACCTATTGTTGTTGTTATGTGCTGTCAAGTTGGACCCGACTGATAGTGACCCCTTTTTGGGTTTCTGAGGCAGTATCACTACAGAAGTTTTTTTTTTTAATTTCTTAAGGAATAGTTATGCAAACATTAAGAAATATATTTGGCTCATGCACGGCCCGCCACATGGGCACTGATGCGATTGGAAGCTACTGAAGGATGTGTTTTAATATGCAGTAGAAAGAAAGCAGTTGGCCTTCATTCTATGAAAAGATTGGAAAGCCTTTCGACAGAGAATTTCTGTCATGTTTGCCTGGTGCTCTACATGTTGTACTAAAACTCCTTTACTTGCTTAACATACTCATGAAGCCTAGAAAAAGGGAATATAAGTAAAGCCTTGAAAAAACAAAAGAAACTCAACAGTTGCTTGTTTCATTGTGTTTAAAATAATACTATGATTTTTTTTTTTTTTTTAGGATTTGATCTAAATCTGCTTAAAAAGCCAAACAAACTCCCAATCCAGTTTGAGCATTATCAATATAAAGGCCTACTGGTAAAGTACTTTCAAGATAAAATAAGGGAAGACAGAGGATGATTTCTTTAAAAGTCACCTTGTATGCAATTACTTTTAAAAAGATCAAAGTAAGAGCAAAAGATAAGACCTTTCTAATTTCCATTTTATAGATGAGGAAACTGAAGTAGTCCAACTCGAGTGTTCTGGGATATTTGAGAGAGAAATCTATTCTTCAGTGGTTCACTTTTCTGCTGTATAGATGTGGAGAGGGAAGGAAAAATCCTTAGATGGAAGGAAATTATTCTGGAAAATATTGCTTGTAATATTCTTAATTAGTGTTTTGGAAAGAATTATTGGGTAATATCAAAAGGAAAAAAATAAAAACTAACCAAAATTTTGCAGAATTTTTATAAGCATTTTATGGATACTTGATTAATAACAGTCTTTAAACTCATATATTCATTTGACATTTATGAATTGTCCAGGTTGATTTAAATAACATCTTGCAATGTATCAGTAGAGGTACAGAAATACATCTTGAGTTGCTTCATTACCTTAGAACATTTCAAAACTGACATTTTTGTGTTCAGATTTTTTAATATCTGGATGTATTTGTGGAGAGTAATTTTTCATTTTAAACAAACTACAAAGTGGGTGACAAGGAAGATCGATGAACATGCATTAATGTAAAACCCCATTGATGAAGTCTCTTAAAACTTTTATCTTTTGACATGTTGGATTGAAGCTTCCATTTGCTATGAAGAAAAGCATTTCTGAAGCAAACTAACGTAAATCAGGGAAATACGTCGTTTTTATTAACATCAATAGAATTTTAAGCATCCCCAAATCAATTTATTAACCCATTTGTATGCAAATACTGAGACAGTAGGAAACGATTCTTCGATACATAACTAATCCTAGAGGTGGTGATAGTTCATATACTTGAAAGTAATAAAACTGCATTTCTGTTGACCTCTCAGGACTGGTGCATCGTGTCCAGTGGTCCATTCCCAGTGAAAGCCATTTTATCAGACTTAATCTGAACTCAAACTAATAGAAGATGTTAGTTTTTTTTCCTCCTCAGTCAAGATCCTTCCACAGGTTGGTATATGTGTTCATTCTTTGGCAGAGGAACTGACTAGAATTAGGATGGTTTTCTAAACTCCTTCCAGTCAAAAGGTAACAATAATAATTATTATTCAGTGGTACTTACAGAGTCTCATAATATGAAAGCAGTAACTATAAGTTTTAATTGATCAAAAGATTAACGTTGAAAGAAGAGGCCCTTGCCCTTGGCTAGTCCTCCAAGAAACTTTTTTTTTTTAACCACATTTGAAGTCTTTTTCATATTAATTGGCGTCATCGCTTATTTGTCTTGTGACAGTTTTCTGACCAGGTGAGCAAAAAGCTTAGAGAAAGCACCTAGAGGCTTTTAAAAACTACTTCTCCTGCTCATCAATCTAAAGTGTCCTTTGGATCAGTAAGTTTAGATTTGAGTACCTAACTTACCTTCTTTTAAAGTCCCTTTTACCTCTCCAATTAAAAAGCAAATTTGTAGTATTGAAAAATCGAAGTATCAGCTTTTAGGTTTAACCACCTTACTTGATTAAAAGAAATTAAACAGTAGAAATGGAAACAATGTGTACTACATCTGTTCAAGAGTAAAATTACCCAATGAATATTTAATTATACCAACTGGATGTCTTTTATACCAACTGATAGCTTTCAAAAATTGTGGTCTAGATTAGAAAGCGGTTTGAAATAACAGTATTGATTCCCTTATGACATTCCAAAAGCTTTGTGATAACAGCCTTGGCATATTAAATAAATTTTTTTTGAATGTTTGATAATCTGGTGGACATGAATTGTAAAGATTTTTATGCGTTTAAAATGTTAAAGCTGTACTGTTCATTTGATCAGAGCGTTTAAGTCAGTACTGAAAACTTGAATTGCATTCTGAAAGGTATTTGAACTGACTCGTTGACTCCTGTAGACATCATTTAGTTTCTAGCACGTCTTCCCTTGCTCATGATTTACATTAATAGTTGGCTTTTATCTTAAATTTAGAAGTGCATGGTGTTTAACATGCTAAGTGGAAGAAGCCAGACAAAAAAGGCCACATACTGTTTGAATCTATTTGTATGAAATATCCAGAACTAGAGATCCAAGATCAGTGGTTGCTGGGGGGCGGGGGTGGCAAGTGCTTAATGGGTATAGGGTGTCAGTCTTATAGGGGTGATGAAAACGTTACTAGAGCTATGTAGTGGTGATGGTTGCACAACATTGTCAATGTAATATATGCCACTCAATTATACCCTTAAAGTGGTTAATACTGTAAATTTTATATGTATTTTATTATAGTTAAATAACAAAAGAGAAGGTATTTCCATCATTACCCGAACCAAAAGTGCAGTATTTTTAGGGTTTGTGGAATGCTCAAGTTATGGTTTAGAATTAATTTATAGCATTAGTAATGTGACAGATTTATTCAGTTTAGAGTCCTAATGAAATTCATGAAACCAGTCACAGAAGTACTGCTGACAGAAGCAGAAAAAAACCTTTTAATTTATCAGAATTTCCATGCATTTACTACAGCTGTGACAGTGAGTAATTGGCTTCCATGTCAATGTTCATTTTTCGCCTTTTGCGCTTTATTAAAATTCCTCATAGCACATCTTGATCACACTTTTTAATGGTCTGTTTTTAAAATCATGCTTTGAAAAAAATTGTATAATTTTCAGGGTTATTTTTTATAGTTTTATATTTGTGTTCCTTTTAAAGAGCAATTGCAAACTCTGTGTTTACACAAGCCTAAATTAATAAATTGAATGTGATGTATACATTTTGTACTCGCTTGTGGGGAAAAAATGTTGAAGATTGGGATTGTTAGAGACTAATAAGATTTTGTTTCACTTATATTTGGGGAAATTGGAGCTGTGAGTTTGTCGGTGTGTTTGTTCACTCAGTACGTGTTTAGTCAATGCTCATGTCAGGCACTGTGTAGGCCTAGTCCTGGAAGGTTGTGAACGTACCTAAAGGTACCCAGGTAATTACTGCTAGTATTACTACTGGTGACGGGTATGAGGAGGAGGAGGAGTAATGACACCAGACCACAGGTCTCTTTTCTCAGTAAGGAGCTTTTCCTACTGTGCTACTGTTCTTCCAACATTGGCAGCATTTCTCTCTATATGATTTGAAGAAAAACAGATCAACATGCGAGATGAACAAGTGACAGAGGAGTGAAGGCTTTAGTCAGAGAGATCCACTTTAAATGGTTCTTCATGTAATAACTTTCCTCCAAACACTTCAGAGAGAGATTCTTTAGTACACAGTACAATACACATGGTCATGAGTAGTTTACTACTTGAGGAATTCATTCATTCATTCATTCATTTAATTTTATTTTGATTTGGGTGAAGATTTACAGAGTAAATTCACTTTTCATACAGCAGTTCACATATACTTTGTTTCATGTCATTGACCAAAATTTACAATACAACAGCTCCCCTCCCACTTCCTTCCCATAGTTACCTCTTCCCAGTGTCCATCCCTCCATACTCTTCTGCACCCTG
>NW_006922105.1:1095610-1117810 GCF_000298275.1 Orycteropus afer afer | reverse complement strand
TTCCCTTCAAGGCTCAGGAGTCCAAGATTATCTTCTGTGTCTGTGTTAATTGGTTTCCCTTTTCTTTGTTGAAGAGGATCTGTGCAATCCTTCTGCCTAGTCTGCCATCTTGCCGGAACTCCCAGGAATACATTTCTTAACAATTACATTTATTTTTATGCCTTTGGGAAGGTGGTATTTTCAGATATGCTAAACCAACGATTTTTCACTGTGTTCTAAGGAGCCAACTTTAGCAAATTGTTGAGTCAAATCAATGTTAAAAAAGACAGCTTTGCAAGTAATTGTCCCTCATAACTGGAGGTATGTATGCCAATCGATCTGTGTGTTTGCTTCAAGTTAAACACAACTTTTAAAAAAAGCCAGTTGCTTTGAGCTGATTATGACTCAGAGTAGAACTGTGGTCCATGGGATTTATAATCATTGCGATCTTTTGCAAGTTTATGACCAGACCTTTCTTTCAAGACACCTCTGAGTGGAATCAAATCACCAACTTAACTGTTAGAAGTCAGCTCTTAGCCATTTGTGCCATCCAAGGGCCCCTGAATAACAATTAGTATAATTAAATGACCGCAACAGGAGCAGCTCTGCTGGTATAGTGGTTACAGTGGCAGTTAGCAGCTAACTGAAAGGTTGGTGGTTCAAACTCACCAGCCCTTCCCAGGAGAAAGATAAGGCAGTCTGGTTCTGTCAATATTTACAGCTTTGTAAACTTGATGGGGCAGTTCTGCTCTGTCCTGTAGGGTCATTACGGGTTGCAGTCAACTTGATGGCAGTCGGTTTGGGTTTGACAGAACTAAACTGTCAGTATAAACATAAAGTAGACAAGAAAAGACACCCTACAATAGCTTTACTTGCACAGTACAGTAGGGTCCAAAGTCAGGGAATGGAAACAAAGTAAATAATTGTGATAATTGAAGTTTGTGGTGATTATTTACATCATTGATTTCTTAGTTTTGTGGTTTTCCAAATTTAGCATCACCTCTTACTCCATCCTTTTGCATGCTACATTTCTGCTGCTTTGTAATTCTCATCATTTCCAAAACTTCGTATCTTTTCATGTCTCTGAGCCTTTGCATATACTATTTCCTTTGCCTAGAATATTCTTTCCCAACTTCTTTGCCTGGTAAACTTCAGTTCGTTGATGAGGATCCAGTTCAGGTCTTGCCTGCTTTTTTTCTTAGACCCTACCAAGCCTATGTGTCATTCCTTATATGTGTAGCTGTTACTTTAGTAATTTCTTTTTTCAGTATTGACCACACTGCACTGCCACTATCTATCTGCTGGTACACTGCGAGAGATCATGGACCCCTCAAAGTAGAAACCATGCCTTATACCGTGCCTAACTTGATTGAATCCCTGTGCCTACACAGCTTACACACAGATGGTATCCAGTAGATATTTGTTGAACTGATGAGACCAAAAAAAAAATTAATATCTTTAAATGCTGTTTCAGTTAGCTTTTGCTGCATAACATGACACTTCAGAATTTCATGGCTTAAAACAATTTATGTAGGTCATGATTGGCTGACTGACTTGACTTGGCTGATCTGTGCTGACTTGGCTCACACATCCATGGTCACCTGGTGGGTTAACTGGAGGTTAGTTGATCTAAGACAGCCTTACTCACATGTCTGGCAGTTGGCAGGCTGTTGGCTGGGGTGATAGGGATGATTAAACTGTATCTCTCTCATCATCCATCAGGCTAGCCCAGGCTTATTTACAGGGCAGTTACAGGAGCAGTAAGAGAGTATACCCTAATGTGCAGGCCCTTTCCAAGCACTGCTTTGTCACTTTTGTTAATATCCCGTTTCCAAAGCAGTCATGTGGGCAGTGCAGATTCAAGGGTTAGAGATAAAGACTACCTCTTGATGGAAGCAGGTACAGAGTCATTGCAAGTGAGTGCATATATGGAGTGGAAGGAGCCTTGGTGGTGCAGAGGTTAACTGTTTGCTGAAAGAAAGGTTGGTAATTCAAACCCACTGGTCACCCCATGGGAGAAATGTGGCATTCTGCTTCCATAAAGATTTACAGCCTTAGAAGCCTTATAGGGCAGTTCTACTCTGCCCTGTAAGGTCACTATGAGTTGGAATTGACTCAAGGATAACAGGTTACATGGGAAGAATCATATCCATTTAAATCTGTTAAAAATGCCTGGGCAATTTCCAAATTTGATATTCTCTCCATCACTTTAAATTTTCCAGATTTTTTTCTAACCAGCAAAACTCCCTGTATATTAAAAACTACAGCCAAGTTAAATTCATATTTCTGCTTTTAAAAAAGCAAAAGACTGGAGAGAAAGACTGTAATAAAGTGTTTTGTTCTCCAGAAAATTTTTGTAAGGCTTTCTTGGGAGGGATGGAGTCAGAGTAAATGAATTAATTCTTGAAAGGCCTCTATGTTCTTAAGGGAGGGTGTTCTGGTTACCTAGCACTGCTCTGACAAGAATATACCACCAATGGGAGGACTTGAACAAACAGGAGTTTATTCTCTTAGCAGTTCGGAGGCCAGAAGTCCGAATTCCAGGTGTCAGGATCTAGGGGCTGGGTGAAAGCCCCTTGACCCTGGGCTTCAGCTCTGCCTCCTGCTCCCATCCCACTGAAGCTAGAGGCTTTTCTTCACTCAGCTGCTGACTGCTGAGGCTGACAAGCCGAAGTTTGACAAGTAAAAAGACACAGTCCCGATGTTACCAAGCCATACAGCAGGCCATTAATTCAAGTCCATTGTAAGTCCCAAGGTTGGCAGGGCATGGCAGGCTGCGGAAAAATGACTCGAGTTCATGCAGAGTTCAAGTGTGCCATAAACTAGAGACCATTCCCAAAGCTGCTGCCCATATATGGGAAGCAGACCACATCCCTAAAGCAGCTACTTAGCTGCTTGTGGTAGATCCCACTAGAGTTGATGGCTAGTCTCATCATGGGGAGTAACTACCACCAGCTGCCCAGCCACTCAACCAGGCCCAGCCAAGTTGACATACAACTTTAACTATCACAAAGGGTCAGGAACTTCCCCATTCTGTACCTGTCCCAGAGTGGAGGTGTGTGATGCAGAGGTCATGGATAAGGATTTTCTCAAGGATTCTTGATAAAGAGTAGTATGGGGTTGTGGTAATTGTGTGACAACTTGGCTGGGCTGTGATACTGAGTGGCTTAGCAGCTGGATGGAGTTCTTCCTCGTGATGATATTGGATGTGGTATAATCACATTCGTGGTAGAATCTGCTGTGACCAATCAGTTGAAAAGGAGTTGCCTTCGGGATGTGGTGTGATTCCAGTATAAATGGAAAGGATTCTGCATTTGGATCATGAGTCATCATCTCCAGTTCTTAGACTTGAATCGTGGTCTACTGTGTAGCCTGCTTATCTTGTGATTGTTTCTGGACTTGAACCGGTGGCCTGCCATGTTGCCTGCGGATCTTGGGATTGTTGCCTTCAAAGCCTGTGAGCCAACAATCTGCTATTTTACCTGCCAGTTTTGGATTCATCAGCCTCAGCAGCCAACAGCTCTGTGAGTCAGGAGAAGCCTCCAGCTTGCTCCAGTGGACCCTGTTCTAAAACTTCTTTGGCTCATGAGCCATATTTCCTTCAATGCCACTCTGTTGAAGGAGTGAGCCACTTGGGATTCCAACCATATTCAGTTTTAGAATAAAAGCCCTAAAGAAGTAACATTGATAAGAAATTTGGAGGCTTTGGAGATATGTAAAGAGGTGGAGTTTTATGGTAAATATTTATGTAGGAGGATAATTCTCAGTAACAATAGTGAGAGAAGGACCTTATCCTGAGGGCTACTTACAGCAGCTGCAAATGATGGGCACCATCACCTGTGGTAAGTGCAGCAGGAAGGAGCCGCTTAGGCACAGAGCAGCAATGCAGGGGAGCGTTATAGTGGTAAAGGGTCTGCTTGGGGACAAGAGAGAGAAGAACTTCCTGGTTAGAAGTTGGAGAAGATTTGTGGAGAGTAGAAATAGAGAGTTGGTGGTGGTTCAGTGGTAGAATTCCTCCCTGCCTGACATACCTCATATGCAGCCTCTGTCATGAGAGGCTTGTGTGTTTTTGTGATGCTGAACAGGTTTCAGTGGAGCTTCCAGATTAAGACAGACTAGGAAGAAAGGCCTGGTGATCAACTTTAGAAAATCAGCCAATGAAAACCCATGCATCCAGTCTACAGCCAATCATGGGGATGGCACAGGGCCGGGCACAGTGTCATTCTGTTGTGCCTGGGCCTGCCCTGAGTTGACTGACTCGGCAGCAGCTAACGACAACAGCCATGCCAGTGGGCATTTTCTCAAGAAACTTAGGGAAATTTTGGCTTGCTTTCAACTTTCGGTCAAAATTTTTTAATAGGACACCACAAATTGTACTGGGCACAAGGCTGGCCCCACTTTATACAAATTACATAAACCAAACCAAGCCCATTGCCGTGGAATTGGATCCGACTCATAGTGACCCCTCCTTGGGTTTCTGAGGCAGCATCACTACGGAAGTTGATTGCCCAACCTTCCTTCCGAGGAGTGGCTGGTGGGTTTGAACCACCAGCCTTCTGGTTAGCAGTCGAATGCCTTAGGCACTATGTATGGAAAAATTACTTTAACCTTGTTTAAAAGCCATGCCAATTTCATTTAAATACATTTCTTAAATTTACTGTAAGTTAGGCTATAAAACTTTTCTAATTATACAATTCTTCTTTAAAAATATTCTATTATAGACAGCAAGGGTCTCCATTATATGATGCAAAAAGATCTGAGAACAAATACTAGAGAGGTAAACATGAAGAAGATTTTTCTCTTGCAGTAGGGGGTAACTTCACTGTGACATCCAGAGAGCCTCAAGGAGCCACTTCAAGGAAGGAGCAGATTGGAAGCCTTCTTAGGAGGAGCTCCTGGTATGTGCTTCCCCAATCCTACTTTTCAACAGAGCTGCGTTATAGATGGAATTTTGACATAATGTTTTGTTTGAACAACTCTCTGTCACAACTAAGAACTAGTTGAAAACATTCAGTCCATGCATAAAAATAGGTATAGCGTTATTTTGTTTTCTTTTCTCCTGTAATTTTAAAGAGAATATTACTGGAAATTTGGATGATCAGAGAAGTAATCTAGACTGGAGGAAATACTACTTTCAGACCAACATAAAGGTGACACATGGACCTGTCCTATTGCCATCGAGTCAATTCCAACTCATGGTGTCCGTAGGACAGAGTAGAACTTCATAGGGTTTCTGAGGCTGTGAATCACATAGAAGCAGACTGCCACATCTCTTTCCTATAGAGTAGCGGGTGGGTTCGAACAGCTGACTGACCTTTCGAGTAGCAGCTTAGCTCTTAACCTCTATTCCATCAGGACTCCTTGATACCTGGAAGACTGAGTAACTAGTACAATTACATTGGCAAATAAAGCATAGAAAATCATTGGGACTATTGCAACCTGCAGAGAAGATGGTTTCAAGGTGAAAGGATCCATTTAAGGTGTAGTGAAAACCAAAGTTAGAAGATAGTTTCAAGGTGGAAGAATACATTTAAGGTGTAGTGAAAACCAAAGTTAGCTCAAGTAGTTTTGAGACTAAAGGTTAATGGTTGTATCAACAAATAATTGGAAAAAAAATCCAAGTAACAGTAAAAGTAAATGAGATGATCTCTAGAAATCAGGATTATGGGGGAAAGTTGTTTCTGTATCACTTAGTTTGTTAATTTTTAAAATGAGCATGATGAGCAGGTAATACTTTTCTGAATAGAACAAATATTAAATACAATTTTATTAAAAATTAATTAGTAAAGAAATGGAAATGCATACACAATACCAGTTGTCAAGTTAACTCTGACTCATGGTTTATTGCTAAATTCAGATCAAATGTGCAGTTGTCATCTCTAAAAAGGACACAATTGACACCTAGTTAAAATTACTTCATTGCCATTAAGAGACCAATGTTCTTCCCTTCTTACTTAGGAATATCATTACATGCCATTACTTACACATAATAAATTCATAACAAAGTCCTTGAGCCTGGGATTGTAAATGGGGATATGTCACGCGAACAACCACCGCTGTTTAATGTGAGACATTCCTTACTTGCTTTGAGAGCACACTGTGGGGAATGAATAAGGTGACAATACATTCCGGTTTGCCTGAGAGACATCCAGTTTATATCTGTTGTAAATTAATTAACACGGCTCATTATTTTAGCATGTCATTCACTCTCAAAAGTGACCTGCCTTGGAGGATAAATTACGTAGTCATCCTAGATTTGAAAAATACGAAGGCAGTCCAGAAGAGAGCAGTAGAAGCCAGGAGAGTCATAGCAAATGGCCTCTGGAGAAATAACTGAAGAGATTAGATTTACTTATTTTTTGAAGAGAAGAGAAAGCTTAAGGAGATTGTGCTCTTCAGTGAGCAAACATGGAAGCAGATGCAATGAGAAGAATCAAAAGCTGCCTCCTTTCTCATCCTGGGCTACAGATAATTAGCACACTGGAGGCATGCTATATAGAAATTAGAAAAATTTGGACCAATAAACAACATAATGATACATGGAGAAAAGATTGAAGTTGTCAAGGATTTCGTTTTACTTGGATCCACAATTAACACCCATGGAAGCAACAGTCAAGAAATCAAATGACATATTGTAGGGGAAATCTGCTGCCAAAGACCTTTTTAAAGTGTTAAAAAGCAAAAATGTCACTTTATGGGCTAAGGAGCACCTGACTCAAACCATGGTATTTTCAATTGTTTAATATGCTTGCGAAACAATGAATAAGGAAGACTAAAGAAGGGTTGATGCATTTGAATTATGATGTTAGTGAAGAATATTGAATATACCATAAACTGCTGGAAGAACAAATGGATCTGTCTTGGAAGAAGTACAGCCAGAATGTTTCTTGGTAGCAAGGATGGCAAGACTTTATCTTACATAATATTGGGAGGGACCAGTCCATGGAGGAGGACATCATGTGTGGTAAAGTAGAGATTTGGCGAGAAAGAAGAAGATCCTCAAGGAGATGAATTGACACAGTGGCTGTAACAGTGGCCTTAAACACAGCAAGGATTGGGAGGATGACGCAAAATTGGTGGTCAGTGTTTCGTTCTGTTATAAATAAGGTCACTGTGAGTTAGAACTGACTTGACTGCACCTAATAAGGGAGCTCTGGTAGCATAGTGCCTAAGGCACTTGACTGCTAACCAGAAGGCTGGTGGTTCAAACCCACCAGCCACTCCTCAGAAGGAAAGTTGGGCAATCTACTTCTGTAGTGATACTGCCTCGGAAACCCAAGGAGGGGTCGCTATGAGTGGGGTCCGACTCGACGGCACATAACAACAACAACAACAACAATATGGGGTAATCCAACAAGGGAACATGCTATACATTAATACAAAAATAATTGAACTACAGCTACATGGAACAATATGTATGCATTTCACAAACATAATATTGAGCAAAAACATAAGTCACAAAAGAATACATCCAGTATGATATGATTTATATAAATTCACAAAACAGGTAGAATTTCTAAGTATGGATGTCCCCAAGATCAGACCCTAAATCAAGGATGCAAGTTTCATATATTAAGCAGAAACATATGAAACCGCTGATCTTCAATCATTTTTAACTTATAAAAATAGCAAATATGGTTCAATTAGGAGCTCTGGTAGCATAGTGCCTAAGGCACTTGACTGCTAACCAAAAGGTTGGCGGTTCAAACCCACCAGCCACTCCTCAGAATGAAGATTGGGCAACCTACTTCTATAGTGATACTGTCTTGGAAACCCAAGGAGGGGTTGCTATGAGTCGGGTCCAGCTCAATGGTCCATAACAACAACAACATGGTTCAATCAAATAGTTCAGTTTTAAGGTGAAGAAAAATGGCAGTCACAGAGTGGGGAAGTAAGACAAGGAAGGGAAGGTAGACAAGATATCGTTCCTTTTCAAGCTGGTTACTACTGTGGATGACTAGAGCTTAATCCCATTAGGGAAACAAAAGGAGCCAGTGAAAAGCATGCACCAGAATCACCTCATTTTAGATGCAGCAATGCTGGGACCTTTCTACACCATCCCCTGTCATTCATTGGTGGAGCACTGCTCTCAGCAGTGGGCAACCGTGCAGCCTCCAAGAGGAAGAGAAAAAACTCTAGGACAAAGAAATATAGAAACTGGAAGTTAGAAGTAGGTCTGGTGTGCACTGAAGTCATAGAGTTAAGGGAGTATGTGGGAAGCACTGACAACTTCTGATACAGTCCATCCCCATATCCAGGGATCAGAAGCATAAGACACACCAGTTGAACCAGTCTGGGTGAAACAAGTGAGGAAGTATGTTGGCTCAGGTAGCTACAGCACAGAAAGGATAGGGGAAGTGTTAACCTCGGGGACTTTGAGCACAAGATGGTTCTGTCTCTTGTGTTTGCTGCTCTTTGTGTGACGGCTCCATTCTCCCAGATCAGTCATTCCCATGAAGTTAGAACCTTGGTAATGGTCTTTAGAGTCTAATGTTCAAACAACTTCCCTTCTCCAGTAGGGGTGGAAATCTTATTTGGCCTGTTTAGATAGTGTGCCTGTCCCTTAGATCAGGGGTCAATAAGCTATAGACTGCACTTATTTTTGTTAAGTAAAATTTTGTAAGAACACAGCCATGCTTAATCTCTTACATGTTTGTTTATGGCTGTAATAGCTATAATAGCTGAGTTGAGTAGTTACAACAAAGAACATATGTCCCACAAAGCCAAAATATTTACTATCTGTCCCTTTACAGAAAAAGTGTGCTGACACTAGACCTAGATCAATCACTGTGGCAACATGGTCATAGCTCTTCATTTGTTGCCACTACACTTGAGTCATGTTTGTGGTTGTTAATACTACATTGTTCATTTTGCCCTCTGTTATGGATTGAACTGTGTCCTCCCAAAATATGTGTGAACTTGGCTGGGCCATGATTCTCAGTGGTTTGGCACCTATGTGATGATCTAATTTGATAGTTATGTAATCATCCCCCATGATGTGATCAGCTAATCAGTTGTAAGGAAATTAGGGTGGGATGCAACACCTTTATTGAGGCCATAGCCCTGCTCTGATATAAGGGGTGTTCCCCTGAGGTGTTGCCTGCATTAGCTTTCATCTTTCAAGAAATAAAAGGAAGGAGACAGAAGCAGAGAAGGAGGGACCTCATTACAACCAAGAAGAAGAACCAAGAGCAGAGCACATCCTTTGGGCCAGGGGTCTCTGCAATAAGAACCTCCTAGACCTAGGGGCTCTGGTAGCATAGTGGCTAAGACACTTGACTGCCAACCAGAAGGCTGGCGGTTCAAACCCAGCAGCCACTCCTCGGAAGGAAAATGGGGCAATCTACTTCCATAGTGATACTGCCTCGGAAACCCAAGGAGGGGTCGCTATGAGTCGGGTCCAACTTGATGGCACATAACAACAACACAACAGACCTAGGGGAGACTGATGCCAAGACACATGGAGATCTCCACAGAACACTGAGCCCACAGATACTGAAGGGAGGTGAGTATCGTCTTCCAGAGCCAAGAGAGAGAAAGCGTTTCCCAGAGCCAGTGCTCTGAATTCAGACTTCTAGCCTCCTAAACTGAGAGAGAATTAATTTCTGTTTGTTAAAGCTGTTCACTTGTGATAGTTCTGTTATAGCAGCACTAGATAAGTAAGACACTCTATAAAACATCTTCAGAAAAATTACAGTGTGATTGAGCGTTGAAGCAAAAGTTATTCACACAAAAAGGCAAGGAATCAGCAAAGTGTAAATGTTATCCTATTAGAAGCATGTGTTTATCATTGCTGGAAGGACCACAATTCCACATTTTCCTGCAGCAATGTCCAAGTACTTTATGGTACCTGAGAAAATTTCTACAAGTAGATGAAACAGAGTTGTTCTGTTACTATTTATTGTATGTGCAAAACTCTTGCTTCTCACTGCCAAGCAATGCATCTAAAGGCAGAAGAAAATGTCCTATCTCTTGGAATATTTGCATGATATTTGAAAGCAGCGAGGGGCTGATGTGACCAATTACTACTAAGGTGCCAAGTTTCAAATTTTTAGAAACTGTGTATTGCCCTCTGATAGGAGGTGCTTTGTTTCTAGTGGCATGTGATTCAATTGAGAAAAAACAACACAGCTGTAAGTTTAGTTTAATCAAAAAGAGAAAGTTCCAGGCTCTAAGCTTGTGGACTGGATGTCAATAGATTATAAAAACATCCCTGAGACAACAGTGGAACATTTTCAGGAAATGCTGCATTACTGAAGCTCTTTATTGTCTACAGGATGAAACTGTGGAAGCAGGGCTTTGATGATTCTGAGTCATCAGCCCCAAAAGTAACTCAGGTAGGTTTAATTATGAATGTGAAATTCTAAGAATTTCCTTACCAATTTAATTCTCTTATTTTCCCTTTTTATTTTAAGAGGAAAAAATAGCAACAACAACAAAAATATATGTCTAGGTAAGTCTTAGAAGAGGTGATTCAGGAAGTATATAATAATGATAACTGATAATGATTCAGGAAGTATATAATAATGATAACCAATTGCTTGAACAATTTCTCTTAGAAAGATCAGCACGAGGCTGGTCCCCATGAGGCGGAGGTCAAAGATGTCCCAAATGTTCAAACTACCATGCCACTCCATCATCTCAGACATTAACCCCTCCTCCTCCTCCCAGTGATTTCCCCAGTCTTAGGGTTCTGAATTTCGCTGTAACGCCTCACAGAACTCACACACCCAAGGGTTCGTCTCACGTAGTGGTGGTGGAGGCTGGCAGGCTGGCGAGTCCCAGGTCTGTGAGTAGGTCTGGCGGATCCTCCCAACTCTCGGGGTTAGATGAACCTCGATCAGCAGATCAGACGGCGGCTGCTGTCCCAAATCCAGGGGTGGGATGACGATAAGCCAAGGATCAAAGCTGGAGCAAAAGGCAAGCGAATCTTCCCAGGAGATTATTGTGGTGTTTAATTGCCAATGTTTTTTCTTAGTAATACATAAAATAATGGTACATTTTACAATCAATAGTATCAATGCTGAAATGTGGTTTATTTTGGCTATTTTTGCCACTTACTAAAATTGTTGTTGGTGTTGTTGTTGTTATGTGCTGTGGAGTCGGACCCGACTCATAGTGACTTCTCCTTAGGTTTCCAAGGCAGTATTACTATGGAAGTAGATTGCCCCATCTTCCTTCTGAGGAGTGGCTGGTGGGTTTGAACCGCCAGCCTTCTGGTTAGCAGTCAAGTGCCTTTGGCATCAAATGGAAAAAATGTGTAGTAGAGAAATGCTTTCTTTTCAGTTTGTAAAAAGATTCCTTCCTTCTTTCGTTTTTTTTTTTTTTACTTTAATGGACCAAAAATGTAACAATTTTCAATTTCAGTTTGAAATAAAAGAAATCATTATTATTTGACTGGTTTTCCTACCATTTTCATATATGTTAGGAGTCTTTTATCCTTATTGAATAAGCCAGGTTTGGTCCCAACTGTCTCTTTGTCTCTCTCTCTCACTTTCTCTCTCACCTTCCCTTTCACCCAAGTTAAAATGTCTCTACCCTCTAGTTAGTGGTTTATCCTCCCCTTTCGCCCCCCACCTTTGGTAACCATCAAAGAATATTTCTCTTTGTGTGAGACTATTTTCTTTACTTTTTATAATAATAGTCTCATGCAGCATTGGTCCTTCTGTGACTGACTAATTTCACTCAGCATGAGGTCTTCTAGGTTCATCCATGTTAGGTTTCACAGATTCATCATTGTTCTTTAATGTTGTGTAGTAATCCATTGTATGTATGTATATACCATAGTTTGTTGATCCATTCCTCTGTTGATGGGCATTTAAGTTGTTACCTTTTTTTCTGTGTGCTATTGTGAATAGTGTTGTAGTGCACATGGGTGTGCATATATCTTCTCATGTTACAGCTCTTATTTCTCTAGCATATATACCTTGTATTGGGATTGTTGGATTATATGGTATTTCTATGTCCATCTTTTTAAAGGCCATACCATTTTCCACAGTAGTTGTATCATTTTACAGCCCTACCAGCAGTATGTGAGGGTTCCAGTCTCTCCACACCCTCACCAGCATTTTTTTTTTTTTTTTTAAGAGAATTTCAGTAAGAAAAGAGAATTAAGATATAAATCTTAGGATACTTATGTATAGAATAATCTACTATACTAAAGGAAAATCTCTATGAAACTATATTTCTAATAATGTGTTTGGCTTGAGTTGTTAATTTTCATGAAGAAATAGATAAAAGAGGTAAGAAAGATGTTTCAGGATGTACGGCTCTGATGTAGAGGAAATAAGACTAAAAGAATCATGTTAACAGTGTTTGGCATTATCATTAGTGTAGTAGATTGAATAGTGTACCCCCCCCCCTGCCAAAAAAAAATTATCTCTACCCAGAACTTCAGTTTGTGACCTTATTTAGAAACAGCATCTTTCAGATATAATTAGTTGAGATGAGGTTACACTGGATTAGCATGGATCCCAAATCCAATGACTGGTGTCCTTATAACAAGAGAGAGGATGCACAGAGAAGGTCATGTGAAGAGATAAAGATTAGAGTGATGTAGCTACAAGCCAAGGAATGTCAAGGAATTGCTGGTAAGCACCGGAAACTAGGAAGAGGTAAGAAAGGTTTCTTCCCTAGAGCCTTGTGTTGGTTCTCCCGTGCTGCTCTAACAGAAATAGCACAAGTGGATGGCTTTAACAAACAGGGATTTATTCTCTTACAGTTTAGGAGGCTAGAAGTCTGATTTCAAAGTTCTGGCTCTATGGGCTGGGTGAAAGCCTCTAGACCTTGGGCTTCAGCTCTGCCTCCTGGTCCTGGCCCAGTAGAGCTGGAGCTGTTTTCTGACTCACACAGCTGCTGGCTGTTGAGGCTGACAAACCCAAAATTGACAAGTAAAAGGAAACAGTCCCAAGATTAGAAGACAACACAGCAGGCCACTAGCTCCAGTCTGGGAACAATCCCCAGATCAGGCAACATGGCAGGCCAGATGCAGGATCCAGATGTGCCAAAAGCCAGAGACCTTCTATCCGTAAATTTCTGTCTTTCATTAAATTTAGAACATTTTGCTCATGATTTATTTATATGCTTTTCCTGTCTTATTCTCTCATTCATCTCCATTTTGGGACTTCAATTACATGTAATTTGGACCATTTGATGATATTGAATAGATCATGCCCACAGCCTCCTTTTTTGAAAGCTTCCTTATACGTATCTCGTGATACATTATTTTTTTCTTAACTTTTTATTTTGAAATAATTTCAAATTTAGAGAAAAGTTGCAATAATAACACAAACATATACCTTTTAACCAGCTCCACCAGCTGCCAACACTTTGCACATTGGTTGTATTAATAATTATTTTCTTTCTTTTAATTGATCTCTCTTGACAGTTGGCCCACTAACACCCACCATGGACTTTTTTCCTGGCCCAGGATCCAATCCAGAATGATGCATTTCACTTAGTTGTCATGTCTTTTAACGTCTTTTTGAAGTTCCTCAAAATTTCTTTGTCTTTTATAATATTGACATTTTTGAAAAGTATAGGTAAGTTCAGTTTTAAATATCCCTTAATTTGGGTTTATCTGATTCTTCGTCATGAAAAAAAATTCAGATTATGTATTTTGGGGCAGGAATACTTCATAAAGCTTCCCTTACATTTTATCACATGACCCTCTTCTCTCCTCTGGTCATAGATGGTTGTCTATAGGTTGGCTAGTATTCTCTTAGGAAGACTGTCTACCGGGGGTAATTTTACTGGATTTTTACAGGTGAGCCAATAAATTTCTTATTCTGCAGTAATAGGAATGAGAGACATTCAGGAGAAAGCTAGATAAAGCAAGAGCATTGGAAGGAGAAAAGGAGAGTAGCTGGGTCATCCTTAATGGCCGAGCACCAGAGTGGAGATCAAAGATGCCAGCCTCTCAGGGGACAGCTATTAGAGTTGAGACACCAGCACCAATTTCAGATGTAATACAGCAACTGTTGTGTTCTAAACAGTGTTCTAGTTCTTTGTAAGGCCTGGGTGTGTAGTTGCCTCTGTTTTTTTCCCATGGAGCTCTCATTAGCTGAGATAACCTAATTGTGTCATTCTTCCCTCCACACTGAAAATCAAGCTGAGTGAAATAAATGTAGACTGTGACTTGTAGGAGCATATAATAGAAAAGAGCTGTGGGTAGTGGTAGATGGAAATTATTAGAATATATGTGTAACTTATATAACATAAAATTCACCATTTTAAAGCACACAGTTCTGTGATTTTTTAACATACCCACTGCAATGTGTAACCATCACCATTATCTAATTCCAAACCATTTCCATCACCCTACAAAGAAATCCCATACTTTTCACTGGTCAGTTCTGATTTCCTCCTCCTGCCCACCTTCTGGCAGACATTAATCAACTTTCTGTCTCTATGAATTAGTCTGTTCTGGACACTTCATATAAATGGAATCATACAATATATTGCCTTTTGTGCCTAATTTCTTTCACTTAGCATAATGTTTTCAAGGTTCATCCATGTTATAGCATGTAACAGTACTTCATTCCTTTTTATGGCTAAATAATATTCCACTGTATTATGGTGTGTGTACAGATTTCCTCTGCAATCTGAAAGCAGGGTTTTCCTGTGGAACTTTTTGTAAGCTGAAATGATGGAAAGCAAAGAAGCGATTACCATGAATTAATATGGGAAAATTTTTTAGCATTCCAAGATCCAAAAAATAACCTATGGAATCATACCAAATAAAATATAAAACCTAAAATAGCGCTGCCTTATCATAAATGTAGGAATGATATGATCAATACAAAGCCTATATAAAGTGGAAATAAAGTATGTATAGTGTAGCTCCTGAGGAAAGAGTAGTGACACCACTCTCGTTATTTGGTGTACACGTTGCCTCTTTAATGGCTCACTACAAAACAAATGCTGATTTTTATTTTCATGTTTTATCATAAAAGCAAAAATCTTCTTTGGATTTCTTTCAGCAAAACATTTACCATTGTAGGTCTTTCATAGAAGCAAAGTGGTGTAAAGCAAACTTTCAACAAATGGGGGATAACTGTACCCCATTTTGCTTATCTGTTCATCAACTGATGGACATTTCAGTTGCTTCTACTGTTTCCCTATTGTGAATAATGATGCAGTGAATATTCTGGCACAGATTTTTGTGGAAACATATGTTTTCAATTCTTTTAGCTCTGATACCTAAGAATGGAATTCCTGAGACATGTGGTAATGCTATGTTTGAAGTTTTGAGGAACTTCCAGGGTGTTCTCTACAGCAGTGGCACCATTTTACATTCACACCAGCAGTGTATGAGGGTTCTAATTTCTCCACATTCTTGCCAACACTTGTTATGTGTTTTTTTCTTTTTTAAAATTATTAAAGCCATTTTAGTGACTGTAAAGAGGTATCGCATTGTGATTTTGATTTGAATGACTAATGACCTTGAGCATCTTCTCATGTAATTGTCAGCCGTTTGTGTATCTTTCTGAAAAATCCCTAGTCAAATCGTTTGTCCATATTTTAATTGAGTTATTTGTCTTTATATTGTTAAGTTATAAGAGTGTGTATATATATATATATATATATATATATATATATATATATATATATATACTGATGACACAACTTTGCTTGCTGAAAGTGAGGATGACTTGAAGTACTTACTGATGAAGAGTGAAGAATACAGTCTGCAGTATGGATTATATCTCAATATAAAGAAAACAGAAATCCTCACAACTGGACCTATAAGCAGCATTATGATAAATGAGAAAAGATTGAAATTGTCAAAGACTTCACATTGCTTGGTTCTATAATCAGTGCCAACACAAGCAGCATCAGGACATCAGATGATGTATAGCACTGGGCCGTAGGCTGCAAAGGACTTCTTTCAAGTGCTGAAGAGCAAAGATGTCTCCTTGAGGACTAAGGTGTGCCTGACACAAGCCATGGTATTTTCAATTGCCTCATATGCATGTGAGAGCTGGACAACAATAAGGAAGACCAAAGAAGCCTTGATGCTTTTGAGCTGTGGTGTTGGTGAAGAGTGCTGTAAGTACCGTGGACTGTGAAAAGAACTAACAGGTCTGTCCTGGAGGAAGTGCAGCCAGAATGCTCCTTGGAGGCAAGAATGGCCAGACTTCATCTCACCTACTTTGGTCATGTTGTCAGAAGGGACCATTCCCTGAAGAAGGATGTCATGCTTGGTAAGGGAGAGGATTGACGAAAGAGGGGAAGGCCCTCCATGAGGTGGATTGATGTGTGGTGGTAGCAATGGGTTCAAGTATAGCAGGAATCATGGACCTGATACTGCCTTGGAAACCCAAGGAGGGGTCACTATGAGTCGGATCCGACTCGACGGTAGTGAGTGTGGTTTGGTTTATATATATATATCAGATATATTATTTGCAAATATTTTCTCCCATTCTGTAGGTTGTCATTTTACTTTCTCAATGGTGTTCTTTGATGCACAAAAGTTTTTAATTTTTATGAAGTCCAATTTATCTGCTTTTAATTTTATTGTTCATGCTTTTGATGTCATATCTAAGAAACCATTGCCTAATCCATGGCCAAGCAAGTTTATACCTTGGTTTTCTTCTAAGAGTTTTATATTTTTAGCTATTACACTTTGGTCTTTGATCGATTTTGACTTAATTTTTGTATATGGTGTGATGAAGGGGCCTAAATTCCTTCTTTTGCATCTTAATATTTAGTTATATTAGGACTGATTGTTGAAAAACTGTTGTTTTCCCTATTAAATAACCTTGGCATCCTTGTTGATGTCCCATAGATGTATGGGTTGAATTCTGTATTTGTAATTCTGTTCCACTGGTCTATGTGTCTATCCTTATTCCAATACTGCATCATCATTATTACTGTAACTTTGTTGGAAGTTTTTAATTTGGAAGATGTGCCCACCAACATTGTTCTTTTTGAACATTAATTTTGCCATTCTAGATCTCTTGCATTTCCATAGGAATTTTAGGACCAGCTTGACTTTTTTAAGAAAAACAAAACAAAACAAAACAAAAACACAGTTGGAAATTGGCTAGGGATTGCATTGACTGTTGAATCTGTAGATTTATCTGGAGAAGTTTTGCCATATTAAAAGTATTAAATCTACCAGTCCTTGAACACAGATGTCTTTCCATTTATTTTGGTATTCTTCAATTTTTTTCAACAATATTTTATAATTTTTAATGTGTGGGTCTTCTACTTCTTTGGTCCAATTTATTCTGAAGTATTTTCATTCTTTTTGATGTTGTAAATGAAACTACTTTCTTAATTTCATTTTAGATTCTTTATTCCTGGTATATAGAAATAAAATTAATTGTTGTATATTGGTCTAGTACCTGCAACTTTGCTGAACTCATTTTTTTTTTCTTGATGGGAAGATGCAATTCCTAAATCAAACAAATCAGCAAACAAACAAAAAAAAAAGAACTGGGACCACATTGTCTAGCTTCCATGGTTGTGCCTTATCACAGTTAAACACATTGAAATGGTTCTGTGCTTTTTCCAAATGAATGGAAGAATTAAAGTTCTCCCTTTTTCTACTGTCTTGGGACAAGAGATAATGGCTTCCCATCATCTCATCTCCCTTTTTCTCCAGTGACTCAAAAGCTACCCAGAGACCACATCGAAGGGAAGCTCAATTTCTACAATCCTACCTTTTATTTTTATACAGATTTCTCAAATATATTGTATCAAAAGACTGTGTTCTCGAATCATTAGCCATTAGAGAGATGTAATTCAAAACAATGAGATACCATCTAACCCCAGAACTAATAGTAAAGTTCAACAACAGAAAATAATAAATGATGGCAAGGATGTGGAGAGATTGGGACTCTTCATACACTGCTAGTGGGAGTGTAAAATGATACAACCACTGTGGAAACCAGTATAGTGATTCCTTAAAAAGTTGGAGTTAGAGATACCATTTAATTCTGCAGTCCCATTACTAGGTATACCAACCAAACCAAACTCACTGCCTTGAAGTTGGATCCAACTCATAGTGACACCTTCTTGGATTTTCAAGGCAGTATCACTACAGATGTAGATTGCCCAACCTTCCTTCCAAGGGAGTGGCTGGTGGGTTTGAACCACCAGCCTTCTGGTTAGCAGTCAAATGCCTTAGGCACCTGACACTTAGAGCTCCTAAGTAAGTGAGGGTCAGGACAAGAACAGATACATGCACATCCATGTTCATCACAACACTATTCACAATAGCAAAGAGATGAAAACAACCTATATGCCCATCAACAGAAGAATGGATAACCAAACTATGATACATACACACAGTTGAATACTGTGCAACACTGGAGAATAATGTAGAATCTGTGAAACACCATATAATGTGGATGAACTTGGAGCACGTTATGCTGAGTGAAATAAGTCAATCACAGAAGGACAAGTATTGTATTAGTTCAATATTTTAAAAAATCAAAGAAAGGTTTATATATGGAAGGAAGCTTTCTTTGTTGGTTACCAGGGATAGGAGGAGAGAGGAGGGAAAGCTGCTTGATAGTGCAGTGAATTGCTTGATGGGGCCCTTCTAGCCATTGCCCTCCATTCTGTGATATATTGTAAATCCTATTATCCATGGCTGTTTGGAGTGGTGTGGTAGTTAAAGTCAGGTATCAACTTGTCTGGGCAGCTTGTAGTAGTCGTTCCCTATAATGACTGGCAATCGGCTCTGTGGTGGGATTTGCCTTGAGCTGATGATTGTGAAAGCCATCCACTTGGGTTAGTTCTGTTGGAGCAACACAGGTGGAATGTGTCTTGAGTCCTGCCTTGCTGGAGGGTATAACTCAAATCACCACCCTTAGCTTCCTTGAGGGTATACCTATGAATCTCCTGGGAAGGTTCACCCTCTTCTTCCTCCAGTTCTGTGTTTTGGCTCATCTTCATCTCACTTCTGGATTTGGGACAGTGGCCATCATCTGATCTGCTGATCAAGGTTCATCAAACCCCGAGAATTGGGAGGATCCTCCAGACCCACTCACAGACCTGGGACTTGCCAGCCTGCCAGCCTCCACCACTATACCCATGGGTCTGTGAGTTCTGTGAGGTGTTACAGCGAAATACAGAACCCTAGGATGGGGGAGATCACTGGGAGGAGGAGGAGGAGGAGTTAATATTTGAAATGATGGAGTGGTGTGGTAGTTTGGACATCTGGGACATCTTTAACCTCTGTCTCATGGAGACCAGCCTTGTGTTGATCTTTCTGAGAGAAATTCTTCAAGCAGATAGGTAGGGACAAATATTGATTTGGGTGAAGGGAAGGGCAATGTACCAAAAGTGAGTGATCAACATGGTGGCACTGAGGAAGAAGAAGACATACAGAGGTACACGGGAGGTACAGACGACAAAGTTGAACCCTTTTGCACATATGGTACTGCGTTGTCATTGATGGTAAACATTGATATATGGATGGACAGATGGATGGACAGGCTGAATGATCAAGTATGTCTAGGCAGGGAGGAGTGTGCCCGTGACCATGTATGGGCTTGGCATATGATGTTTCTACATGCATATTTGTATGTGCTGTAAGAACGTCCAGATGTGTAGTAGAGCTGACAAGGGGAAAGTTGGTGGTGGGTTTTTGGCCATAGCCAGCTACCCTCAGGGTGTTAGTAGTTAGACCTGTGGGTTCAGGACCATGGTTTCAGGAGACACCAAGCTCAACTGGCATTACATACTACATAAAAACATTGTTCTACATCCTACTTTGGTGAGTAGCATCTGGGATCTTAAAAGCTTGGAAGCGGCCATCTAGATGCAATGATTGGTCTCTCCTTGTCCAGAGCAAAGAAGAATGAAGAAAACCGAAGAAACATGGAAACAATTAGTGCAAGGGACTGGTAGACCATGTGATCCTCAGCCTATATGACCATGAGACCAGAAGAACTAGACGGTGCCCAGCTACCACTCAGAGGGGGAGCAGTGCAAGAGATCCTGGATAGAGTGGGAGAACACTGTGGAACAAAACTCAAAATCATAAAAAAAAAAAAGACCAGGTTTTCTGGTCTAATAGAGCCTGGTGAGACCCCTGAGACTATGGCCCCTAGGTACCCTTCAGATCTGGAGCTGAACTCATTCCGGTGGCTTCCAGCCAAACAATAGATATTTGGAGTGAACATTTATATCAAGTTGATACATGCCTTGGCAAAATCAATCATGAGAGAACAGAAGGGCAGTGTTTGCACAGGGAGAAAGTTTGGGGGGTGAGAGTGCATGGGAGGAAAGGATGCAGGGAAGAGATAACTACAGGGAGGAAGTTGGAAGAGAGCTGTTACATTGTGGGGAATTTCAGTCAATGTCATGACACAAAGTGTGTATGGACTGCTGCATGGAAAAAGAATTTGCTCTGTGAACTTTCACCCAAATCACAAAAATTAAAAATAAATAAAAATAAAATAACATGTTGAGTGAATTTAATGCTTTATTTTGAAGTTACTATGTGTGTGTTTTTTGGGGGGCACAGGACACGGGGGCTGCTTTTCGCTGGGGGGTGGCTCTATTTTAAGGCCATGGCCTGAGGTAGGCAGGTGCAGAGGGGTTAGGAACAACTAAGGGAGATGAACTTGTCTGTCATTTTGTCATCCTGTGGTGGCTTACGTGTTGCTGTGAGGCTGGAGGCTATGCCACCAATGTTGCAAAATGCCAGCAGGGTTGCCCATGGTAGACAGGTTCCAGTGGAGCTTCTGGGCTAAGACAGAATCAGAAGAAGGAAGAAGCCATCTATTTCTCAAGCAACTGGCCAGTGAAAACCTTATGAAATAGCAGTGAAACACTGTCAGATATATTACCAGGGAACTTTATGAATAGCCCTGAAACATTGTCCGATATAGTGCCAGAAGGTGAGCCCATCAGGTGAATGGCACTCAGAATTTGACTGGGGAAGAGCTGACTCCTCAGAGTCGAGACGTCCTTAACAATATGGATAAAGCTTTTGGAACCTCCATTGGCTGATGTGGCATGACTCAAAATGAGTAGAAAAAGAAGCAAACATCCATTAGTAATTGGAATATGGAATGTATGAAGTATGAATCTAGGAAAATTGGAAGTTGTCAAAAATGAAATGGAAAGCACAAAGATCTATATCCTAGGCACTAGTGAGCTGAAATGGACTGGTTTTGGCTGTTTTGAATTAGACAATCATATGATAAGGCCAAAATATGACCTTGATTATATCCCTCCTGAACTTAGAGACCAACTAAAGAACGGTTTTCCTGCATTGAACACCAATGACCAAAAACCAGAGGAATTGTGGGATGATACCAAGAACATCATCTGTGAAGAAAGCAAGAGGTCATTGAAAAGACAAGGAAGGACGAAAAGACCAAAATTGATGTCAGAAGAGACTCTGAAACTCACCCTTGAGCAGAGAGTAGCTAAAGCAAATGGAAAAAATGACAAGATAAAAGAGCTGAACAGAAGATTTCAAAGAACAGCTTGAGAAGACAGTCAATTACTATAATGAAATGTGCAAAGACCTGGAGTTAGAAAACCAAAAGAGAAGAACATGCTCAGCATTTCTCAGGCTGAAAGAACTGAGGAAAAAATTTAAGCCTCAAATTGCAATATTGAAAGATTCTGTGGGCAAAATATTGAGTGAAGCAGGAAGCATCCAAATAGATGGAAGGAATACAGAGAGTAGAGTCACTGTACCAAAAAAAATTGGTTGATGTTCATCTATTTCAGGAGGTGGCATATGATCAAGAACCAATGGTATTGAAGGAAGAAGTGGAAGCTGCACTGAAGGAACTGGCAAAAAACAAGGCTCCAGGAATTGATGGAATACCCACTGAGATATTTCAACAAATGGATGCCCCACTGTAGGCACTCACTCAGCTATGCCAAGAGATTTGGAAGACAGCTACCTGGCCAACTGACTGGAAGAGATCCATATTTATACCCAATTCAAAGAAAGGTGATCTCACAGAATATGGAAATTATTGAACAATATAATTAATATCGCATGCAAGTAATATCTTGCTGAAGATAATTAAAAAATGGTTGCAGCAGTATATTGACAGAGACCTTCCAGAAATGCAAGCTGGATTCAGAAGAGGATGTGGAATGAGGGATATCGTTGCTGATGTCAGATGGATCTTAGCTGAAATCAAAGAATACCAGAAAGATGTTTACTTGTGTTTTATTGACTATGCAAAAGTGTTTGATTGTGTAGATCATAACAAATTATGGATAACATTGAGA
>NW_006922105.1:1092869-1095105 GCF_000298275.1 Orycteropus afer afer | reverse complement strand
GATTCTCCTTGAGGACTGAGGTGCACCTAACTCAAGTCATGGTATTTTCAATTGCCTCATATGCATGTGAGAGCTGGACAATGAATAAGGAAGATTGAAGAAGAGTTGATGCTTTTGAGTTGTGGTGCTAGTGAAGAATGCTGAAAGTACCATGGTCTGCTTAAAGAATTAACAAATTTGTCCTGGAAGAAGTACAGCTGGAATGCTCCTTGGAAGTGAGAATGGCCAGACTTCGTCTCATCTGCTTTGGTCATGTTGTCAGAAGGAACCGTTCACTGGAGAACGATATCATGGTTCATAAAATGGAGGGTCAACGAAGAAGGGGAAGGCCCTCAACGAGATGGATTGACATAGTGGCTGCAACGATGGGCTCAGGTATATAGCAAGGATCGTGAGGCTGGCATAGGACCAGGCAGTGTTTTATTCTGCTGTACATAGTGTAACTATGAGTCAGAGATGATTCAAGGCACTCAACAACAACAGCATGTGTTTTTTTAGCATGTTTATCATCTATCCTTCCATCTATTTACCTATCATCCATCTATCTATATAACCTCTACCTAGACATCTATCTCTCTATCTATTCATCTGTTTATCTACAGGAAGTCTTGAGTGTGCTTAGTAATTTTTTTTTTGTTGTGTTGCCTAAAAGAATGCCTAAAAGCATCTTCCTGCTCTACATTTAGCCTTCCTTACTGCCTCAGAAACCCCAGGAGGGGTTGCTATGAGTGGGATCTGACTCCACTGCAGTGGTTGCGTTTGTGTTGCATTTGCTGGCCACCTAAACATCTGCTTCAGCCTTTTCTTCACACTTTGCAAGAGGAGGGAGATCCCTGTGTTCATGCTTCTCAGTGAATCTGAAACTGCTTATTTCTGTTTCTGCCTTCCTACTATGGATGACTGTTTCATTATTCACACATATCTGCTGCTTTTGTATGAGAAAACTTTATATTTTCCTTTATATGTATAGAGTCTTGGCCATATGGCTTTCTTTGCCCAATAAAATGTGAGTGAAATTATTTTGTAACACTTCTAAGCAAATGCTTTAAAGGCCATTTATCTCTTTTCCCTTGTCACAATGACCCAAAAAACCTAGACAGAGGTTTACCTATGTCCTGCAGTCAGTATGATGTTAAGCAGAGATACAGCTACCCAAGAGGGACTTGTGACATGGGAGAAATAAAACTTTTAAGATTACAAATCATGGATATTTGGGGGAACATCTATTATCAAAGCATTTCCTAATCCTGACTGTTATATTTAGTGTTTCAGCCTTCTACAAAAGGCTACTTGAAGGAAATGTAGAGAAAGGGAAGACACTGGGAATGTTTTACATGTTGAAAGTGGAAAGGAGGGATACCCTTATGTGGAGGGTTTGCTTCTGGCTAAGGAGGTAAGGGCAGTCCTACTTCCGTAGTGATACTGCCTCGGAAACCCAAGGAGGGGTCGCTATGAGTCGGGGCCGACTCGATGGCACATAACAACAACAAAACAACAAGGAAGTAAGGACAGCTTCAAGATCAATCCCCACTCAATCTTAGATCCCCAAAGGGGCTGTCAGCCAGGAAGGTAAATGTAACACATTGTGAGAATGATATACCTCCAATTAATTGAGAACATGGAACATGGTATGTATTTAGTGAAAAGTGCCAACAATATGTTTCCTTTTTTGGATGGGGTAATCTGTAAAATGTCTCAGAAGAAATAAAAATGGAATGTGTTCTGGTTACCTAGTGCCACTCTGACAGGAATATACCACAAATGGGATGGCCCTAACAAACGAGTTTACTCTCTCACAATTTGGAGGCTTTAAGTCCAAGTTCAGAGGGCCAAGGCTCGAGGGCTTGGGTGAAAGCCCCTCAGCCTTGGCCTTCAGCTCTGCCTCCTGCTCCAGGCCCACTGAAGCTAGAGGCTTTTCTTCACTCAGACAGCTGCTGGCTGCTGAGGCTGCCAAGCCCAAGGTTGACCAAGTAAAAAGGCACAGTCCTGATGTTACCAAAGTACACGGCAGGTCATTATTTCAAGTTCACTGTAAGTCCCAAAGTCGGCAGAACATGGCAGGCTGCTGAACAACGACATGACTACATGCAGGGTCCAAGCGTGCCATAAGCTAGAGACCATTCCCAAAGCTGCTGCTTATTTACGGGAAGCAGACCACATACCCAAAGGCAGCTACTCAGCTGCTCACAGTAGATTCCACCATGGAGTTGATTGCCAGTCTCATCATGGGGAATAC
>NW_006922105.1:1079572-1087364 GCF_000298275.1 Orycteropus afer afer | reverse complement strand
CCAAGATTATCTTCTGTGTCTGTGTTAATTGGTTTCCCTTTTCTTTGTTGAAGAGGGTCTGTGCAGTCCTTCTGCCTAGTCTGTCATCTTGCTGGAACTCCCTTAGATATAATCTTACCTAAGGAATATCTTATCTTATTCCTTGCCATCAGGAATATTCTAAGAGGGAGAGTTATATATAAAATGATTATTATATATGGAACCATTATCTTCAAAATGTGGTAAAAGATATCCTGAAAAAGCATTATGATTATCTTATTCTTAAAACTGAACTGTCACTGAAGTTTTGTTTGTTTGTTTCTTTTTTTTTTTTAATTGTGATTTGGGTGAAAGTTTACAAAGCAAATTCATTTTCCATACAGCAGCTCACATACCCTTTGTCTCTTGCCATGGACTGCAATTTCCCACAAAGCAATGGCTCCCCTCCCACTTCCTCTCTCTTCCCTGTGTCCTTCCCTCCCAGGCACTCCTGCCCCCCAAGCTGTCTCTCTGTGCATACACAGCCATTCTATTCTCCCATGATTGATCTTTCCAAGGAGTGTATCTACCTAATGTAAATGTTTAGCTCATAAGCCTGTCTTTGTTTGGCTGGAAGCCACAGGAGTGGGTTTAATTCCAGACCTGGAGGGTAGCTAAGGGCCATAGTCTCAGTGGTTCCATCAGGCTCTATCAAATCTGGTCCTTTTTTAAATTTTTTTTCAATGATTTTGAGTTTTATTCCACATTGTTCTCACACTCTATCCAGGATCTCCTACATAGATAGATTTCCTCTGAGTGGTTGACAGTGGTAGCCAGGCATCATCTAGGTCTTTTGGTGTCACAGTCCTATAAGCTGAGAATCACATGGTATCCAGTCACTTAGTCTAATTGTTTCCATGCATGTTTGGTTTTCTTCACTCTTCTTTGCTCTGGACAAGGAGAGATCCGTTGCTGCATCTAGATGGCCACTTGCAAGCTTTTAAGATCTCAGTCACTACTTGCCAAAGTAGGATGTGGAACAGTGTTTCTGTGTAATATGTTATGCCAATTGAGCTTGATGTCCCCTGTGACAATGGTCCAGAGCCCAGAGGTCCAACTACTCGGTCCCTCTGGGTAGCTGGCTGTGGCCAAGAAGTGATTACAACCTTGTCCCTTGTCAGCTCTACTATATACCTGGGAATTCTTACAGAACATACAAATATACTTGCAGAAACATTGTCTGCCAACCCTATACATGGTCTTGGGCACACTTCTCCCTGCATAGACATACCTTTTCAGCCTGTGCACCCATCCATCCACCCGTATACCCATGTTTGCCATCACTGACAGTGCAGTACTGTACGTGCAAAAGGGTTCATCTTTGTTGTCTGTGCCCTCCATGCACCTCTCTATGTCTTCCTCTGGCTCAATGCCACCGTGTTGATCACTCACATTTGGTACATTGCCCTTCTCTTCACCCAAATCAATACTTGCCTCTACCTATCTAGCAGTGTTCCCTCTCCCACCCTCCCACCCCTGGTAACCAACAAAGAAAATTTCCTTCCATATATAAACCTTTCCTTGACTTTTTACAATAATGGACTAATATAATATTTGTCCTTCTGTGATTGACTTATTTCACTCAGTATAATGTCCTCCAAGTTGATCCACATCATTCAGTGTTTTGCAGATTCTATGTTATTCTTTAGCATTGCATAGTATACCATTATATATATGTACCATAGTTTGGATAGCCATTCTTTTGTTGGTGGACACCAAGGTTGTTTCCATCTTTTAACTGTTGTAAATAGTGCTGTGATGAACATGGGTGTACATATGTCTGTTCTTGTCCTGGCTCTCACTTCTTTAGGATATATACCTAGTAATGGAATGGCTGGATCAAATGGCATTTCTAATTCCAACTTTTTAAGCAATCACCATACCACTTTCCACAGTGATTGCACATTTAACACCAGCAGTGTATAAGAGTCCCAATCTCTGCATCCTTGCCAGCATTTGTTATTTTCTGTCTTGTTGAACTTTGCTACTAGTGCTGGAGCAAGATGGTATCTTATTGTTGTTTTGATTTGCATCTCTCAAATGGCTAATGATCATGAACATTTCTTCATGTTTGTTGGCTGCCTGAATATCCTCTTTGATGAAATATCTATTCATGTCTTCTGCCCATTTTTAAATTGGATTATTTGTCTCTTTGTTGTTGAGGTGTTGGAATTTTCTGTAAATTCTAGAGATAAGTCCCTTGTCAGATATGTCATTGCCAATTATTTTTTTCCCAGTTTGTGGGTTCTCTTTTGACTCTTTTGGAGAAGTCTTTGGTAGCACATAAAAATTTAATTTTTAGAAGGTCCCATTCATCTGGTTTATCTTCTACTGACTGTGCATTTCATGTTATGCTTGATAGTCTACTTATGCCATGTATTGTTGCTTATTGTTGTTGTGTGCTGTCGAGTCGGACCCAACTCATAGCGACCCCTCCTTGGGTTTCTGAGGCAGTATCACTATGGAAGTAGATTGCTTAACCTTCCTTCTGAGGAGTTTGAACCGCCAGCCTTCTGGTTAGCAGTCAAGTGCCTTAAGCACTACGCTACCAGGGCTCCTATGCCATATATTAGGGCCGCTAAATTTGCCTCTAGTTTTTCCTTGAGATACTGGACAGGTTAAGGTTTCACATTTAAATCTTTGATCCATCTGGAGTTTGTTTTTGTGTACGGTGTGAGGTACAGATCTTGTTTCATTTTTCTGCAAGTGGATATCCAGTTTTGCCAACACCATTTGTTAAACAGAAAATCTCTTCCCCATTTAATGGATTTTGGGCCTTTGTCAAAGATCAGCTGATCATAGGTCAATGGGTCTATTTCTGGGTTCCCAATTTTATTCCATTGGTCTATGTGTCTGTCATTGTACTAATAGCAGGCAGTTTTGACTACTGTGGCTGTATAGTAGATTTTTAGATCCAGGAATGTGAGACCTCCTACTTTGTTCTTCTTCAATAATGCTTTGCTTATCTGAGGTCTCTTTCCTTTCCATATAAAGTTAGTGATTGGTTTTTTCATATCCTTAAAAAATGTTGATGGGATCTGGATTGGGATTGCATTGAATGTATATATTGCTTTGGGTAGAATTGACATTTTCAGAATGTTCAATCTTCCTATCCATGAGCATGGTATGTTCTTCCATTTATGTAGATCTCTTCTGGTTACTTGAAGTAGTTTTCTATGCATAGGTCTTTTGTGTCCCTGGTAAGATTTATTCCCAAGTATTTTATTTTTTTGGTAGCTGTTGTAAATGGTATTGATTTCCTTTTAAGCTATCTTTTTGCTGGTGTAGAGGAATCCAACTGATTTTTGGATGTTGATCTTGTATCCTGCCACAATGCTAAATCTCTGTTAGTTCCAGTAGATTTTTTCTCTTGGGTTTTCTAGTATAGGATCATATCATCAGCAAAGAGGGACAGTTTGACGTCTTCCTTACTAATCTGGATGACTTTGATTTCCCTTTCTTGACTTATTACCCTGGCTCAGACTTCCAAAACAATTTTGAATAGAGTTGGTGATAGTGGACATCCTTGTCTGGGTCTGTTCTCAAGGGGAATGGCTTCAGTCTCTCTCCATTGAGAATAATGTTGGCTGTTGGTTTTGCATATATGCCCTTTATTATGTGGAGGAATTTCCCTTCTATTCCTACTTTGCTGACAGTTTTATCAGATGCCTTTTCCGCATTGATTGATATGATCATGTGGGTCTTTTCCTTTGTTTTATTTATGTGGTGGATGATGTTGTTTGTTTTTCTAATGTTGAGCCATCCTTGCAGAACTGATATGAACTGCACTTGGTCATAATGAATTATTATTATTATTTTTTGATACGTTTTTGGAGTCTATTGGCTAGGATTTTATTGAAGATTTTTGCATCTATATTCATGAGGGATATTGGTCTGTAGTTTTCCTTTTTAGTGATGCATTTGCCTGGTTTTGGTATCAAAATTATGCTTACTTCATTAAATGAATTAGGGAAGATTCCATCCTTTTCTATGTTTTGGAATAGTTAGAGTAGGATTGGTGTCAGTTCTCCTCTGAATGTTTGGTAGAATTCTCAGGTGAAACCCTCTGGACCAGGACTTTTTTTTGTTGGTAATTTTTTTTATGACTTGTTCAGTTTCTTCTTTTTTTATGGATCTGTTCAAGTTTTCCACCTCAGTATGTGTTAGTTTAGGTAAGTAGTGTTTTGCTAGAAATATATCCATTTCTTCCAGATTTTCAAATTTGTTGGAGTACAGTTCTTCATAGTATCCTGATATTATCCTTTTTATTTCAGTTGTTTTGTTGTGATGTTGCGCATTTTGTTTCTTATTTGTGTTATTTGTATTCTCTCCCTCTTTTCCTTTGTTAAATTTGCCAGTGGTTTGTCCATTTTATTAATCTTTTTAAGAGACTAACTTCTGGGCTTGTTGATTTTTTCTATAGCCCTTCTATTTTCTGTTTCATTAATTTCTGCTCGAATCTTTATTATTTCCTTTCTTCTGGTGACTATAGGCTTTTCTAGCTGTTCTTTTTCTAGTTGTTGGAGAAGTTGGATTAAAATGTTGATTTTGGCTCTTTCTTCTTTTGTGATGTGTGCATTTATTGCTATAAATTGTCCTCTGATCACTGGTTTTGCTGTGTCCCAAAGATTTTGGTATGTTGTGTTTTCATTCTCGTTTGATTCAAGGAATTTTTTTCACTTTTCATTTCTTCTCTTAGCCAGTCTTTCTTAAGGAGAGTGTTGTTCAGTTTCCATGTGTTTGCTCTTTTTCCATTGATATTCCTGTTGTTGATTTCTAATTCAATAGCATTGTGAGCTGAGAAGATGCTTTGCAGTATTTCAATGTCTTTAAATTTATTAAGGCTTGCTTTATGGCCTAACATATGGTCTATCATGGAGAATGTTCCATGTGCACTGGAAAAGAATGTATATTGTGCTGTTATTGGGTGAAGTGCACTGTAAATGTCTATAAGGTCAACTTGGTGGATTGTATTGTTTAGCTCTTCTGCGTCTTTGTTGAGTTTCTTTCCAGTTGTTCTATCTTTTGTTGAAATGGTATATTATTGAAGTCTCCCACAATGACTGTGGGGTCATCTATTTTCCTTTCCAATTCTGTTAAAGTCTGATTTATGTACTTTGGGGCTCTTTCATTGGGTTCATAGATATTTATTATGGTTATATCTTCTTGTTCAATTGATCCTTTCATCATTATATAATGTCCTTCCTTGTCTCTTATGATGGTTTTTATATTAAAGTCAATTTGACCAGAAATTAATATAACCACTCCTGCTCTTTTTTTGTGGCCATTTACTTGATAGATCTTTTTCCAATTTTATTTTTAGTCTATTTTTGTGTTTGTTTCTAAGATGTGTCTCTTGTAGACAGCATATTGATGAGTTATGTCTTCTTATTCAGTCTGTAACTCTCCATCTCTTGAATGGTGCATTTAATCCATTAACATTCAGTGTAATTATCAACAAGTATGAATTGGTTGATGTCATTTTGTTACGTGTTTTTTCATGGTGTCTCTGGTTTCCTTGTTCCATATTATTTTCTGTGCTGAGCTCACCCTTGGCTGGAATTGTGTTCTCATTTCCTTTGTTGCTGTTGTTTTAGTATATGCTGAATATTTGTGCTTGTCCTCTTTTTTATTGTGATGTGAAGGTTTATCATTTTTCTTTAAGGTTACCCTGCAATTTATAGTTTTATCCCCAAATTTAGAATAGTCCATTCTATCTTGCAACTCTCTTGACTTCTTCACCATTTAGAAGTTCCTTAACTACACTATTTTTTTCCATCTTTTTGGTTTGCAGTTGTCCTCCTTTGCCAATTGGTGTCTCTAGTTCCCTGTTTGTAATCTTGTAAGCTTATTTTACTTTGGATACTTCCATAGCTGTGTTGATTTTGGGGTTATGCCCCAAAACTTGTGTGTATTATGCTTGTGTACATGTTTGTGTATTAATGCTTGGTTGTTTTTTGCTATTATTGGTTTTGTTTTCAAAGAACTCCCTTTAGTATCTCTTGTAAGGTTTGTCTGGTTTTAACAAATTCCCTTAATTTCTGCTTATCTGCAAATCTCCTAATTTCACCATCATATTTGAAGGACAGTTTTGCTGGATATGTAATTCTTGGTTGGAAATTTTTTTCTTTCAGAGTTTTATATATGTCATCCCCTTGCCTTCCCATTTGTGTGGTTTCTGCTGAGAAATCAAGAGTTATTCTTATTGGTTGTCCTTTGTAGGTGACTTTTTATTCTTCTCATGCTGCTTTCAGGCTTCTTTCTTTGTCTTTGGTTTTGATGAGTCTGATGATGATATATGTCTTGGTGATTTTCTTTTGGGGTCTGTGGTAGTTAAGTTTGTGTGTCAACTTGGCTGGGCCTGGTTGGGTGCCTGGCTGGGCCTGGTTGGGTGGCTGGACAGCTGGATATAGTGTTCCCCATGATGAGACTGGTAATCAACTCCATGGTGGAATCTACTGTGAGAAGCTGAGTAGCTGGCTTAGGAATGTGGTCTGCTTCCTGTATATAAGGAGAAGCCTTGAGGAACAGTCTCTAGCTTATGGCATGCTTGAACCTTGCATGTAGCTGTGTCATTGTTCAGCAGCCTGACATGCTCTGCTGATTTTGGGACTTTCAGTGAACTTGAATTAATGGCCTGACATGTGGTTTGGTAACATTGGGATTTTACTTGTCAACCTTGAGCTTGTCAGCCTCAGCAGCCAGCAAGTGTCTGTGTGAAGAAAAGCATCTAGCTCTAGTGGGCCGGGAGCAGGAGGCAAAGCTGGCCCCAAGTTTGAGGGCCTTTCACCCAGCCCCTAGAGCCTGGCACTTTGAACTTGGATTTAAAGCCTCCAGAACTATAAGAGAATAAACTTCTGTTTGTTAAGGCCATCCCATTTGTGGTATATTCTTGTCAGAGTGGCACTAGGTAACCAAAACAGGGTCTATCCTGTTTGGGGTTTGTTGGACTTCCTGAATGGATATATTCTCATCTTTCATCATATCAGGGAAGTTCTCCTCCAACAAACCTTGGACAATTTTCTCAGTTTTCTTCTTCTCTTCCTGTTCTGAAATTCTGATTACATGTAGGTTATTCCTTTTTATGGTACCCCACATGAATCTTAGCCTTTCTTCATTTTGTTTTGATCTCTTTTCTGATTGATCCCTTTCCAAAGAAGTATTCAGGTATTTGCCTTCAATGTCATTAATTCTGTCTTCCATTGATTTAATCTTACTCCTTTGCCCTTTCAATGTGTTACCTATTTCTGAAAGTTTAGTATTAATCTTCTGGGTTTCTCTCTGTAGATTTTGTATCATTTCTAATTTTTCATTTCTTTTGTCCTTTTGTTTTTGTATTTTCTTCTGAAATTGTTCTAGGGTTTGGTCTGTGTTTTCCTTAATTTTGTTAGTGTTTTCCTTGATCTGTCTTTCAATCCTTTGAAGGTACCTAAATATAAATCTTTTAAATTCCCTATCAGGGAGTTCCAATGCTGCTTCTTCCTCAGGGATGTGTTCTGGGTCTATATCCTGCTCCCTTGTTTCTACCACTTTATCTTGTGTTCTGGTTACCTAGTGCCGCTCTGACAAGAATATATCACAAATGGGATGGCCTTAACAAACAGAAGTTTATTCTCTTACAATTCTGGAGGCTTTAAGTCCAAGTTCAAAGTGCCAGGCTCTAGGGGCTGGGTGAAAGGCCTTCAACCTTGGGGTCCAGCTCTGCCTCCTGCTCCTGGCCCACTGGAGGTAGAGGCATTTCTTCACTCAGCTGCTGGCTGCTGAGGCTGACAAG
>NW_006922105.1:1063233-1078635 GCF_000298275.1 Orycteropus afer afer | reverse complement strand
CATTAAAAAAAGTAAAAGCAAATGGACAAAAAACACACCATGTAAATACACAGCAATAATAACCAAAAAAAAAAAAAGAAAAAAAAGAAAAACCCTGCAATATCTGGGGGGAGGGCAGTAAGAGAAAAGAGGTAGAGTAGAATAATGAAGAAAAATGGGAAAAATGCAAAAAGAAAAACAAGGAATGGGGTTAACCATGAGAAAGAAAGAAAATGGGAACCAGGAACAGGGAAGAGAGAAAAAGCAGAAAACTAGAACCTGGGAAGAGAAGAATAAAGAATAATAATAAAAAGTATGCAAAAATAATAACAATGATTTTAAAACAGACAAAAAAAAAAAACTGAACAAAAAGGAACAACAACAACAAAAAAATCTGGGCAGAGCTACTAGGCTCTGTGAGAACACACAGACTGGGATGGAATTCCTGCTGGCCCAGCAGGTGGCTGGGAGTGAGGGATGGCCACACCTCCACTCACCAAGAAGGTGTGGGGTATAAGAGTAACAAGAGGAATATTGCACCTTTCCAGTCCTTTGTATCTGAAATGTTCTTGTGGTTTCTGGCAAGTGGAGCCTATTCTTAGGTCCCTGGAATGTGAGAGAACTCTGTTACTTTAAATATCCAAAATGGTTGAACCACTTGTAAACATCCTCAGTGGCTGCACCCTCTGGACAGCCAGAAGTCCACAGCTCAGCCCATCTCCCTCCTTGCTGCTTCCCATTTTATTCACCAGCCACCAGTGCAGTCCTCTGTACAGCCCCTGGTTAGCAGGGCCGAATTTTAGGTTAATTCTTAGGTGCTAACACCACTTGGCAATATCCAAGCTGTCTGTGCCATCAGGATCACTGACAGACTGCAGCTCCATATGTCTCCTTTTTTTGGTATTTTCATGCAGGTTCTTTTAGTTGGAGTTTAGTCCACTTCTGTATCCTTCCTTTCAAAGCTCAGGGCTCCAGGATTATCTTCTATATCTGTGTTAATTGGTCCCCTTTTCTTGAAGAGGGTCTGTGTGGTGTGTCTGCCTATTCCACCATCTTACCGGAACTTTCTTAAGGCAAATCATTCTCCTCAGCCATGGACTGAGTGTGTGCTAGCAGATGTATTACTACACTGGAGGTTACTGCATAGCCAACTGTTCAGGAAAAGGAGCGAGAAGGAAGGACATGCAGACAAAGGGGAGGCATGTCCCTCTGGTATACCTTCATGTTTCAGGAGTGTAGATTTAGTGATTTAAACAAACAAATGGGAAAAGTTAAAAATGGTTTTACAAGAGCCTAGTTTTCCTGGTATATCAAGGAGGCAGGAAGATGGTAGGACAGGTTCTACCATCTCTTTAAAATCTGCGGTTCCAAATATAATACTTCTTCCTTTGTGTTTTCTAATTCAGGGCAATGGGGTATAATGAACTACATTAAACTGAGTGAATATTAAAGGCATCAATCTGGTGAAATAACTTATGTTTCCCTTTATTCTATGAAAGAATTTCTAAATTGAATTATAGAATCAACTGCTGCTCATGGGATATGCAAACTTCATTAAACCACACAGTTTTTTTTCTGGAGAATTTAGTGGCCCTGCGGTGACTATGTTGGAGCTGGACATTTATTGGAAGTTAGAGTCTGGAAAATCAATCCATTCCTCAGAGTAATAATAAATTACACTTCCCAAAAAGAGGAATATTTCATTCCAAAGATATTTACTTATAAAAAGCAATCTACTGTACCTAACCTAATACTTGAAAATGTTTGATACTAAATGTGATTATTGGATGTATCTTAGCCTTGCTATGATTAATACTGTTTGCCCAGCAAGTTTGTGGGCGTGTGTGCTCACATACTCACTGTTGAAGGTAATGAGCAAACAGCCTACAACAATCTGTAATGCAATCACTGCTGTTGTGGAATAGCATGGTTGCACTGATGTCTTCATAGTTAACTGAGGTGTATGAATTTTTTTGCTTCTAGATTTTAAAACATTGATGTTATCCCTTTGGACATTAAGCCTCCAATATAATTTTATTTTCTCTTTTCTTTTCCATTTCTTCTTTGTAGAAATGCCATAACATTTCTTTTTCCCTAATGCATTTGTCTCTGAGTTATGCAAGTGGTTAACACACGCTGCTGCTAATCAAAAGGACGGAAGTTTGAGTTTTCAGCCACTGAAAATCCTATAGAACACAGTTCCACTCTGATGCAGGTGGGTCACCAAGAGTTAAAATAGCCTGCATGGCAACTGGTTATTTATTGTCTTTATTACAAATCGTGGTATACAGAACATGTAAGTCGGAATGCATAATTAGTCTAAGAAGTAATTGAATATGGCAAGATACACAGTTATATGTAGTTATCTAATTCAGGGCAATGGGGTACAATTGCAGTTGTGGTTCATATTTTTTTAATTCTAAATTTGCTTTACCTTAAACATACTCTGAGATTTTCTGCCTCTTTGTTATTATTGATGTAGTTCCCCAACTTGGAATACCAGTGCCCTTTCCCTGATTTCCTTTCTTATTTTTCGCCTACTCCAACTTCTGGTTTTAAGTTCTTCATGAAGTGGTATCAGGTCCTTCATGTTTCAGTCCTCATCTGACCTTTATGGTACCTGTCACTAGTTGTCAGTCATTGTGGCAAGTAATTTGTTGTTATTTCAGACTCATAGCGACCCTATGCACAGCAGAACAAAACACTGCCTGGTCCTGCTCCATGATCCTTGTTATACTTGAGTCCATCGCCGCAGCCACTGTGTCAATCCATCTCGTTGAGGGCCTTCCCCTCTTTTGTCGATCCACCACCTTATCAAGCATGACATCCTTCTCCAGGGAATGGTCCCTTCTGATAACATGACCAAAGCAGATGAGACAACGTCTGGCCATTCTTGCTTCCAAGGAGCATTCCAGCTGCACTTCCTCCAGGACAGATTTGTTAGTTCTTTTAGCAGTCCATGGTACTTTCAGCATTCTTCGCTGCACCACAACTCAAAAGCATCAATTCCTTTTTGGTCTTCCTTATTCATTGTCCAGCTCTCAAATGCATATGAGGTGATTGAAAATATCATGGCTTGTGTCAGGCGCACCTTAGTCCTCAAGGAGATATCTTGGCTCCTCAGCACTTGAAAGAGGTCCTTTGCAGCCGATTTGCTCAGTGCTATATGTTGTCTGATGCTTCCATTGGTGTCAATTGTAGAACCAAGCAACACATGCTGCTGCTAACCAAAAGGTTGGAGGTTTGCGTTGTCTTTGACAACTTCAAACTTTTCTCCATTTATCATGATGCTGCTTATAGGTCCAGTTGTGAGGATTTTTGGTTTTATATTGAGGTGTAACCCATAATGCAAACTATATTCTTCAATCTTCATCAGTAGGTGCCTTAAGTCATCCTCACTTTCAGCAAGCAAAGTTGTGTCATCAGTGTATCGCAGGTTGTTAATGATTCTTCCTCCAATCCTGATGCCGCATTCTTCTTTGTATAGTCCAGCTTTTCGGATTATTTGCTCAGCATATAGATTGCATAAGTATGGGGAAAGGATACAACTCTGACACACTCCCTTCTTGATTTGAAACCATGCAGTGCTCCTTGTTCTGTTCAAATAACAGCCTTCTAATCTATGTACAGGTTCCTCATGAGTACAATTAAGTGTTCTGGAATACCTATTCTTCTCAATGTTATCCATAATTTGTTATCATCCACACAATTGAATGCTTTTTCTTAGTCAATAAAACACAAGTAAACATCTTTCTGGTATTCTTTGCTTTCAACCAAGATGCATCTGACATCAGCAATGACATCCCTCATTCCATGTCCTCTTCTGAATCCAGCTTGCATTTCTGGAAGTTCTCTGTCAGTATACTGCTGCAACTGCTTTTGATTGCAAGATTTTACTTGCATGCAATATTAATGATATTGTTTGATAATTTCATATTTTGTGGGATCACCTTTCTTTGGATGGGTACAAATATGGATCTCTTCCAGTCAGTTGGCCAGGTAGTAATTTACTATTGTTAAATATTGTTTTAAAAATAAAACATCATTCAACCATCATTCAACATTTGTATCTATTTATTTCCAGCACCTATACCATAAAAATTTTGTTTTTATATTGAGGTGTAATCCATACTGCAAACTGTATTCTTCAATCTTCATCAGTAAGTGCTTCAAGTCATCCTCACTTTCAACAAGCAAAGTTGTGTCATCAGTGTATCGCAGGTTGTTAATGATTCTTCCTCCAAACCTGATGCTGCATTCTTCTTCATATAGTCCAGCCTCTTGGATTATTTGCTCAGCATATAGATTGTATAAGTATGGGGAAAGGCTACAACCCTGATTCCCTTCTTGATTTGAAACCATGCAGTGTGAGGCTGAGGATCACATCTTATATTTATTTGTGTGTTCCAAATCATCTAATGCAATGCCTTACCCTTCACAGGTATTTGTATGTTGAGTGTCTGATGTAAAATAGTTGCCTTCTTCCCATCCACAACTGCAAGGTGCCAATCAGTATCCAGTTGGGTTCTAAAAGGAGCAAATTCCCCCTATTGTTTTCTTTTATATTCTGAGATGGAATCAGGTTTATGTGTATTTTCTGTTGAAAAGCAGGGGTTCAAAATCAAATGACCTAAAGAGGACCACTGGTAGCATAGTGCCTAAAGCATTTGACTGCTAACCAGAAGGCTGGTTGTTCAAACCCACCAGCCACTCCTCGGAAGGAAGGTTGGGCAATCTACTTCTGTAGTGATACCACTTTGGAAACCCAAGGAGGGATCGCTATTAATCAGGGCTGACTCGATGGCACATAACAACAACAACAAAGATGATCACACATGCTGATGTAATAAGTTTGCTTGCTTTTTTTGGTAACAACTTGATTGGGACATAATTTACACACTATACAATTCACCCAAATAAGGCATACACTTCAATGTTTTTTTGGTATATTCACAGAGTTGTGGAACCATCAACATAATCAATTTTATAACATTTTCATCATGGTCCCAAACCCTGTCCCCTTTAGCAGTTACCTTGTTTGTCCCCTATTCCCTCCTCTTATCCTCAGCAACCACTAATTTGTCTCTATAGATTTTGCTATTCTGCCTCTCCGGATGTTCCTATTATGGACACATAAAATAAATGTCATCATATCATACATGGTCTTTTGTGATTTTCAAAGGTCATTCATGTTGTAGCATGTATCAGTACTTGAGACCATTTTATTACTGAATAATATTCCATGCAGTGGATATACCACATTGTGTTTATCTACTCATTAGTGGCTAAATATTTGGATTGTTTCCAATTTTAGATGTTATGAATAATGTTGCTATGAACACGTGTGTACATGTTTTGGTGTAGATATACGCTTTTGTTTCTCTTCAGCACATACCTAGGAGAGCAACCGCTGGTTGGATCTTATGATAACTCTCTTCCCCAGTCATATCTTGACTGGGGAAGAGCTGCCTCCTCAGAGTAGAGCTGACCTTAATCATGTGGATAGAGTAATGCTTTTGGGACCTCCATTTCCTGATATGGAACATCTCAAGATGAGAAGAAATAGCTGCAGACATCCATTAATAATGAACAAGGAATGTATGATGTCTGAATCTAGGAAAATTGGAAGTTGTCGAAAATGAAATGGAACACATAAAGAATGATATCCTAGGCATTAGTGAGGTGAAATGGACTGGTTTGGGCCATTTTGAATCAGAAGAAAGCAAAAGGTCATTAAAAAGATAAGAAAGGAAGAAAAGATCAAAATGGATGTCAGAAGAGACTCTGAAACTTGCCCTTGAGCAGAGAGTAGCTAAAGCAAATGGAAGAAATGACAAGATAAAAGAGCTGAATGGAAGATTTGAAAGAGCAGCTCGAGCAGACAAAGCCAGCGATTATAATGAAATGTGCAAAAATGTGGAGTTGGAAATCCAAAAGGGAAAAACATGCTCGGCATTTCTCAAGCTGAAAGAACTGAAGAAAAAATTTAAGCCTCGCATTGCAATATTGAAAGATTCTACGGGTGAAATATTGAATGATGCAGGAAACATCAAGACAAGATGGAAGTAATACACAGAGTCACTGCACCAAAAAGAATTGGTTGATGTCCTTTCATTTCAGGAGGTGGCATAAGATCAAGAACTGATCATATTGAAGGAAGAAGTCAAAGGATCACTGAAGGAATTGGTGAAGAACAAGGCTCTGTGAATTGACACTGAGATGTTTCAACAAATGATTGCATGCTGGAGGTACTCACTCAGCTATACCAAGAGATTTGGATGACAGGTACCTGGCCAACTGACTGGAAGAGATCCATATTTGTACCCATTCCAAAGAAAGGTGATTCTACAGAATGTGGAAATTATCGAACTATATCATTAATATAACATTCAAGTAAAATCTTGCTGAAAATAATTCAAAAACAGTTGTAGCAGTATATTGACAGAGAACTTCCAGAAATGCAAGCTGGATTCAGAAGATGACATGGAATGAGGAATATCATAGCTGATGTCAGAAAGATCTTGGCTGAAAGCAAAGAATACCAGAAAGATGTTTACTTGTGTTTTATTGACTATGCAAAAGCATTTGATTGTGTGGATCATAACAAATTATGGGTAACATTGAGAAGAATGGGAATTCCAGAACACTTAATTGTACTCATGAGGAACCTGTACAAAGACCAGAAGGCTGTCATTTGAAGGAACAGGGGACACTGCCTGGTTTAAAATCAGGAAGGGAGTGCGTCAGGGTTGTATTCTTTCACCATACTTATTCAGTATGTATGCTGAGCAAATTATCTGAGACTATATGAAGAAGAACGTGGCATCAGGATTGCAGAAGTCTCATTAACAACTTGCGATACACACATGACACAACTTTGCTTGCTGAAAGTGAGGATGACTTGAAGCACTTACTGATGAAAATTGAAGACTATAGTCTGCATTATGGATTGTTGTTATGTGCTGTCGGGTTGGCCCTGACTCATAGCGACTCCTCCTTGGGTTGCTGAGCCAGTATCACTATGGAAGTAGATTGCCCAACCTTCCTTCTGGCAGTATGATTACACCGCAATATAAAGAAAACAAAAATCCTCACAACTGGACCAATAAGTGGCATCACGATAAATAGAGAAAAGATTGAAGTTCTCAAAGACTTCATATTACTTGGTTCTACAATCAACACCAAATCAAGATATCAGATGATATATTGCATTGGACAAATCTGCTGGAAAAGACCTCTTTCAAGTGCTGAAGAGCAAAAATGTCTCCTTGAAGACTAAGGTGTGTCTAACCCAAGCCGTGGTATTTTCAATCACCTCTTTTGCATGTAAGAGCTGGACAGTGAATAGAGAAGACCTAAGAAGAGTTTTGATTTTGAGTTGTGTTGGTGAAGAATACTAAGAGTACCATGGACTGCTAAAAGAACTAACAAATCTGTCCTGGAAGAAGTGTAGCCAGAATGCGTCTTGGAAATGGCCAGGCTTTGTCTCACCTACTTTGGTTATGTTGTCAAAAGTGACCATTCTCTGGAGAAGGATATCATGGATGGTAAAGTGGGGGGTTAATGAAAAAGGGGAAGGCCCTCAACCAGATGGATTGACACAGTGGCTGCAACCATGGGCTCAGGTATGGCAAGAATCGTGAGGCTGGCACAGCACTGGGCAGTGTTTTGTTCTGTTGTACATAGGGTTGCTATGAGTTGGAGACAACTTGACCACATCTAACAACAACAACATGGCAACTCTATGTTTAACCTTTTGAGGAACTGCCAAGTTGTGTCCCCAAATGCCTGCAATATTTTGTCATCTCACCAGTATAAATAAGTGTTGCACTTTCTCCACTTTCTTAAATATTGTTGTTGTTCGGTGCCATTGAGTCATCTCTGACTCATAACGACCCTATGCACAGCAGAACAATGAATGGGGAGAAGACTAAAGTTGTCAAACACTTCACATTCCTTGGTTCTACAATCAACACCAATGGAAGCAGCAACCAAGGCGTCATATGATATACTGCATTGTACAAATCTGCTGCCAAAGACCTCCTTCAAGTGCTAAAGAGCAAAGATATCTCCTTGAAGAGTAAGGTGAGTCTATTTTAAGTATTTAAAAAATCTTCTTAAAATGGAAAGATAAACACCAAGTTGGCCTCAATTTGAGGGAGACAGTTTGGGACAGTGCAGATTAGAGTGTCAAGAGTTCAAGACTCTCCAGAGGAGAGGAGGCCTCTACCCTGCTCAAACCCACTGTGCTTAAAGTTTGTGGTCCCTTTTCGCCAAATCTGGTTTTTCAAGAGAAGACAAATATTTGGATATTTCTGGTGATTTTCAATTTTTTGCATAGTGTATAAGGCATTTGACTGCTAACCAGAAGGCTAGTGGTTCAGACCCACCAGCCACTCTTCAGAAGGAAGATTGGGCAATCTACTTCTGTAATGATAGCACCTTGGAAACCCAAGGAGGGGTCACTATGAGTCAGATTTGTCTCGACAGCAGTGAGGTTTTTTTTTTTTTGTGTGTGTGTGGTATCAAATTAAATAAAAGTTTCTCTGTGCTAGTCACATGTGGTTTGCTATATTGTGCCCTGTGCTGTAGAGAATGCCCAAACTCCATAACTCATTGCCATTAAGTCAATTCCAAGTGGTAGCAATCTCATTGGGTTTCCAAGGCTGTATATCTTTATGGAAGCAGACTGCTTCATCTTTCTCCCACGGAGGTTGGTGGGTTCGAACCACTGACCTTTTAGTTAGTAGCTAAATGCCTTCACTATTGCACCACTAGAGTTCCTTAAAGAGAGTATCAGTGCTTTCTAAAAATCAAAGACGGATGATATTACAGCCACTGAGGGAACAATGGCTGTTTCATTGTCTCCATCCCATGGAACTCCCTCTCCCCTGCTTATCTTTCTCTTCTGTGGGGTTGCAACCTGATGGGTGGACTCCAACTCCCAAGTCAATGAGGAGACACCAGGCTTTGAGGTGCTGAGAAAGGAAGCTTTATTGCAGGCTGGCAAGTAAGGAGCTCTGGTGACATAATGCCTAAGACATTTGACTGCTAATCAGAAGACTGGCAGTTCAAACCTACCAGTCACTTCTTGGAAGGAAGACTGAGCAATCTACTCCCATAGAGACTGCCTTGGAAACCCAAGGAGGAGCCGCTATGAGTTGGGACTGACTCTACAGCAGTGAGTCTGGTTTTGTTTTTAGCAAGCAAGGAGCTTGAAGACTGCATTTCAGATCAAGCTCTCTCAAGTTGGGGATTTCAGGACTGATACAGAATGTGGAATAGGGAGGTTATGATTATTTATGGAGTTTGTGGGAACTCTTTCATTATAAATTAAGTTCATTAATAAGGTGGGTGGGGTGCAGTGTCACAGCTTCCATGGGATGTGTTTTTCAGGTTCTGATGTACATAGGTCAGTTAAGGATATAACACAGCCCGATCCCTCATGGGCCAATGGGAGATGTTAGCAGAGCAGATAGCAGGAACTTCACTGGTATTTCAGTCCTTGCGATTAGGCCACATGGAGAGGGGCATTCTTATATTATTCCAGTCCATGTGGTCAACCAGGGTACGACATTTGTACAGGGTGACTTTGCCTTTTTGTGGCAGTATAGAGACCACCTGTAAATAGTACCTCACATCAACTGGTCACATTGCTGCCTGAAATTGAGGTCAAATGTGCTAAATCAGGTTAAGTAAGCTAGTCCCTTTCAAGGAACAAAGCACTTGGATTTTTGTTTTCTGTTTCACTCATCTCTCAGAATTTCCTGAGCAATTCAAGGGCTGTGGTGTGTTTTTAAAGTTCCTGCCCTCTAACTGTTAGCACAGAGTGAAGAATCCCCTATAGCAGACTGGAGAGACTGATAATCATTGGTCATTGGAAATCTATATAAAGTCTGGGCTAATGCTTTAAATCTAGTTAGATGCATCTGTATTTTCCCAGGCTGAAATATATGATGTACTTACAGCTGTAATTTTGCTTAAGATCTATCCCAATGAATAAAAACATTGCAATTTGTCAAACTGTGTCTAAACAGTTTTCATTATTATTCTTATTTTGTTATACAGTTGGCGTCACGGCTTTAAGGCTGTGATGGTTAATTTTATGTGCTAACTTGGCTAGACTGGTTCCCAGTGGTTTGGTCAACACTAGTCCAGTTGCTCTTATGGAGTAGTTAACATGTGATTAAATCAATTGGCCTTGTGGAGAACAGATTATCTTCTATAATGTAATGTGATATAATGTAATGCAATGTAATGCAATATAGTGTAATCACTTTACATTATGCAATCTAATATAATGTGATCAATCAAATAGTTGAGGTCATATCAATGTAGGGTGAATCCTAAACTTAATCACTTATGAGTTATAAAATAATAAAACACACACACACACACACACACACACACATAGTGGAAGACAGATGACATGTGAGGATGTCTGTAAGCAGGAAACACCAGAGAGCTCACAGAAGGAATTAACATGGCTGAGATCCTGATCTGGCTTTTAGCCTCCAAAACTGTGAGAAAATAAATGTCTGTTCTTTAAAGCCACTCACTTATGGTATTTGTGTCACAGTTGCACTAGACTAAGACAAAGCCTATATGACACCTTGTGTGAACTAAAGAAGCTCCCTCTGGGAGAAAGAAAAGTTTCATCCTGGGTGTTGGCAGCCCCTGTGACAGCAGGGTTGATAAGGAGGAGGTGTTTTACGAGAAGAAAAAGGCACCCAGAACAAAAGGCTGGAGAAGTGGAGAGTGGTGGAGTTTCAGCTCCCTGATGCCCTCAGCCCAGTGCGTGCATGCAGTGCATGAGCTGCTCAGCTCTACATACTGTGCCCCTGGCTGGAGATGCTATTTGGTTAGCTATAACTGGGTTCAAATCCCCACTCTGTCACCTATAAACTGTATGACCTTGGAAAAATCAGTTCATGTCTCAGAAACTTGAGTTCTTCTGTAAAATGCAGATAATACTATATATTAGTTGAGGAATGTTGAAAGGATTAAAAGGAATGATATGTAAGACACCCAGCACATGCCTAGCACACAGCAACCCACAGTAACTTACATGCAACAGACTGAAACGCTGCCTGGTCATGCCTGTGTTTGAGCCCACTGTTGCATCCACTCTGTCAGTCCATGTCATTGAGGGGCTTCCGCTTTTCACTGACACTCTACCAAGCATGATGTCTTTCTCCAGGGACTGGTCCCTTCTGATAATATGACCAAAGTATGTGAGATGAAGTCTCACCATTCTTGCTTCTGAGGAGCATTCTGGCTGTACTTCTTCCAAGACAGATTTGTTCATTCTTTCATTGTTCTGGCCCTCCATGGTAGATAGAAGCTCAGTAAATGGGAAGTCATTGTAATTATGGTACACTGTTAAGAAAAATTATCCAAAAGTTAGAACTAAGGTGTAGATCTGATGGCATATCCTTTCCATGACGTGCTGGAGCAAGCACTGTCTAACAGGCTCAGCAGAGAATTGTTTCATTCGCTACTGGATTATTCATACCTTTGTTATTTTACTATGGATCAGGGCCCCAACTCTGAAGTTATACAGTCACTCTTATTGATGTTTATCTGTTAAAGATGCAAATGGTTTCTGTCTGATAGAAAAGATAAACCCAAAGGTTACACTTTTATGACTGCATGTTAGCAAGTTTTGTACCTGAGCTAGTGATCTGGCTTTCTTTCAGTGCCTGTATACATCCTGTCTTCAATTCTCTTAGAACAAGCTTTTCTTTCCTTTTGTTCTCTCATTAATTTATACAACAATGCCTGTAGCATATACACATATCTTTGAATAACTGGTTGGTTTCATCAATTAGAATATGGCTCTACCCTCTCCCCGATTCTATTTCTGTATTTCCAATCAATCTCTGAGATCCTACTAAGATCTAGAGATTTGGGGGACTCTCTGGGTCATTTCTTCCCACTGAAGGTCAGTAGGGTTTTATTTAACACTTTGCATTTCCAGTAACCACCAACCCTTTCCTTCCTCTCTGGGCCCTCTTTGTCCAGCTGATCGTGAAGCTTTCAAACCAAACTTCTGCCTAGCCTTCTCTTCCCATCTCAGAAATAAGCACCCAACGCAACTTTATCTTTTAAATGCTTGTACTTTTAATATGACACACATACAAATGGTTAAGAAAAATGAGCAAAGGGTGGATTACAGAGAGTTCAAATTCTTGTTCAAGTTCTTGTCAGATTTGTCTCCTCTCCACTGACCTGCCTCCTTCATCCAAGCACATCCCCTTACCCTTCCGTTAGGGGTAAATCAATCAGCTTTGCTTACAATGAAGTAACCTCTTTCATTTCCTCAAACTCTTTGAAAGTTCCCTTTGGGAGTTTCAAATCATCCCTTCCAGCCACCTACTCTTTTATTCCTAATGGATTTAGTGAGCCCTCTACCCTCTGACAAAGGCATTAACTAACCTGCCATTCATGTTACCCCAGACCTGGGAAGATCTTTTTACATCTGGAGGAAGATCCAACTGGTGTCTCTAGCCTCGAGGTCCACCCACCTGGCTAGGCTATCTGTTTTACCTAGGACAAGTCAATTTAGGTCACCACCAGACAGAGCCTAGTCCTGATGGCCTGTTGAGCAGGGGTTCTTAGTGAGGAGTAGAGGCAGAAGAAGTGTGGGTTTGACAATGCTGAGGGGGGAATGGGATGTGCAAGAGAAAAAGTAGGCCAATGTCTTTTGAGAAGGCACTTACTTCACTGTAATTTTATACTTGGAACAGTTTAAAACATTATTATTTTTCAGCATAAATTACAGAGACTTAAGCATGACAAAATTAGCTGGTGGTGGTACACTGAAGATGCAGTACTTCTCTATGGTGGGATGGGGTGGGAAGCAGAATTACTAGCATCTTCTGTAGATTGGACATTTCTGTGTATACCACAAATGGGCATTGTTAAAAATAGTTGAGGGATGTTGTGGGACTCTGGACAAGCTTTTAATATAGCTCAATCCTTCTATTGTCCCAGATACCTAATGGGATTTCACCTACCCTAAACTTTGTGGAAACCTATTTTCTAGCCTGGGGGGAAACGTCAGCTGCAAATGCAAACATTTCTAAGTTATATTCAAACTCTCTGTGCAAAAATATAAAATAAAATAAATTATAAGCTACAAATTGGAAACAATATATGTGACACATTTAACTTTCAGCTATCCTCTGAAGAGTAATAAACTTTTAACACTCCTTGCATTATTTGGATGAAATGGGGTTTATATCAGTGAGGGTGCATATACATACATAATATTATAAGAAAAGATTTATGATAACTCAGTGACTAGTAAGAGATTGCTTCAGAAAACATAAATCACTAGAGATCCAAGTTATAGATTTTCTTGAGGGGTTTTGAAAGAATTTACATTTGAATTGGATCCTGGAACTCTAAATTCAAATTTATAACCAATTCTTCAAGAAATATTGAAGTTTCAAAAGAAAAAAAGAAAAAGAAATATTGTATTTATATAGAAGATATCACTATAGAAATGAAATTCCATTAATAATAAATTTGTTGGATCTTTTAAACATTATTATCAGAATTATGTTACTCTACTGAGCTGTTTCTCTAAATTCAGCTTGTCCCCAAGATATCAAGAATCTCACCTCAAATGGATTTCCTAAATAATCCCTTTTAATAAATACCACACTTCTCTGAAATGTAAAAAAGTCTCAGATGGGAGAATCCAAGAAGGAAAAAGAACTGAAAATAAAAATACCAAAACCAAAACCCACTGCCATCAAGTCAGTTCCAACTCATAGCAACCCCCATAGCATTTCCAAAGCTGTATATCTTTACAGAAGTAGATTAATTCATGTTCCTCCTGTGGAGCGGCTGGTGGGTTTGAACTGCCAACCTTCTGGTTAGCAGCCAAATGCCTTTTCCACTGTGTCACCAGAGCTCCTTAGTAACATACCAAAAACCAAACTCACTGACATTGAGTCAGATTCGAATCATAGCGACCTCTCCTTGGGTTTCTGAGGCCATATCACTACTGAAGTAGATTGTGCAACCTTCCTTCTGAGGAGTGGCTGGTGGGTTTGAACCGCTAGCCTTCTGGTTAGCAGTCAAATGTCTTAGGTATTATGCCACCAGCGCTCCTCCTTAATAACAGTAGCTTAATAAATAGTAAATTTTTTTATTTTAGCTTCTTAAATCTGTTTCTTTGTGAACAGGACCTATGTATGGAGAAAAAACACGATCATCTTCTAGATGCTGAGCTCAACCTTCTGTAAAACCAAACACACCGCCATCGAGTCTGTTCCGACTCATAGCGACCCCCATTGGGTTTCCAAGGCAGTAGATCTTTACAGAAGTTGATTGTCCAGTCTTGCTTCCACGGAGTGGCTGGTTAGCGGTCTGGTTAGCCTTAGGCACTGTGCTACCAGAACTCCTTCTGGTATTCTGTAAATACCATCATACATATGTCTTCACCAACTCAATGAACAGTTTAGACTGCCAGTTGTGATTCATCTGTTCCATCATTATGAAAGATGAAGTTAATTACAGGAAAAGGTCGTTGTTGCTAGCTGCCATTGTGTCAGCTCCAACTCATGGGAACCTTATGTATAACAGAATGAACCACTGCCCAGTCCTTCATCATCTTCATGATCACTGAAGTGAGCTCTTTGTGTGGCTGTTGTGCCAGTCCACGTCATTGAAGATGCCCCTCGTTTTTGCTGACCTGCTTTACCACATATTATGTCTATTTTTTCTTTGATACTATACTCACTGCCATTGAGTCATTTCTGATTCATAGTGACCCCTCCTTGGGTTTCTGAGGCGGTATGTCTGTGGAAGTAGGTTTTTTTTTTTTCTTTTTCTATTAAGAACTAATAAAGACTTAGAACAACAACAACAACAAACCAGAAACCAAAAAAACCCCACTGCCACTGAGTTGATTCCAACTCATAGCGACCCCCATTGGGTTTCCAAGGCGGTAAATCTTTATGGAAGTAGAGTGCTCAGTCTTGCTTCTGTGGAGTGGCTAGTGGGTTTGAACCACCAACCTTCTGGTTAGCAGTCAGATGCCTTAGGCAGTGTGCTACCAGGACACCAAACCTTTAGCAGAGGATGGTTTCAAGCCATCAACCTCTGGGTTATGGGCCCAGCATGCCTTCGCTGCATCACTCTGCAATGGGATATAAATGCATTAAATAAATGATTTTCCTTATCAAAAACCAAATATCTATGTCTATACCTATTACTACTATTTGCTGTTGAGTAAATTCCAACTCATCCTGACCCTACAGGACAGAACAGAACTGTCCCATAGGGTTTCTTTCCAAAGCTATAATCTTTAGAGAAACTAACTGCCACATCTTCTCCCAAAGAGTAGCTGGTAGATTTGAATAGACGACCTTTCCAGTTAGCAGCCACTCCTTTGCCATATGGTATTTA
>NW_006922105.1:1058233-1062278 GCF_000298275.1 Orycteropus afer afer | reverse complement strand
TTTTTTTTTTTCCACTAGTGACAAGCTTTCAAATATTTGTAAAAATGTGTCATGCCTTTAGTTCACCTAAGAGATCTGTGTTATGCTAAGTGTTACTGGATATACAAGAACATGAGAATAAATTTATTAAAGAATCAAAAAGTAGCACATACATCAACAGGACATTCGTTTCTCTTATGGCAGTGACTAAAGTCTCCTCCTACCCACAGACAGGACTGCATTTAAAGCTGTTTCTTGACACAAAAATGGTTTACGTGGAAAAAACAAGTGTTAAATTTACTGAAAGCAAATTTTAAACAAATAGGTTTTATTTTTATGCCCCTTTAAAAATCATAAAAATTCAGTATAAAATTACAGAACTATATATTTTTTTTTTAAACTTTAGAAATGAGTTGAATGGATCTATGCCAAACCCATTTTACAGATACTAAAAATATTTTTTTGAGAAAAGAAAAGTGCTCTTGTCTTTTTAGGCATCAAATGGTACTAGACAAAAGGAAGGATTTTTGCATTAACTCCCGGTCATGAATGAAGCCTCATCCACCAGTCCAGAGAAGGTTCAGAACCTGCAGGGTCTTTAAAGATCGTTATTTTACGTTCTGTTTTTTATGGGTAAGGAGGCACTCAAGGTGCACAGAGTATGGGAGACTTTTATAAGGTGCATAGTCAGGATCTGTCCCCAACTTCACTGTTAATGGCTGGCTAGATGCCGTTAGGGGAGCTCTGGTAGCATAGTGGCTAAGACACTTGCCTGCTAACCAGACGGCTGGCGGTTCAAACCCACCAGCCACTCCTCGGAAGGAAGGTTGGGCAATCCTACTTCCGTAGTGATACTGCCTCGGAAACCCAAGGAGGGGTCGCTATGAGTCGTGGCTGACTCGAAGGCACATAACAACAACAACAAAAACAGATGCCGTTAGATCCTCATAAGCACCATTTTGTCACCTGGGAAGATGACAGGAAAAGTGTGGCTCTTAGGAAGTGTTCTCTCTCCTGATCCCACTTTCTCTACCTCCTTTCGCCGCCTCCCTGGTCCGCGTGTGTACAAACAGTGCCCTCTGGGCTGCGCTGCGAGGAGGGCGGTTGGGCTGCTGCGTATGTTCGCCGCCAGGAGGGTGCTACTGCCCAGACCGCTGGCCTGGCGGCTGCCGGGCGCCTAGGACAGGCCTTGATAGGAAGAGGTGGTACTTCTGCCTCCACATTCTTGGGTTTGAATTGTGTGGACTTCAAACACAGGGCAGAAACCCCACCTGGGCAAGCGTCAGTAGAGCCTGGACACGCAAAGACGCTGCCTTTGGTTTGGGGGTGCTGGGTCCCTGCTTGACCACATTGGTGACTACATCCCCACCTGGGCCACGGTGCATATGCCACGTGAGGCCGAGCCCTCACAGTCCTTGTAACTGAGAAGTCAGGGCAGACACAGTGTTGCACAGCTCCCTGCCACCACAGGGCAAAGGCCACCCCTCAGCAGACTGGGCACTCCACAGCCTCCAGCCTGGCTTTGCCCGGTCCGCCCGGCCGCACGCTGCCTCGCACGTGCCTGCCCAGCTCCTGGGCCGCTGGCGTCGGGCCTCCCGGGCCGCCGCCCAATCGCTGCGGCCGCCTAGCGCTCGGGCCGTTCCGCCAGCCGCGGAAGACGGGACTCGAGTCGCGCGACCGGCCGCCATGCGATTCCGCTTCGGCGTCGTGGTGCCGCCCCTGGCGCCTGGGACCAGCCCGGAGCTGTTGGTCGTAGGGTCGAGGGTTGAGCTGGGCCACTGGGAGCCGCACAGAGCAGTGCGCCTGAGGCCGGCGAGCGCCGGGGCGCCGGCGCCGCACGAGCCGGGCCTCTGGCTCGGGGAGGTGGAGCTGGTGACTGAGGAGGCTGTGGAGGCCGGGGAGGAGCCTGGCCGCGTAGACACGTTCTGGTACAAGTTTCTGAAGCGGGAGCCGAGCGGAGAGCTCTCCTGGGAAGGTACTCCTCGCCGGGGCTCGGGCCGGCCTGCGGCTGCGCGCTTTCCAGGCGCGTTCCCCACCTCCGGGGCTTCGAGCACACGCCCCGCACCCCTGGGGGCGCCCCGGGTTGACCTTGCGCTCTGCGCGACACTGTCGTTGCAATCCGCGTCTCCCGCGCCCTCCGCGTTCCACAGGGTCACGCCATGTTCTGCCTGCTCCTTGGGTTGTCTGACCCTCCGAGCTCTTTCCCACACACCTCGCACCCAGCTTAAGTCGTAGTGTGCCTTCGCGGTGCTTCAGCCTCCTTGGTCCCACACTCCCCGGGCCGGTTCACCCTCCACGTTCTCCCTGCCTGGCCAGCCTTGCAATTGGTCGTTTCACTGCTCATCTCTGCTTAATTGCTTTGTGTCCTCATTTTCTTGTCCTCAATTCACCTAAAAAAAAAAAAAAAAAAAATTCCAACCAGTGAAAATAGTCCTCTTGCCAATCCTAAAAAGTATTTTGTTTTCTTAGATGTTACCAAAAAGCAAACTCGCTGTCGTTGAATCGAATCCGACTCATAGCGACCCTCCTCGGGTTTCCGAGGCGGTATCTCTACGGAAGTAGGTTGTCCAGCCTTCCTTCTGAGGAATGGCTGGTGGGTTTGAACCACCAGCCTTTTGGTTAACAGTCAAATGTCTTTGTGAGCTAATGGAAAGACGTTAAGAGGCTCCCTTTTATGGATTTATTTTTGATCCTCTGTGGCAATTTAGGCGCTCTGGTGGCATAGTGCCTAAGGCATTTGACTGCTAAGCAGAAGGCTGGAGGTTCAAACCCACTAGCCACTCCTCGGAAGGCAAGGCTGGCATGGTAGCAGTATGACACTTGAGATAAAACATGCCGGTTGCAAAATGTCAAATACAGAAACATACAAGGTAAAAATTTAAGTGTCTCCTTTACACACCGCCATAAGCCAACTGCCCGATGTATATGTATGTGTGTATGGCGTAGTGCCTAACGCATCTGACTGCTAACCAGCCACTCCTCGGAGGGAAGACGGGCAATCTGCTTCCGTAGAGATACCGCCTCAGAAACCCAAGGAGGGGTGGCTATGAGTCGGGATTTACTTGATGGCAGTGAGTTTTTATTATTTATTTATTTTAAAAGTTCTATCATATATATTATTCCTAATCTTACTTTTCTTTGCTTAAAAATAAGCTGTGGATACCTTTCAGTGTCCCCTCTTGTGTTTCATTTTCTTTTTTTAATGAGAGCATATTCTGTTTGACACAGTCGCTGTGACAATAGTCTCAACCATAGCAATGATTGTGAGGGTTGCCCAGGACTGGACAGGGTTTCCTTCTGAGTTGTAGTTGACTGTTGACACCTAAGAACAACAGCAATATTCTATTGTTTGGATGTAGCATTCACCTACCAATGTGTGTTTAGGTGGTTTTTACTTTTCTTCTGTTATAAAGAGTAATACATTAATTAAAAGGCTGATGTTAGAGTTACGTTTGAACTTTTGGGACTGTTTCTGAAGGGTAGATTGTTAGAAGTGATATTGTTAGGTCAAAGTGTAGCCATTTTGTACAATTCAGTAAGGACTGCTATATTGTCCTCTGGAAAGGTTATTCCTTTGTGGACGGTCACCAAGTATGTGTTAGTTTAGATGGCCCTTAACTTAAAGCGAAATGTGTAAGGTGGAGGACTGGAGTGTATTGATTCAATAGTGAATAAATGTCTAGAAGTTTATAGAGAAAAAATGGGCCACTGTGGTGAGACAACAATTAGCAAACAAGATGAGTATGCCAAAATATGTTTATGTATTATCTTTGTTACCCTTTTTGTACTTCGCTTGGTTGTATGGTCTGGTAGCATTTATTGTCCTTTTGCATTATTGCACAAGAATATAAAAATGCTGTCTTCAGTTTATGCCCTTGTTTTACAGAATTAAATTCAAAGCTCTGAATAATTTGCTTATTGCCATCAACTGACACTAACTGTAAAAACGGCAAGGAGGCCACATGTTCTGACCTCCTCTAATCTCACAAGAGGAAGACAGCAGTAACCCAAGGCCTATTACTGCAAGGCCAAACATGCTGCCTCCCTCCAGCCCTTTCACCAACCG
>NW_006922105.1:1056279-1057768 GCF_000298275.1 Orycteropus afer afer | reverse complement strand
CCACTCCCAACAGAAATACTCCAGGTGGACACCTTCAGCAATCAGGAGCTCCTCAGTTGCTCATAGAAAGTCCCACCTTGGAGTTTACAAAGACTTATGGGTAGAAAAGCCACACTAAATAATTTACTACGCCACACTTATGCACCCTCTCCTTACTTATTAACTATCTTCCTATCCAGCATTTCACATTTTCAACAGTAGTAAAAAATCTACCTGATTAAGTTTTGCATTAATGACATACGTCTGGCAGCAATGAATACTGAGCTGAGAGCAACACTGGCTGTGATGCTTAAGGCTCTGTTTCACTTGGCTGGGACAGGATTCTCAGTGGTTGGACAGTTGTGTAATGGTGTAGTCTTCCTCCATTTTGGAATCTGATATGATCATCCACCATTTTCACACAATAACTTGCTCTTTGGAACCTAACTATGTCAACAAGTGAAGAGAGGGTGTATTTCTATTTCTTGATCTATCAACTTTAACCTTTTCTATTTTCAGTCTTTCTGGTAGTTATTACTTAAGTTTAAATTATATATATAAACCAAAAAACCAAACTCACTGCCATGAGTGGGATCTGACTCTTAGCGACCCCTCCTTGAGTTTCCAGGGTAGTATCACTACAGAAGTAGATTGCCCAGTCTTCCTTCTGAGGAGTGGCTGGTGGGTTTGAACTGTCAGCCTTCTGGTTAGCACTCAAGTGCCTTAGGCACTACACCACCAGAGCTCCTAAAAACAATCAAAGTCACTGCCGTGGAGGATCCAACTCATTGTGACTCCTCCCTGGGTTTCTGAGGCAGTACCTCTACGGAACTAGTTTGCCCATTCTTCCTTCTGAGGAGTGGCTGGTGGGTTTGAACCCTTAGCTTTCTGGTTAGCGGTCAAGGTCAAATGCCTTAGGCACTGTGCTCCCAGAGCCCTTCAAATCTTTATATATATATTGATGTAAAGAGTTGTTTTTAGGTACCATTGAGTCAGTCCCTACTCTTGGTGACCCTTTGTACAACAGACTCAGTCTCGTGCCATGCTCACAGCTGTTGTTGTGCTTGAGCCCATTGCTGTAGACAGTGTGTCATTCCATCTTGTTAGGGTCTTCCTCTTTTAGGCTGACCTTCCACTTTACCAAGCATGATGTCCTTCTCCAGCGACAGGTTCCTCCTAACAGCATGCCCCAAATACATGAGGTGGAGTCTTGTAATCCTTGCTTCTGTACTTCTTCCAAGACAGATTTGCTTGTCCTTCTGGCAGTCCATGGTATATTTTATTCTTTCCCAGCACCTAATTCAAAGGCATCAATCCTTTTATGGTCTTCCTTACTTAGTATGTACCTCAAACCAAACTAAACCCATTGGTGTCAAGTTGATTCCATATGTAGTCTTTCTTAGATGCTATTTTTTGACACTTGGTATGAAATATGAGAAATTTAGCTGACATTCATGACCTTTGTTCTCCCTTTGGATTTTATATTATTATTTTAAAGCAGGATTCTCTG
>NW_006922105.1:1053657-1054618 GCF_000298275.1 Orycteropus afer afer | reverse complement strand
TTTTTCTTTTGACACTTTAATTTCCGTATGTTACTTTATTAGGATATGTCTGAGTACTGTTTGTTCATATCATCTGGCACTTGGTTGACTCTCTTGATTTGAGGAATTGTTTCCTTCAGCTCAGGGAAATTTTCTCTTTGTTTCCTCTGTTCTTTCATTTGAGATGTCGATTAACCACATATTGCCATCCATAGTAAACACCTTCTGCTTATACCTTAAACATCTCTTAAATTCCTTTCATATTTCCCATCTTTTCTGTTTGGATAGATTTCCCTGTTTCCTAGATCACTGTTTTGTTTTGAATATTTTCCATTCCATTACTCAGTCCTTCCATTGAATTTTTCATTTTGGCGATTATATTTTTAATTATCCAGCTTTTTCTCTTATTCTCTGATTGCTCCGTTTTCGGAGTGACTTGTTCTTGATGTACAATTTATTGCTGGGTATTTTTAAGGACATTAAATAGAATTGATTACAAGTTGTTTTTTATTGTATTACCTTTTTTTTTTTCTCTTTAGGAAATTGTTTAGTTTTACCTGATGGTCTTTTCCCGCAAATGTTTGGTAATCCTTAATTGACTGTTTTTTTGAATAAAAGATACGCTGATCAGTATAAGCAGCTGTGCTGGTTTCCTGTTGAAGCTGTTTATGTCGATGTAAGGTCTTCTCTAAATGGGAGGATACTTTGTAGGATATTGTGAAAGTTGGCCGACTTCATGGAAGGGAAAGTTTCCTCCCTTAATGGGTGCTGCTGCAGAGCTGGTGGATTCAAGATGCTTCTCATTATTATAGGGAACAGGACTTAACTGTGGGGTAGAATCTTTTGGTATATTTCATTTCTGAGTGCAGTTGCCTTTTCCCTTCACTTGCAGATCTGTTAGGTGGATTTTGGACACCTTAGATCTACTCTGCCTGGATCTCTGGTCCCTAAATCCCCACTGAGCTCTGTGCAGTGAATCCTC
>NW_006922105.1:1051314-1052677 GCF_000298275.1 Orycteropus afer afer | reverse complement strand
AGAAACAATTCAGAAAAGGAGGGGACACTTGTTGCCCAACTTGAAAAATATAATCTGTGTCACTGAATAGCTTAACTAGTAGAGAATGTCTGCCTTGAGTGGTATGCTCTTTTAAGAACTACCTATATGGGATTAAATGGAGAAAAGATCAAAGTTGTCAGCATTTTCATTCATGTAGAAATTACTGAACTGGTGGTATATGTTCTCAGCAACAACAGTAGAAAATAAATTTTAAAAATCTTACTGTTTCTGTTAGACTGGAGCCTTTGGTTGCAAGTAACAGAAACTGAACATGAGCCAACCTAAGGAAAAAAGAAAAAAATGATCAGCTCTTATGACTAAACTAAATTAAGCATGGATTGCAACCTATCTCTCACTCTAGCTCTCTCTGCCTTGAGTTTGCCTTGTTCAGGTGTTGGTTTCATTCTCTCAAGCCAGCTGACTCTCAAGCCCTCTCACAGAGGGCTCCAAGGTTACACACAGCCAGAAAAGAACAAATATTCTTTCCTCTTAGCTCCAATTAGAGAAATCTGGGAGAAGCACTTGGATTCACTTTGCTTGAATCAATCACTCTTGCTAAGACACTGGGGATACAATGATGAGCAGCATTTCCAACAACAAACCCGTTCTTAGGGTAAAGAATAGACACTTCCCCAAAGGAGCCATGTACTGCTTCCACCACCCATCTGTCAAATTGTCATAATGTGATGACTTGTGTGTTGTGATGCTGGAAGCTTGGCAACCAGTATTTCAAGTAACGGCAGGGTCATGGTGGACAGGTACCCATGGAAAATCCAGGCAAAGACAGACCGGAAGGAAGGCCTGCTGATCTACTACCAAAAATTAGCCACTGAAAATCTTATGGGTCACATCAGAATGTCATCTGATACAGTGTTGGACTATCAGTCCCTAGATTGGAAGGCACTGCATTATAGCTACGCCAGTGGACTCAGCCATGCCCGTGATCATGAAGATGGTACAGCACTGGCAGATTTCGTTCTGTTCTACATAAGGTTGCCATGACTCAGAGCTGACTTGACAGCAGCTCACGACAACAGTAACAACAGCCACAGCAGCTATTTCAGAAGCAGTTAGAATGCAGTGGGCTCAAAGTTGACAGAAAAGATGACCAGAAGTTGCTTGAACAAATGAGGATTTACTTTTGACATGAGCAGTCCACCTGTAGTTCACCTGTAGTTCACAGCTCTCTGATGTCATGTGAAGCATCGCTGCATTCTCTTGGTCTTTTCCTCAAGGTGACAGGCTGGCTGCTGCAACTGTCGTCACGTCTGCATTCAGTGTAGAAAGAAGGCGGAGACAGAGGATGAGAGTGGCAGCCATGAATATTCCATTTTTTTTTTTT
>NW_006922105.1:1046091-1050159 GCF_000298275.1 Orycteropus afer afer | reverse complement strand
TTTTACTTGTCAACCTTGGGCTTGTCAGCCTCAGCAGCCAGCAACTGTCTGAGTGAAGAAAAGCCTCAAGTTTCAGTGGGCCGGGAGAGGAGGCAGTGCTGAAGTCCAAGGTTGAGGGGCTTTCACCCAGACCCTAGAGCCTGGCACCTTGAACTCAGACTTAAAGCCTCCAAAATTGTAAGAGAATAAACTCCTGTTTGTTCAAGCCATTCCATTTGTGGTATATTCCTGTCAGAGCAACACTAGGTAACTGAAACAACTGGTAAAAATGATGCCTAAATTCGTTTATGCAGTTATTTACAAAGATGTGAAACCATTTCTGCCTGAACCCAAACCTCGTCATTTCCAACTCTGCACTTCTGTACAAAAGCTGATACATATCCTTTGTCATCCTTGTTTTCTGCTTCACCCCACAAGTCATTTAACAAATCACATTAGGAGTAATGATAAAGCAGGGAGCTATGGATATGGATTAGTAAAGCTGTGCCTCAATAAGTTTGAGGCAGTAGTGGTTTGAATCAGGTGCTGGCAGCAGGAATAGCAAGGAATGGAAAGTATAAGAAAGTTCGGGAAAATTACGAGAAAGGGAGGAGGTAGTAGGTGGAATTTCCTTTTGCCATTGGCAGAAGGTGTTTAATATCTAATATAAAGGGGGCAGGATATTAGAAGGTTAGAGCAAGGTAAGAGGGAAGTTGTATGGAGAGGATCATACCTTCTCTTAGCTTCTAAATCTTTGACAAACAGGTGTAGTCTGGCTTGTTCCTACCTGAAAAGCTTAGCTGTCATCACACATCTGAACTATTTCATAATGTTGTTGCTGTTAGTACTGTCAAGTTAGTTCTGACTCACAGTGAAGAAACACTGCCTGGTCCTGCACCATCCTCACAGTCTGCTATGGTTGAGTCCATTGCTGCTGTCACTGGGTCTATCCATGTCTTTGAGGGTCTTCCTCTTTTTTTGCTGACCCTCTGCTTTACCAGGCGTGATGTTCTTCTCCAGGAACTGGTCCCTCCTGATAACATGCCCAAAGTGCATGAGATGAAGTCTCGCTATCCATGCTGCTAAGGAACATTCTGACTGTACGTCTTCCAAGACAGATTCATTTGTTCTAGTAGTCCATGGTATATTCAGCATTCTTCACCAAAATCGTAATTCAAATACATCCATTCTTCTTCATTCTTCCTTATTCACTGTCCAGCTTTTGCATGCATATGAGGTGATTGAAAATACCATGGCTTGAGTCAGGTATACCTTAGTCCTTAAGTTGGCATTTTGGCTTTTTAACACTTTAAAGAGGTCTTTTGCAGCTTTGCCTGATGCAATATGTCATCTATTTTCTTGACTACTGCTTCTATAGGTGTTGATTGTGGATCCAAGCAAAATGAAATCCTTGACAACTTAAGTCTTTTCTCCATTTATCACAATGTTCTTGCTGGTCCAGTTATGAGGACTTTTGTTTTCTTTATGTTGAAGTGTAATCCATACTGAACACTGTAGTCTTTGATCTTCATCAGTAAATGTTTCAAGTCCTTTTCATTTTCAGCAAGCTAGGGGTTCATCTGCATATCACAAGTTGTAACAAGTCGTCTTCCAATCCTGATGTTGCATTCTTCTTTACATAGTTTAGCTTCTTGGATTATTTGCTCACCATACAGCTTAATAAGTATGGTAAAAGGATACAACCCTGACATACACCTTTCCTGATTTTAAACCACGTAATAGACCCTTGTTGTGTTTGAACGATTGCCTCATGGGCTGTGTATACATTCTACATGAACACAATTAAGTGTTTTGGAATTCTCATTCTTTGCAATGTTATCACAATTTGTTGTGATTCACACAGTTAGATACCTTTCTGTAGTCAATAAAATGCACACACACACGGTTTCTTGGCCATAGCCAGCTGCCTGGATGGAGTGAGTAGTTGGACCTGTGGGCTTGGACCATGGTCCCAGGGGAAATCAAGCTCAATTGGCATAACATACTACACGAAAACATTATTCTACATCTTACTTTGGTGAGAAGCGACTAGGGTCTTAAAAGCTTGCAGGTGGCCATCTAGATGTTATGATGGGTCTCTCCTCATCCAGAGCAAAGAAGAATGAAGAAAACCAAAGATACATGGAAACAAATTCATCCAAGGGACTGGTAGACCATGCCATCTGCAGCTTATATGACCATGAGGCCAGAAGAACAAGATGGTGCCCAGCTACCACTATCAACCATTTGGAGGAGGATCGGTGTAGGAGGTCCTGGATAGAGTGGGCGAACAATGTGGAACAAAACTCAAAATCATTAAAAAAAGACCAAGTTTGCTGGTGAGAACCTGAAGACTATGGCCCCTAGTTACCCTTCAGGTCTGGAACTGAACTTACTCCTGTGGCTTCCAGCCAAACAATAGATGTGGAGTGAACATTTATATCAGGTAGATACACTCCTTGGAGCGATCAGTTGTGGGAGAACAGAAGGGCAGTGCATACACAGGGAGACAGCTCGGGGGGTGGGAGTGCATGAGTGGGAAGGACTCAGGGAAGAGGTAACTGTGGGGAAGAAGTGCGAAGAGCTGCTATATTGTGGGGAATTGCAGTCAATGTCGTGAAACAATGTATATGAACTACTATATGGAAAATGAATTTGCTCTGTAAACTTTCACCCAAATCACAATAAAAATTAAAACACACACACATACACACACATGTAGACATTTTCTGCTATTCTCTGCTTTCAGCCAAGATCCATCTGACCTCAGCAGTGATAGCCCTTGTGCCACATCCTATTCTGAATCTGGCTTGAATTCTGGCAGTTCCATGTCTATGTACTGCTGCAATTGTTTTTGAATTATCTGCAGCAAATTTTTACTTGCATGTGACATTAATGATGTTGTTGTTGTTAGGTGCTGTCATGTCAGGTCTGACTCATAGCAATCCTGTGTACAACAGAATGAATGAAATACTGCCCAGTCGTATGCCATCCTCACAATCCTTGCTTTACCTGAGCTCAGGGAGTAAGTCCTTCTGAACACATGGCCAAAGTAGGTGAGACAAAGTCTGGCCATTCTCCCTTCTAAGGAATATTTTCACTGTAGTTCTTCCAGGATAGATTTGTTTGTTCTTCTGGCAGTACATGGTACTTTCAATATTCTTTGCTAACACCACAATTCAGAGGCATCAATTCATTCTCAGTTTTCCTTATTTGAGTATGATGTCAGTTTTGAGTTTTTCATAAATACTCTTTATTAGGTTGAGGAATTTCTTCTCTATTTTTAGTTTGTTGAGTTTTTTTTATCTCATGAAAAGGTGTTGTATTTTGTCAAATGATTCTCTGAATCTATTGAGATATTATGTAATTATTTTCCTTTGTTCTATTAAGGTAGTGTATTACATTGATTGATTTTCTAATGTTGAATTACCCTTGCATTCCTAGAATAAATCCAGATGGTCACTGTGTATAATACGGTGTTGGAACTGGTTTGCTAGTTTTTTTTTTTTTTTTTTGAAGGTTTCTTAAATCTGTATTCACAAGGGATATTGGTCAGTAGTTTTCTTTTCTTATAGTACCTTTGTCTAGCTTTACTATCAGAGTTAGGAAGGAAGATGGGGCAATCAACTTCCATGGTGATACTGCCTTGGAAACTCAAGGAGGGGTCGCGATGAGTCAGATCCGACTTGATGGCAGTGAGTTTAGTATTTTTTAGTTTAGTATCAGAGTAATGCTGGCCACATAGAATGAGTTGGGAAGTGTGCCTCCTTCTTCAAATGTCTGGAAGAATTTAAGAAGGATTTGTGTCAATTCTTTCAAATGTTTGATAGAATACCCATTGCATGCATCTGACACAGGACTGTTGTTGGGAGATTTTTTGGTTACTGATTCTGTCTCTTCACTTGTTATGGATCTCTCAAGACTTTCTGTTTCTTCTTGAGTCAATTTAACTAATTCATGTGTTTCTAGGAATTTTTCCATTTTATCTAAGTTTTTTAATTTTTTGGCATATAGTTTTTAATATTGTTGTTATTATTATGTGCCATCGAGTTGCACCCGACTCATAACAACCCCTCCTTGGGTTTCCGA
>NW_006922105.1:1044773-1045991 GCF_000298275.1 Orycteropus afer afer | reverse complement strand
CTTATGGGGACTGTTGTTGTCTCCCACTCAGTTACACACAAATTACAATTGAATAACCATCAAAAAACTAAAAGCCGATGGTTGAAAAACACACCATGTAATCACACAGGAACAGTAACCAAAAAAAGAAAAAAGGAAAAAAAGAAGAAAAAACAAGAAAACTGGCAGTATCTGGATATAAGGCATTAAAAAAAAAAAAAAAAAAAAGTCGGGAAGGAGAATAATAAATGAAAAAAACAATGGGAAAAGTGCAAAAAGAAAAACAAGGAATGGAGTTAATCATGAGGAAAAAGGGGGAAAAGAAAAAAAAAAACCTTAAATATATGTTTAAAAAAAAAAAAAGTTCAACCAGGCACAGGGAAAAGAAAAAAAATGAAAAAAAAAAAGAAGAAAAAATGCTGAAAACTAGGACCTGGTAAGAGAAGATTAATAATAATAATAAAAAGGACAAAAGTATTAATAATGTTAGTTGTTTTAAAACAGACAAATACAAGCAAACCAGTCACCTGAAAAAAGAAAGCGAAAAAGAAAAAAGAATGTAAATTAAAAAAAGAGGAAAAAAAAAATTGGTGGAGGACAGGGCAGGGCACCCAGGCTCCGTCTGAGCACACTGACTGTGATGGAGTTCCTGTGGGCCCAGAAGGTAGGTGGGAGTGGGGGGTGGACACACCTTCGTTCACCAAGAGGGTGTGGGGTATAAGAGTAACAAGTCTTGCAGGTCCCAAGTGCCCTTGGGGTTGCTGGAAAGCAGAATGTGCTCTTAAGTCGCAGGAATCTGTGAGAGCAATGTCTCTTTAAATATCCAAAATAGTCCAGCCGCTTTTTAAGCCTTCAAAATGGCGGCACCCTCCAGACTGGCAAATGTCCACAGTTCAGCCCAACTTTCTTTTCACCTTCTCCATTTGTTCCCCAGCCACCTTACACAGTCCTCCGTGCAGTCCCTGGCTAGCAGGGCTGATTTTTCAGTTAATTCTTAGGTCCTACCACCACTCGGGATTCTCCAAGCTGTCTGTGTCATCAGGATTACTCCAGATTGCTGCCAGACAGCAGCTCCGTATGTCTCCTTTTTTGGTATTTTCACGCAAATTCTTCTCCTAGTTGGGGTTTAGTCCACTTCTGTATCCTTCCCTTCAAGGCTCAGGGGTCCAAGATTATCTTCTGTGTCTGTGTTAATTAGTTTCCCTTTTCTTTGTTGAAGAGGGTCTGTGCAGTCTTTCT
>NW_006922105.1:1043183-1044658 GCF_000298275.1 Orycteropus afer afer | reverse complement strand
TATGCATGGACAAGATACTTTCTATGATTGCAGTCTTTTAAAAATTATTGACACTTGTTTTGTGAACTAGCATATGGCCTATCCTGGAGAATAAAGCATATGCCCTGTGCAAGAAGGTGTATTGTTTTGATGTTGAGTAAAGTGTTCTTTATATGTCTGTTGGGTCTAGTTTGTTGATATGTTGTTCAAATCCTTCACTTCCTTATTGATCTTATATAATTCTCCAAGGACAGTTATATAAGGAGAGGGAACCCAGGTCATGCCCCACAAGTGGCAAGCCAGGAAAGCAGGGAAAAGACAGAAAAGACAAAGGAGACCAGAACAGACCGTGGAGTCAGCCGCAGGGATCCAGGTGAGGAGAGGGAACCCAGGCCATGCCTCACAAGTGGCAAGGCGGGAAAGCAGAGAAAGGACAGAAAAGGCCAAGGGAACCAGGTCAGAGCAAGGAGTCAGCTGCAGGGATCCAGGTAAGTGTGGTTGGAGAGGTTTCCAACAGCTAAGGGAGACTATCTTGTCTGTCGGGTTGTCCTACTGTGGTGACGTGTTGCTGTGAGTATTGAGGCTATGCCACAGGTGTTTCAAACCCAGTGGGGTGCACATGGTGCACAGTTATCAGTCCAGCTTGCAGACTGAGACAGACTAGTAAGAAAGAAGAGGCCATCCACTTCTCAAAAATTGGCCAGGGAAAACCTTATGAATAGCAGAGAAACACGGTCTCATACATTACTACGCAACTTTATGAATAGTCCAGAAACATTGTCCAATACAGAGGAGGAAGATGAGTCACTAGGTTAGAAAGCTCTCAAAATAGGACTGGGCAAGAGCTGCATTATCAGAGTAAAACCAGCCTTACTCATATGGATAAGGTAAAGCTTTCGAGACCTCCATTTGCTGATGTGGCAGCACTGAAATTGAGGAGAAACAGTAGCAAACATCCACTAATAATCGGAACACAGAATGTATGAAGTATGAATCTAGGAAAATTGGAAGTTGTCAAAAATGAAATGGAACACATAAAGATTGACATCCTAGGAATTAGTGAGCGGAAATTGACTGGTTTTGGCCATTTTGAATCAGACAACCATGTGATCTACTCTGCTGAGAATGACAGTTTAAAGAGGAATGGCATAGCATTCATCATCACAAAGGATCTTTCAAGATCTGTCCTGAAGTACAACGCTGTCAGTGATAGGATAATATCCATGCGCTTGCAAGGAAGAACCATTCATACGACTATCATTCAAATTTATGCACCAACCACCAAAGCCAAAGATGAGGAAATTGAAGATTTTTATTAACTTTTGCAGCCTGAAATTGATCAAACATGCAATTAGGATGTGTTAATTATCACTGGTGACTGGAATGCAAAAGTTGGAAACAAAGAAGAATCACAAGTAGTTGGAAAATTTGGCCTTGGTGACAGAAATAATGCTAGAACTCGCATGGTAGAATTTTGCGAGACCAACGACTTACTT
>NW_006922105.1:1038681-1042038 GCF_000298275.1 Orycteropus afer afer | reverse complement strand
CTGTCAGATGGATCTTGGCTCAAGGCAAAGAATACCAGAAAGATGTTTACTTGTGTTTTATTGACTATGCAAAGGTATATGATGGTGTGGATCATGACAAATTATGGATAACATTGAGAAGCATGGGAATTCCCGAACACTTGATTGTACTCGTGAGGAACCTGTACCTTGACCAGGAGGACGTAGTTTGCACAGAACAAGGGAACACTACATGGTTTAAAATCAAGAAGGTAGTGCATCAGGGTTGTATCCTTTCCCCATACTTATTCAATCTATATGCTGAGCAAATAATCTGAGAAGCTGGACTATATGAAGAAATTAGTGGGTTCCAGTTGTTCTTTCCAGCACAATTGTTTTGATGGACTGATCAACCTCTAGAGCTTCCTAAGCCACCATTTTGTGTGACACCACTCTGGAGCATTATTTTTTAATAGCTAGACTAAAATAGCCTAAGAGTCCATAAGTAGGGGACTGGTTGAATAAAAGATGGTCCACCCAGATTATATTGTTAAATAATAAAATTATTTACTACATTTAAATGTAATTCTATTTTCCCTTGAATATCTAGTAATTTAATCTTTTTCTCCCACTTCTTTCCTGAGTGTAATCAAGTCTCTATTCGTCTATTCTTGTTTTTGAATTTCTCATTCAACACTGTTCCTATATCCCAGAATGTTTATTATAGTATAGTTATTTTAGTTTGCAGTGTTGTCTAACACTTTTCTTCTGCTTCATTATTGTGTTTTTGGCAAGAGGAGTTTTCAACCCTTGGATTGTGTTGGACTTCATTTTTCTCTAAAGTCTTTTTTTTCTGTTTATTTTATGGTTTTTGGGTGCTTTACAAGATTCTTGGTTCAGTGTTCCCTATTCTTCACAATATTGCAAAGTTTAGATTCTTTGTTGTTGTTATGTGCCATCGAGTCAGACCAACTCATACCAACCACTCTTTGGGTTAACCCTCTTTGGGTTTCCAAGACGGTATCACTACAGAAGTAGATTACCCAACCTTCCTATTATTTGTTTGATAGTTGTGAAGGGAAGGGACCTGTGACCTCCAGTTTTTTTTTGTTCCTTTGCCTTGTAAGACCTTCAATTATTGCTTGTTAAAATCTATTCCTCTTCTCTTTCTGCTTTGTCTTTTCTTTCCTCTCCACCAGGAGCCAAGAATTTCAAAGGCTGCTACTTGAAATCATGCATACTTTTAAGTCCCTTCCCTAGATAACCCACTGATCTATCAGGGCAATTTAAAAATCTTTCCAGGCTTTTTGTGGACTTATTCATTTTGGATAAAAATCAGGCTCATGATTTTCTCCTCTGTTCTGTCTTCCCTGATGTTTTCCTTGGACTGCCCATGCTCTCCACGGAGCCTGAGGCATGACAGCAGCATGACTAATCACTGCTGCAACTTGGTCATTTCTCTTCTTATTTATTTTTACCTATAAAACTCCAAACTCACTGCTGTTTAGTCGGTTCTGACTCACAGGGACCCCTCCTTGGGTTTCCGAGGCAGGTTCTCTGCAGAAATAGATTGCCCAACCTTCCTTTGAGAAGTGGCTGGTGGATTTGAATCGCCAGCTTTCCGGTCAGCAGTCAAGTGCCTTAGGCACCACACCACCAGAGCTCCTATTGTTATTTGGAAATACGGGCATTGTCTGTTTTTAGATTATACTGATGGCTTGGATTTTGTATAGGTTTTTTCTCCCATCTATTTTATTAATATTGTTTTTGGTGGAAATATTGGGAGACAGGAACCCAGAGAGCAACCATTGATTTCACTTTTGATATGTAGTCTCGATTTTTGTAAACATGTAAATATTTTATGTTGTTGTTGTTGTTATATGCTGTTGAGTTGGACCTGACTCATAGCGACCCCTTCTTGGGTTTCGGAGGCAGTGTCACTACGGAAGTAGATTGCTCCATCTTCCTTCCGAGGAGTGGTTGGTGGGATTGAACCACCAGCCTTCTGGTTAGCAGTCAAGTGCCTTAGGTACTATGCTACCAGAGGTCCAAATATTTTATAGCATTAAAAACAAATTAAATAAAAATAAGACATAAATCCTTAGAAATCGGAAATAAATGTATACTAATTAAACTAACAAGGAGCTCTGGTGGTGTAGTGGTTAAGGCATTTGGCTGCTAATCAAAGGCCAGTAGTTTGAACCTACCAGGCAATCTGAAGAAGAAAGATAAGGCAGTGTGTTTCTGTAAAGATTTATGGCCTTGGAAACCCGATGATGGTCGCTGTAAGTTGCAGTGGACTTGATAGCAGTAAGTTTGGTGGTTTTCTTTTTTTTTTTTTGGTTAATGAAACTAACTGTGTATCCAGTTTTTGGCATGACAACATGGGAATTTTTCAAGTAACTCGTTAATGGAGTATTTTCACTGTACACCTTTAGTGTTACATATTCTATGTACATAAAAAGAAAAAACACTATGAACTTTTAACCTGCAATTACTGATTTTATTTTTAGTAGAAATAGTAGCATTGTAATTCTGAAACTATTAAAAGTCTATTGCAGGAGAAGCAATAAGAAATTGTTAATGTGTTTGGGAGGCAAGATTTTCGGTAAGAGAAAAGGGATTTAAATATAAAATCAAGAAAGTTAAATAAAATCTCTGTTCAGTCTGAATTCAAATATCATTATGAACTTAAGATTTTCATCTCTTAAAATAAGTACTTATCTTGAAATACAAATTTCTTAACTCTGTTCACTGGAAAGACATACCAACAATGAGAATCGAAAACCACTAAGTGCCCAGACTGTGGTTTCTAAATAATATTTCCTACCAAAAGTGCGATGAACATAGTCCTTGTTTTCCCAGGACAGTGTAGTTCATTGCTCTTGTCTCTGCATGATTTTGAATTATTACTCTTATTTCTCACAAGTGCCTGGTATGAATGATGAATTTTCTAGTAACTCTAATGAAAGAGAACCAGAACCTCTTGGAAAAAGACTGATGCCTGATCTGATACAGTCAGTGTACGCGACGGGTCTGTACATTTGAGCAGTGCTTCTCAAAGTTTAATGTACATGTGAATTGACTGGGGATCTTGTTGAAAACATTATCCTAATTCAGTCGGTCTGGGTGCGACCTGAGAGTCTATGGCGCCAACAAAAATTCAGGTGAAACCAATGCTGCTGTTAAACTGACCACACTTAATTAGCAAAGTGTTAGATTTCAATGGGTGGGTAGTGGGAGCTCATTATGGTTTTAATTTGCATTTTTCCATAGACACATGATGTTGAGCATCTTTACATATGCTTATTTACCATCTGTATATTTTCTTTGATTAATTGTTCATATTTTTCTAATTCTTTAAATAGGATTGTTTGTTTTCTTGAGTTCTTTGTATTT
>NW_006922105.1:1021708-1022499 GCF_000298275.1 Orycteropus afer afer | reverse complement strand
ACAATATCATTAATATCGCATGCAAGTAAAATCTTGCTGAAGATACTTAAAAAAGGTTGCAGCAGAATATTGACAGAGAACTTCCAGAAATGAAAACTGGATTCAGAAGAGGATGTGGAATGAGAGATATCATTGCTCATGTCAGAAGAATCTTGGCTGAAAGCAAAGAATACCAGAAAGATGTTTACTTGTGCTTTATTGACTATGCAAAAGCATTCAGTTGTGTGGATGATAACAAATTATGGATGACATTGAGAAGAATGGGAATTCCAGACCACTTGATTATGCTCATCAGGAATCTGTATATAGACTAGGAGGCTGCCATTTGAACAGCACAAGGGGATACTGCATGGTTTAAAATCAGGAAGGGAGTGCGTTAGGGTTGTATCATTTTACTGTACTTATTCAATCTGTATTCTGAGCAAATAATCCAAGAAGCTGGGCTATATGAAGAAGAATGTGGCATCAGGATTGGAGAAAGACTCATTAACAACCTGCGATACACAGATGACACGCTTTACTTGCTGAAAGTGAGGATGACTTGAAACACTTACTGATTAAACACTTACTGATTAAACACTACAGTCTGCAGTATGGATTACATCTCAACCTAAAGAAAACAAAAATCCTCACAAATGGATCAATAAGCAATATCACAATAAGTGGAGAAAAGATTGAAGTTGGTAAAGATTTCATATTACTTGGTTCCATTATCAACACCAATGGAAGCAGCAGTCAAGACATCAGAAATCTGCTGCAAATACCTCTTTAAAGTGCTGAAGAGCAAAGAT
>NW_006922105.1:999485-1019962 GCF_000298275.1 Orycteropus afer afer | reverse complement strand
ATATGTCACTGTCATATATTTTTGAAGTAGGTTTATAACTGCTTTATGTGTTTCACCTGATCAAATATTAATCCTCATTTGTACAGGGGAAAATGGAGCAGTGTATCTTAGTTTCAGCAAATGATTTTAGAAAGCTCTCACAATATCTTTGTGCACCGATTGAAAGGGACTGGCTGGCTAATAGATTACTTAAGGAGAAGTCATTGCAAGTTGAACAACTAAACCTAAAGTACTCTGATTCATCAACCAGTAAGAACATGAAGCAGGGCAGTAGCAGTTCAGTGGTAGAATCTCGCCTTAAATGTAGGAGAGCCAGGAGTGATTCCTGGCCTAGCATCTCAAGCACAGCCACCATCCACCTTTCTGTTAGTGGAGACCTGCGTGTTGTTTGATGCTGGACAGGTCTCAATGGTGCTCCCAGACTAAGACAGACTAGAAAGAAAGGCTTGATGATCTACTCCTGAAAATCTGCCATGGAAAACCCTATGGATACGGTCTGATGGGGTTGCCGTGAATTGGGTGTTTCACTGCAGCTAACGACAGCAAGAGCACATGAAGAGTGAGTGCAAGGAGAAAGTGAAGGGCTCTGTTCAAGGTCCTTTCCTTGAACAGGAATTTCAATGTTAAATGTTTCTATCAGTGACTTAGCATTCTTATCAAATTTACTGATAAGTGAAAACTGGGAGAGAGAGTTGCTATTTTGTTTGAGAGAAGCAGGATTCAAATTATTAAGTCTCAGAGGTAGGCCTAAATAAACAAGAAGAAATGAATTAAAGTTGTTATTTATATTAACAACTTGTTATTAAAAACAGATCAAGAGAAACTTGGCTTAAGAGCATTCAAAGGGAAAAAATTTTGGAGTTTCAGTTTTAGGGTGAAGTTAGTGTGGTCAGGGCAGGGATTGGTCAGAATGTGTAAACTGGATGACTGGTTGAACAGCAGCCATGAGTTCATGTGGAATTACTGTTTTGATGGTCTTGTCTTGAAACAGATGGGTATGAACAAACTTGTAAAACAACTGTGAGCATGGTTAATAGTCTACCTGCTTTGCAAGTCAATGCACAGCTTTGCAAATAAGACTAGGAGGGCTAGAAGAGATGTAAGAGAAGAGTGATAGTTAAGAGTGGTTACTAAATACCAGCTGTGCAAGGTCCTGTGTTAGATTTTTTCAATGGATCACATTATCAAATTGCCATCACCACAACCCTATAAGTATCATCATCCCTGTTTAACAAATGAGAAAACAGAAGCACAGATTACTTAAATGACTTTCTCATTACTATTTATAAGTAGTAAGTAATATAAATTGGAATGAAATCCAAGTCTGAGTCTTGAGCCAATGCACTTAACTGCTACAACATACTGGCTTCCAGGAGAAGAGTATTATGGAAGCTGACAGGAGAGTGTCAACAGAGGCTGGGCACTGTCACTAATGCTGCATGTAAAGAAAGATGAAAAATGGATCTGGCAGTTAGGGTGACTTCATTTAAGGCTTTTTCAGTGGAGTGTTTAGGGCAGATGCTATACTGTAGTGTATTGATGAATGAGTAGGAAGTGAGGGTGTTCAGTGGGGCAGGGCTAATTAGAGGAAAGATACGGTAATAAGATTATAGCAGGGCAGAGACAATGTATAAGGAAGACTGAAGAAAGTTGTTGCTTTTGAGTTGTGGTGCTGGCAAAGAATACTGAAAGTACCATGGGCTGCTAAAAGAACTAACAAATCTGTCCTGGAAGAACTGCAGCTGGAATGCTTCTTGGAAGCAAGAATGGCCAGACTTCATCTCCCTTACTTTGGTTATGTTGTCAGAAGGGACCATTCTCTGGAGAAGGATATCATGCTTGATAAAGTGGAGGGCCAACAAAAGAGGGGAAGGCTCTCAACAAGATGGATTGACACAGTGGCTGCAACAATGGGTTTCGGTATAGAGGGGATTGTGAGGTTGGCACAGGATGGGGCAGTGTTTTGTACTATTGTATATAAGGTTGCTATGAATTGGAGATGACTCGATGGCACCTAACAATAACAACAACAGAGACTACTGAAAACCTGGGAAAGGCAGGGTTTTGGAAGGTTTAAGGCTAGAAACCCTGGTAGTGCAGTGGTTAACTGGAAGTCAGCTGCTGACTGGAAGGTTGGTGGTTTGAATCCACCAGCCACTCCATGGGAGAAAGATGTGGCAACCTGCTTCTGTAAAGATTTACAGCCTTGGAAACCATATGGGGCAGTTCTGTTCTGTCCTAGAGAGTTGCTATAAGCTGGAATCAACTCAATGGCAATGGATTTAGGAGAAGAGTCTGTGTTAAAGCAAAGAGATCATGCAGTACAACCAAAGACAATCACACTGAGATAAATAGCCTGTACTTTTTTTCCTTGGCAATTATCAAGTTTTAAAAGTACATTAAAAATGTTTTTAGTTTCATTGTTGGTTTATTTAAATAAAAGTCACTTACAATTAGAAATTTAATACATTGGGTACTTTTGAAATAAATCACATAGCTAAGTGTGTCTGTTTTAGTTACCTAGTGCTACTGTAACACAAATACCATGAGTGAGTGGCTTTAAAGAACAGAACTTTATTTTCATACAGTTCTAAAGCGAACCAAACTCACTGCTGTCGAGTCGCATCTGACTCATGGCAACTCCTCCTCGGTTTCCCTGGCGGTATCACTACGGAAGTAGATTGGCCAACCTTCCTTCCGAGGAGTGGCTGGTGGGTTTGAACTGCCAGCCTTCTGGCTAGCAGTCAAATGCCTTAGGTACTATGCCACCAATTCTAGGGGCTAAAATTGTAAATTAGAGTCTCCACTTTATCAGTTCTTACTTTGTCAGTAGCCCCAGGCATTCTTTGATTCTTTGGTTCCTTGGTTTATACATGATCCTCACTTAGTATCTGCCTTTCTATTCTGTGTTGGTATCTATTCTGGTCTTTTTATAATTTAGAAGTGATTAGGTTTAGTATTGGGAGCTCTGGTAGCATAGTGCCTAAGGCACTTGACTGCCTACCAGAAGGCTAGTGGTTCAAACCCACCAGCCACTCCTCAGAAGGAAGGTTGGGCACTCTACTTCCATAGTGATAATGCCTTGGAAACCCAAGGAGGGGTCACTGTGAGTTGGGTTTGACTTGAAGGCACATAACAACAACAACAGGCTTAGTATTGTTATGGACTGAATTGTATTCCCCAATAGTAAGTGTTGTAAATCCTAACCTAACAGTACAACAACATGCCTGTGGTTATAATCTCACTTGGGAATGGGTTGTCTTTGTTATGTTAATGAAACAGGATTAGCATAGGGTGTGTCTTCAGTCAGTGTCTTTTGAGATATGAAAGAATTATACAGGCAAGTGAATGAGCAGAGATTGGGGAAGACAGATGGCAAAACACTAGCAGATCTCCAAGGAGCTAAGAAGTAGAAGTTGAAGAGACAAGGACCTTCTTCTAGAGCTGACAGAGAGAGAAAGTCTTCCTCTAGAGCCAGAACCCTCAATTTGGACTTTTAGCATCCTAAATTGTGAGAAAATAAATTTGTGTTTGTTAAAGGCACCCACTTGTGATATTTCTGTTATAGTAGCATTAGATAATTAAGACAGGGATCCCTCCTACCCTGGTATGACCTAATCAACATAATAAGAGTAAAACCTTATTTCCAATCAGGATCACATCCACCGGTACAAGAGCCAGGAATTCACATATTTTGGGGGACACAATTCAATCAATAATAGTGTTCATGTCATCTATTTCTGGCTAAGGAGATACAGGAAATCATTTGGGTGAGGCTCCCAGGAATACTGTGGCTTTTCCTGTGAAAAGGAACAGAGGCTTAGCTGACATGACCATTCATAGTCTCAACCTTGTTTGTGCCTAGCACTCTAGACATGGTACCCTGAGTCTGGCACTCACCCTCTGAACGTGAGGTGACAGTCATAACAACATTTAATGTGTAAAGCAATGCAAAGCAGTAAGAGTCTGCTATTGCCCCAGTCCCAGGTTGCGTGGCTTCAAAAGTCTTGTGTGAGACAGAGATCTGTGTTTGTTTAGGTCACTGATAGTCAGATTTTCTGTTGCTTCCATCCAGACCTAGTCCTAAGAGAAACACCCTTCTTCACCATGTACTTTATGGTTGTGGTAAATTTAAAATGATCTCTGTAATGGCCCATACTAATCCTTATTTTCATAGATGATAATGGCTCATAAAAAAGGTTTGAAGCCATCTGGCTTATCAACTTCAGAAACAACTTAGTCTTTAAAAATTATTACTTTGCAGCTCTATCTATTTTAATTAGCTGTGTGTTTCTAGTTTCTTTTGAGAAACTAGAGAAGTGCCTATATGATACTCACTTCAGCCATCTTTCTATCATATACATAAAATGTTTTGTCATGGAAGAAATCATGTATGCAGCAGCAGACATAGTTTTCATAGCAGAACTAGATCACCTCAAAGAAATGTTCCATTAAACCATTTAGTCCACATTGTAGTAAATTTAATTGAAGTGAGATTTCATGCCAAAATACTTACTATAAAACTGCCAAAATACATGTCTGCTAGGCTGGCTAGGTAGTATGGGGTTAGAAATAAGATGATTTTCAATTTTCCAAACAGCTCCTGGTATGAAGATGATTTTTCTATGTTTGTCTGCATCTAAATACTGTCCACTCTTGAGATATGGCTGCTAGGGAAAACATCTGCCTCATTGTGTGACTTAAAGTACACAAAGATTGGTGACATGGGAGCATTTGTTGGGGGCTTTACAATATGCTAAATTAACTAGTAACTAGTAAAATCTGGTTAAAAACATTAGCTTTATCTTGTTTGATATTAATTTAGATGTTTAATATATTTTTATAGTATGACTTGGATTTGTGTTCAGGGGATGAAATACAGTGAAATTTCTAGTCAATTCTGGGAGTACTGTGGAGAGAAAAAAATGACCTACCAATTTAACAACAACAACAACAGTCTAGACACTACTATGAAAATTGCTTTAATGACAGCAGGAAAATCAACATTAAAAATTATTAGTGCAATTAAATAAAAATATATTAAACACATGAATAAACATCTCTGCATGTGACATAGAAAGTAAATGCAACCTCCAGCAAATGTCTCCAATTATGCAGAGATGGAGCATTTTAATATGCTGATCTTCTTGTTTAATCCCCTGAGTCTTGGCATAATTAACTACCAAAAGGTTTGATCACTTCAGTTCATGTGGTCATATCTTTTGCATCACTATAGATTATCATCAAATAATAATTCAGTCTTAGTGCCTTGAATTAAGCTTCTTAAGAACAATCTACATTTCACATTTTTCCTAAAAATTATAGGAGAAAGAGAAGTCTGTTACTGTGTTTCATTTTAAATGGAAGCATAATTACCTGGTTAGATGTTTGGGATGTTTTTTCAGGACAGTCTTCAATCAATGAGTTACTTCACATTTTGATGTGTTTGTGTCATCATGAATCACTAATTAACATAAATTCCTGCCTTTAATAATTTTTGCCTTCTTGAAAAATAATGGTTAGAAAAATGAGTACCATATTTTTACAGAAATAAAACATATTATATATATGCATATATACTATATATATTTTTACCAACTGCACAACTCTCCCACTATGCCAGAAGTTTTTTACTTAATTTAATCATTTCCACGTGTTACATGTGTGGGCACGTTATTTGTGAAAAAAATATACTAATTCTACTCTCAGCTTTTCCAAGTCATGGAGTCAGTTATTTTACAGTGCTTGTTTTAGAATTTGATAAGTAATATGGACACTTTATGGGCCAGGAGTCCCTGAGTGGTACGAAGAGTGAATAATTGGACCTGTGGTCTTGGGATCTTAGTCACAGGGGACATCAAGCTCAATTGGTATAATATACTACACAAAAAACATTGTTGTACATCCTACTTTGGTGAATAGTGACTGGGATCCCAAAAGCTTGCAAGTGGCCATCTAGATGCAACGATGAGTCTCTCCTTGTTCAGAGCAAAGAAGAATGAAGAAAACCAAAGATGCATGGAAACAATTAGTCCAAGCAACTGGTACACCATGCAATCCTCAGCCTATATGACTATGAGACCAGAAGAACTAGATGGTGCCGGCCACCACTCAACCACTTGGAGGGGGATCTATGTAGGCAATCCTAGATAGAGTAGGACAACAATAGAATGTAACTGAAAATCATGGAAAAATAAAAAAAGGAGCGGGGACCATGTTTGCTAGTTTGATAGAGCCTGGTGGAACCACTGAGACTGTGGCCCCTAGGTGCCTGTCAGGTCTGGAATTGAACCCACTCCTGTAGCTCCCAGCCAAACAAAAGACAGGCATATGAGCTGAAATTTACATTAGGTAGATACACTCCTTAGAGAGATCAATCATGGGAGAATAGAAGGGCTGTGTATGTCCAGGATGATAGGGGGCAGGAGTGCATGGGAGGGAAGGACACAGGGAAGAGGTAGCTATGGGGAGGAAGTGGGAGGGGAGCTGTTGCATTATGGAAAATTTCAGGTCAATGTCATGAGACAAAGTGTATGTGAACTGCTATATGGAAAGTGAATTTGCTCTGTAAACTTTCACCCAAATTGCAATAAAAATTAAAAAAAAAAAAATGGTGGAGATGCACCTCAAAAGAAAGAGCTGAAAATCTCCTTCTGAAAAATCAGCCATTGAAAACCCTATGGGTCACAGTTCTACTTTGATACACCTGGAGTCATCAGTCACAATTGAACTGTGATGGCATCTGGCATGAGCCATTATGTAGTTACTCTACTCACTGAAATAAACAGATTTGGTCTTATTATCAGTTTCCTGTTTTGAATCATACTCCTTCATGCATTGTTCTCTTTGTCATGTGTATAAAATACACCCTGATGTTAAATCACACCTTGCATACTGGTTATTTGAGATGAAGCCTATGTGTCATTTATGAATATTTGGCCCATGAATTGGTACCTAATCATATAACTATGAAAGTATTGTCATAATTTAGGTTAGGACAAAGGTCCTTTCATTGTGGGTTGCTTTTATTGTTATGTGCTGTTGAGTCAGTTCTGATGCATGGCAACCCTGTGTACAACAGAATGAAACACTGCCTGATCTTGAGCCATCCTCGCAATCATTGCTATGTTTGAGCTCATCGTTGCAGCCACTGTCTCAATCCATCTCATTGAGGGTCTTTTTGCTGACACTCTACCAAGCATGATGTCCTTCTCCAGAGACTAGTCCCTGATAAGTATCCAAGGGACGTGAGATGAAGTCTCACCATTCTCACTTCTAAGGAGCATTCAGGCTGTCTTTCTTCCAAGACAGTTGTTTGTTGTTCTGGCAGTCCATGGAATATTCAGTATTCTTCACCAACACTATAATTTAAATGCATCAGTTCTTCTTTGGTCTTTCTTATTCATTGTCCAGCTTTTGCATGCGTATGAGGCAATTGAAAATATCATAGCTTGGATCCGAAACATCTTCATCCTCAAGGTGACATTTTTGCTTTTTAACACTTGAAAGGGCCCTTTTACAGATTTGCCCAGCATGATAATGTTGATTTCTTGACTGCTGTTTCCATGGGTGTTTGATTGTGGATCCAAGTAAAATGAAATCCTTGTCAACTTCCATCTTTTCTCCATTTACCATGATGTTCCTTATTGGTCTAAGTTGTGAGGATTTTAATTTTCTTTATGTTGAGGTGGTAAGTCTTTGATCTTCATCAGTAAGTGCTTCATGTTCTCTTTGCTTTCAGCAAGCAAGGTTGTTTCATTTGCATATTGCAGGTTGTTAATTAGTCTTCCTCCAATCTTAAGGCTGTGTTTTTCTTCATGTAGTCCACCTTCTCAGATTATTTACTCAGCATGCAAATCGAATAAACCATGTAGTATCCCCTGTTGTGTTTGAATGACTGATTCTTGGTTTATGTACATGTTCTGCATGAGGACAATTCAGTGTTCTGGAATTCCCATTCTTCGCAATGTTGTCTGTAATTTGTTATGACCCATATAGTCAAATGCCTTTGCATAGTCAACAGAACACATGTAAACAGCTTTCTGGTATTCTCTGCCTTCAGCCAAGATCCATCTCACATCAAGTCCTCTTCTGAATTCGGATTGAATTTTTGGCAGTTCCTTATTGATGTAATATTGCAACCATGTTTGAATTCTCTTCTACAGTTTTACTTGTGTGTGATATTAATGATATTGTCTGATAATTTCCACATTCTATTGGATCACCTTTCTTTGAAATGGGCACAGATTGCATTCTCTTCCAGTGCATTGTTCAGGTAGCTGTCTTCCAGATATCTTGGCATAAACAAGTGAGCACTTTCAGAGTTGCCTCCATTGAAACATCTCAATTGGTATTCCATCAATTTATGGAGCCTTGATTTTTGCCAATACTTTCACTGAAGCTTGGATTTCTCCTTCAGTACTGTTGGTTCTTGATCATATGCTACTGTCTGAAATAGTTGAACATTGATTGATTGTTTTGGGTATATTTTGTTTTGGGTAATACTAGCTATGTATTCCTTCCATCTTCTTTTGATTCTTCTTGCATTGTTCAACATTTATCCCTAGAATCCTTCAATATTTCATCTTGAGATTTGAATTTTTCTTTAGTTCTTTCACTTTGAAAAGTACCTAGTGTGTTCTTCCCTTTTGTTTTTCTACTTCCAGGTTTTTGCACATTTCATTATAATATTCATTATAATACTTTGTCTTCTCAAGCTGCCCTTTGAAATCTGCTATTCAGTTCTTTTAATTTGTCATTTCTTCCTTTCACTTTAGCTATTCTATGTTCAAGAGCAAATTTCAGAGTCTCTTCTGACATCCATTTTGGTCATTTCTTTCTTTCCTGTTTTTTTTTTTTTTTAATAACCTTGTGATTTCTTAATATATGATGTCCTTGATGTCATCTCACAACTCATCTGGTATTTGATCATTAATGTTCAGTGCATCAAATCTGTTCTACAGATGGTCTGTAAATTCAGGGGGAATGTTCTCAAAGTCATACTTTGGCTCTCATGGACTTGTTTTAATTTTTTTCAGCTTCAACTTGAACTTGCCTATGATCAGTTGATGATCTGTTCCACAGTTGTCCTCTGGCCTTGTTCTGATTGATCCTGAGCTTCTCTATCATCTGTTTCCTCAGAAGTAGTCGATTTGATTGTGTATTCCATCCAGTGAGGTCCATGTGTATAGTCATCATTTATGTTGTTGAAAAGGTGTTTGCAATGAATAAGTCACTGGCTTTTCCAAATTCTATTTGGCCATCTCCCATATATATCATTTATATCACCAACACTGTATTTTCCCACTACTGATCCTTTGTTTCCAATTTTCACATTCCAGTCACTAGTAATTATTAGTGCATCTTGATTGAATATTTGATCAATTTCAGACTGCAGAAGTTGATAAAATCTTCAATTTCTTCATCTTTGGCATTAGCAGTTGGTGTATAAATTTGAATAATAGTCATATTAAGTGCTCTTCCTTATAGGCTTATTGATTATCCTATCACTGACAGCTTCACACTTCAGGATATAACTTGAAATGTTCTTTCTGACAATGAATATCACACCATTCATCTTTTTAAAATGAATATCACACCATTGTCATTCCTAGTGTAATAAACTATATGATTGTCTGATAGAAAAAGGCCAATACCAGTCCATTTCAGCTCACTAATGCATATGATAGCAAACTTTATGCATTCCATTTCATTTTTTGATAATTTTCAGTATTCCCAGATTTATAGTTCATACATTCCATGTTCTAATTGTTAATAATTATTTGCAGTTTGTTCCTCTCATTTTGAGTCATGCCACATCAGCAAATGAAGGTTCCAAAAGCTTTATTTCATCCATCTCATTGAGGTTGACTCTACTTTGATGAGGCTTTTCCCGAGTGATATTTTGAATACATTCGAACCTGAGGGACTCATCTTTGGTACTATATCAGGCAGTGTTCTACTGCTGTCCATAATGTTTTCACTGGCCAGTTTTTGCACAAGTAGATCATTAGGTCCTTTTTCCTAGTCTATGTTAGTCTAGAAACTCTGCTGAAACCTGTCCACCATGGGGGACTGTGGCAGTTAAGGTTGTGTGTCAGCTTGGGTTTGTCAGCCTCAGCAGTCAGCAGCTGCCTGAGTAGAGACTCCTGCAGCTCCAGTGGGCTGGGAGCAAGAGGCAGAGCTGAAGCCCAAAGTCGAGGGGCTTTCACCTAGCCCCTAGAGCTGGCACTTTGAACTCAGACTTCTAGCCTCCTAAATGTAAAAGAATAAATCCCTGTTTGTTTTAGCCACAGATCTGTGGTATGTCTGTTAGAGCTGTGCTAGAGGTAACCAAAACAAAATGTGGTGCCAAGAGAGTGGGATGCTGCTCTGACAGATACTTAAAATGTGGAAACAGGAGTAGAGCGTGTCCTTGACCCAAGACCCTGGCAGACAGACCCTGGTAGAGCGACGCTCGCAGAGAGATGGAAGCAGCAGACCCGAAAGACTAGCGTAAGACAGTGACAGCTGTGGAGCAGAAAACTTAATGGATTTGGTCAGGAAGCTTCCTGGTGGAGTGGGTTGCCTTCTGGCATTAATTGGCAGAAGTGGAGAGACAGAGGGAATGGGAAGCAGAGCTGCCTCAGCTTCAAAGGGTAGGACCATGGCCTCTGGGGATGGAACCATCACAGCCTCCTAGGTTTCAAAGTCAGATGTTCACTAACTTGATTCTGGAATGTGTGGCTACTCGTTCATGTGGCCCAATAGGATGGGGCCATAGCCACTGTCCAAAGGGGAGGGGACAGGGCTGCCATGCCCAAAAGGCAAAAGAATGGGGCCTGCCAGGCCAACTGGGTACAGTTGCCACACACATGGACTCAGGAGACTCAGGCCACCCAATGAAGGAGATCTGTACAGGTGCCAAGTTGACTAGGGGTGGAATTGTGGTGGTTAAGGTGATGTGTCAGCTTGGCTGGGCCTGGTTTTGAGTGGCTGGTCAGCTGGATGTAGTTCTTCCCCAGGGTGAGACTGGTAACCAACTCCATGGTGGACTCTCCTGGAGCAGCTGAGAAGCTGCCTTAGGGATGTGGGCTGTTTCCACCATATAAGGAGAAGCATTGAGAAAGGTCTCTGAGCTTTTGGCACTTTTGAATCCTGCATGTAGCCAAGTCGTAGTTTAGCAGCCTGTCATGTTATCTTCCGATCTTGGGACTGTTAAGGCACTTGAATTAGTGGCCTGCTGTGTGGTTTGATAATTTTGGGACTGTGCCATCTTACTTGTCGACTTTGGATTTGTCAGCCTCAGCAGTCAGCAGCTGCCTGAGTGAAGAGATGCCTCCAGCTTCAGTGAGCCAGGGGCAAGGCAGAGCTGAAACCCAAGGTTGAAGGGTCTTCACCCAGCCCCTAGCATTGGTGCTTTGAACTCAGACTCCTAGCCTCCTAAATGTAAGGGAATAAATTCTCGTTTGTTGAAGCCATCCATTTCTGGTATGTCTGTTACAGTGGCACTAGAGGACCAAAACGATGACTCTGCGGATTTTTGAAATAGATGTCATACCTTCCAGGATAACAGTGATACACAAACTGACGGAATTTTGGTAGACTCCTTATGGAAGCAATGTTGTAGACTTTTGTCTTCATCAGGCTGTCTGCAGTACTGGCTACACAGTAGCCTCTCAATATGCACTTAAATATTTGCTAGTTTAAACTGGAATGTATGCATATATGATATAGTAAATTCTTAGTAAATTATAAAATAACCCAGATTATTATAAATTTATATACTAAATAAATAAATATTTAAAGAAGAGAACTATTGATTTTTGCTTTTTCCACAATGTATTTTTCTATTATGGTTTTTCAACTTTGCTTGATACAAACCTCCATTTTCCCCATATGGAAGTTTTCCCTTCTAATAATTTTTTTTGTTGTTCTGTGTGGTTTAAAACCAAAACCAAACCCATTGCCATTGAGTTGAGTCCAACTCATAGCACTCCCATAGGGTTTCCAAGGCTGTAAATCTTTATAGAAGTAGATTGCCTTGTCTTCCTCCCATGGAGCAGCTGATGGTTTGAACTGCCAGCCTTCTGGTTAGCAGCCAAATGCCTTACCCACTGCACCACCAGTGGTTTGGCAGGTATTAATTATATTTTTACTTAAACATTTTAGCTGGAATGGATCAAGGGACTCCTAGAAGTTTTACCTTCATGATCCTCTCTGGAGGCTTGGCAGAGAGTCCAAGGCTAAACTTGATTCATCACTCCCCTGATCCTGTTTTTGCACACTACACGTTCACCTTTGAGGGCCAATACTTTGCACAGGGCTGCTTAGCAACTGTCTCAAAGACTTTCCTTGATTTTCTCATAGACTTTGAAACTTACGTGAAAAGTCTTAAGTCTGACCATTATGAGACCAAATGAGACCAAATGCTACGTACAGAAGTATGAGCCTGCTGAAGAAATAGAGGCAGACTAGTACTTTTGTCAAGTGGCTGACTGGCTCAGTTTTGACTAAATGGGTTAGATCAGGGCTTTGAACCAGTTCATACCAGTTCATTCTGGTTCAACCCTCTGCTGAGAATTTGAATTTTCTCCAGGTACACTGAATCAGAATTTACATTTTAACAACTTGTGTAAGAAACACCTAGGAATTTCTACCTTGAAAGATAATCACTCTTACACACGTATTCATGCATACACACACCTGAACCGGATGTTAATTCATTACTCTGATCATCCTATTATGTTCAATGTTTTTTTAAATTGTTCCTCCAAACTCTATCCTCCTTAACAAAAATATTTTCATCTGTTGGAGGAAAACTTTGTTATCTCATAATTCAGTACTTGTTTTCCTCATTGTTAAGTGGACCTTGTATCTTTTTATTTTTATTTTTTTAAGCCACAATCTTCTGAGCACTTCCCTGAATTTATCTTGTTCCTGCACCTGTCTTTTCCTAGGAGTTATTTCAGGTTTAATTCTCAATGTAGGACTCTTAATTATATAAACTATTATTTTACCACAATACTGTTATCTGTGAACTAGCTTTTGTCTCCCTACCTATCTGAATTAGGATAGCACTATGCAATCTTTGATTTACTAATTTTCATTAGACACATGGCATTGTTTTTGCAGGTGTTAATTAAGTCTTGAGCATGAAGTGTTGGCTACTTAAATTTTGCATTTAAGGTTAGTGCATTCTTTTAATCAAATGAGGTAAGAATGTTTATTTTTAATTTTTTTACTGTTGACAATGTACACAGCAAAACATACACCAGTTCAGCAGTTTCACATACAATTTAGTGACATTCATGACATTCTTTGAATTGTGCAACCATTCTCACCCTCCTTTCCTGAGTTGTTCACCCCCCCATTAACATAAACTTGTTGTTGTTGTTGTTATGTGTCATCAAGTGAGACCCGACTCATAGCGACCCCTCCTTGATTTTCTGAGGCAGTATCGCTATGGAAGTAGATTGCCCCATCTTCCTTCTGAGGAGTGGCTGGCGGGTTTAAACCACCACCCTTCTGGTTAGCAGTCAAGTTCCTTGGGCACTACGCTACCAGAGTTCCCAACATAAACATACTGGCCCCTAAGTTTCCTATCTAACTTTTGAGTTGCTGTAGTCACTAATCTCATATAGATAGGTCTTAAAGAATATAATGCTCAGCACAGACATTTTTTATTAAAGACAATTTTATAAATAAAAGTATGCTATACAAGTCGACTCGACGGCACATAACAACAACAACAACAATACAAGTCTTGTACAAAGGGTTGCCTTTGAGTCAGAGAAGACTCAAAGGCACCTAACAACAACAACATACAAGTCTTATAGTTACTTATGATTTTCTAATTCAATCCCATTGTTTTTTTACTTAACACTTTATTATGTGTTCTGTGTGTGTATTCTGAAAGCTTGGAAAGGACTTTACTTGCATAGGTTAGATTTAAATTGAGATTTTCCTGCTCCCTGTTGTTGTTGTTGTTGTTGTTAGGTGCCGTCGAGTCGTTTCCGACTCATAGCGACCCCATGCACAGCAGAATGAAACACCGCCCAATCCCGTGCCAGCTCCATGATCCTTGCTATACTTGAGCCCCTTGTCACAAACACTGTGTCAATCCATCTCGTTCAAAGGCCTTCCCCTCTTTCGTCGACCCTCCACCTTACCAAGTATGACATCCTTCTCCAGGGAATGGTCCTCTCTTACAACATGACCAAAGTAGGTGAGACGAAGTCTGGCCATCCTCGCTTCCAAGGAACATCTTGGCTGCACTTCTTCCAGGAAAGATCTGTTAGTTCTTTTGGCAATCCATGGTACCTTTAGCATTCTTCACCAGCACCACAACTCAAAAGCACCAACTCTTCTTTGGTCTTCCTTATTGATTGTCCACCTCTCACATGCATACGAGGCGATTGGAAATATCATGGCTTGTGTCAGGCACCTTAGTCCTCAAGGAGACATCCTTGCTTCTCAGCACTTGAAAGAGTTCCTTTGCAGCCGACCTGCCCAGTGCTACACGTCATCTAGTGTCCTTACTGCTGCTTCCATTAGCCTTGATTGTGGAACCAAGCAATGTGAATTCTTTGACGACCTCAATCTTTTCTCCATTTATCGCGATGCTGCTTATTGGTCCAGTTGTGAGGATTTTTGTCTTCTTTAAATTGAGATGTAATCCATACTGCAGACTGTGTTACTCAGTCTTCATCAGTAAGTGCCTCAAGTCATCCTCACTTTCAGCAAGCAAAGTTGTATCATCAGCATATCTCAGGTTGTTAATGATTCTTCCTCCAATCCTGATGCCACATTTTTCTTTATATAGTCCAGCTTCTCAGATTATTTGCTCAGCGTATAGATTGAATAAGTATGGGGAAAGGATACAACCCTGATGCACTCCCTTCCTGATTTTAAACCACGCAGTGTCTCCTTGTTCCGTTCAAACGACAGCCTCCTGGTCAAGGTACAGGTTCCTCATGAGTACAATCAAGTGTTCAGGAATTCCCATTCTTCTCAATGTTATCCATAATTTGTCATGATCCACACAATCAAATGCCTTTGCATACTCAATAAAGCACAAGTAAACATCTTTCTGGTATTCTTTGCCTTGAGCCAAGATCCATCTGACAACAGCTATGATATCCCTTGTTCCACGTCCTCTTCTGAATCCGGCTTGAACCTCTGGAAGTTCTCTGTCAATATACTGCTGCAACCGTTTTTGAATTATCTTCAGTAAGATCTTACTTGCGTGCGATATTAATGATATTGTTCTATAATTTCCACCTTCTGTGGGATCACCTTTCTTTGGAATGGGTACAAATATGGATCTCTTCCAGTCAGTTGGCCAGGTAGCTGTCTTCCAAATCTCTTGGTATAACCGAGTGAGTGCCTCCAGTGTGGCATCCATTTGTTGAAATACCTCAATGGGTATTCCGTCAATTTTGGCAAAATATTGAATGATGCAGGGAACATCCTTTCCCATTTACAATTATCTTAAATATTTCTTCTGTGTATTTGAAAACTACATCAGACAGTGTTATAATTTTTGCTTAGTAACTTAAAAGGAGAAGGAAAGTCTATTTTATTTATTCATATTTTTGCTTACTGTGTTCTTTCTACCTTCCTGATGTTTGAAGATTTCTTCTTTAATAATATTCTTTTTATTTAGAGTACTTTCATTAGCCATTCCTTCATGGTAGTTACTTGCTGTCAAGTCAACTCCAACTCATGGCAACCTTATGTATAACAGAAAAAATCACTGTCAGGCCCTGTGCCATTTTCATGATTGTTGGTATATCTGAATCCATTATGGTGGCTATTGTGTCAATCCATCTGTTTTGGTTACTTCTGTGCTGCTCTAACAGAAAATACCACAAATGGGATGGCTTGAACAAACAGGAGTTTATTCCCTAACAGTTTGGAGGCTTTAAGTCTTGAGTTCAAAGTGGCTCTAGGGGCTGTATGAAAGCCCCTCAACCTTGGGCTTCAGTTCTGCCTCCTGCTCCCGGCCCACTGAAGCCAGAGGCTTTTCTTCACTCAGACGGCTGCTGGCTGCTGAGACTGACAAGCCCAAGGTTGACAAGTAAAAACGCACAGACCTGATGTTACCAAACCACATGGCAGGCCATTAATTTAAGTCCATCGAAAGTCCCAAGGTCAGCAGAGCATGGCAGGCTGCTCAACAACGACACAGCTACATGCAGGGTTCAAGTGTGCCATAAGCTAGAGACCATTCCCAAAGCTGTTTCTTATATATGGGAAGCAGACCACATAGCCAAAGCAGGAACTCAGCTGCTCCAATAGATTCCACCATGGAGTTAATTACCAGTCTCACCATGGGGAATAATTACATTCAGCTGCCCAACCACTTAACAAGGCCCAGCCAAGCTGATACGCAAACTTAACCACCATACCATCTCATTGGGATTTTTTCTCATTTTCACTGACTCTACCCAACATGATGTCTTTCTCTAGCCTTTCTTGATGACATTTCCCACAGTAAATGAGCTGAAGTCTCACTATCCTCTTAAGGAGCATTCTAGCTGTATTTCTTCTAAAGCTAATTTGTTCATTATTCTGGCAGTCTGCGCTATATTCAATATTCTTGCTAATACCATAATTCAACCACATCAATTCTTCTTCTATCTTCCTTTTTCCATTGTCCAGCTTTCAGATACATATGAAGTAATTGCAAAGACATAATTTGTGTCAGGCACACTTTAGTCACTAAAGGAGAAACACAAAGAAATCCATGCCAAGACATAGGGTAATTAAACTTCTGAAAACCAAAGCAAAAAGAAAATAATCTTACAAGTAGAGAAAAATGACAATTTAGGGGAAAAACAATTCTAATGTCAGCAAATCTCTTATCAGAAGCCGTGGAGACTAGAAGTGGCACATTTTTCAAGTGCTAGAAGTAATCTAATATTTAGAGAAAATATTCTTCAGGAATAAAGGGAAAATAAAGACATACTCAGATGAAAGAAAGCTATGAGAACTTTTCCCTGGTTGAACTACCTTCCATGTACCTCTCTATGTCTTCGCTTCCTCAATGCCACCATGTTGATCACTCACATTTGGTACATTGCCCTTCTTTTCACCCAAATCAATACTTGTTTCTACTTATCTAACAGTGTTCCCTCCCCTCTCTGCCTATCCCCGGTTACCAACAAGAAAATTTCCTACCATATATAAACCTCTCCTTGATTTTTTACAGTAATGGACTAATACAATATTTGTTCTGCGATTGACTTATTTCACTCAGCATAATGTCCTCCAAGTTCATCCACATTACGCGGTACAGATTCTATGTTATTCTTTAAGGTTGCTTAGTATTCCATTGTGTGTGTGTACCATAGTTTGGTTATCCATTCTTCTGTTGATGGACGCCTAGATTGTTTCCATCTTTTTGCTATCGTAAATAGTTCAGCAATAAACATGGGTGTGCATATATCTGTTCTTGTGCTGGCTGTCACTTCTTTAGGATCTATACCTAGTAATGGAATGGCTGGGTCAAATGGTATTTCTAATTCCAACTTTTGAAGGAATCTCCATACTGCTTTCCACAGTGGTTGTATCATTTTATAGTCCTGCCAACAGTGCATGAGAGTCCCATCTCTCTGCATCCTCGCCAGCATTTGTTATTTTCTGTCTTGTCGAACTTTGCTACTAGTGCTGGGGCAAGGTGGTATCTCATTGTTTTGATTTGCATCTCTCTAATGGCTAATGATCATGAGCATGTTTTTATATGTTTGTTGGCTGTCTGAATATTGTTGTTGGTGAAGTGTCTATTCATGTCTTCTGCCCATTTTTAAGTTGGATTATTTGTCTTTTTGTTGTTGAGGTGTTGGAATTTTCTATAAATTCTAGAGATAAGTCCCTTGTCAGATATGTCATTGCTGAATATTTTTTTTCCCCATCTGTAGGTTCTCTTTTGGAGAAGTCATTAGAAGCACATAAAAATTTAATTTTTCGAAGGTTGCATTCATCTAGTTTCTTCTGCTGTTTGTGCATTTTGGGTTATGCTTGATCATCTCTTTATGCCATATATTAAACTCACTGCTGTCCAGTCGGGTCTGACTCATAACGACCCCTCCTCGGGTTTCTGAGGCAGTATCGCTACAGAAGTAGATTGCCCAAACTTTCTTCTGAGGAGTGGCTGGTGGGTTTGAACCGTCAGCCTTCTGGTTAGCCATCAAATGCCTTAAATTTGCTCCTATTTTTTCTTTGAGGAACTTTATAGCTTTAGGTTTCACATTTAAGTCTTTGATCCATCTGGAGTTAGTTTTTGTGTATGGTATGAAGTACAGATATTGTTTCATTTTTCTGCAAATGGATATCCAGTTTTGCCAGCATCATTTGTTAAACAATTTCTTCCCCATTTAATGGATTTTGGCCCTTTGTGAAAGATCAGCTGACCATACGTCAATGGATCTATTGACTTATAGAATATTGACCAATGGAACAATTCTATTCCATTGGTCTATGTGTCTGGCATCATACCGATACAAGGCAGTTTTGATTATCATGGCTGTATAGTAAGTTTTAAGATCTGGGAGTGTGATGCCTGCCACTTTGTTCTTCTTCAGTAGTGCTTTGCTTATCTGAGGTCTCTTTCTTTTCCATATAAAGTTAGTGATTGGTTTTTCCATATCCTTAAAGAATGTTGATGGGATCTGGATTGGGATTGCATTGAATGTATAGATTGTTTTGGGTAGAATTGACATTTTTATAATGTTCAATCTTCCTATCCATGAGCATGCTATGTTCTTCCATTTATGTAGATCTCTTCTGATTTCTTGAAGTAGTCTTTTATAGTTTTCTTTGCACAGATCTTTTGTGTCCCTGGTAAGATTTATTCCCAAGTATTTTAATTTTTTTGGTAGCTTTTTTTAAGTGGTAGTGATTTCCTTATTTCTGCTTCAGCAATCTCTTTGGTGGTGTAGAGGAATCCAGGGATTTTTGGATGTTGATCTTGTATCTTGCCGCGATGCTAAATCTCTCCATTAGTTTCAGTAGATTTTTGACTGAGTCTCTTGGGTTTTCTAGGTTTAGGATCCTATCATCAGCAAAGAGAGATAGTTTGACTTCTTCCTTACTAATGTGGATGCCTTTGATTTCCCTTTTCTGCCGTATTGCTCGGGCTAGGACTTCCAATACAGTGTTGAATAGAAATGGTGATAGTGGGCATCCTTGTCTGAAGGGAAATGGTTTTATTCTCTCTCCACTGAGAATGATGTGGTGTAGTGCCTAAGGCTTTTAACTGCTAACCAGAAGACTGGCGATTCAAACCCACCAGCCATTCCTCAGAAGGAAGGTTGGACAATCTACTTTCATAGTGATACTGCCTCAGAAACCCAAGGAGAGGTCGCTATGAGTCAGGACTGACTCCATGGCAGTGAGTTTGGGGTTTATTGGTTTTGGACATATGCCCTTTATTATGTTGAGGAATTTCCCTTCTATTGCTATTTTGCTGACAGATTTTATCAGGAATGGGTGTTGGATTTTATCAAATGCCTTTTCTGCATTGATTGATATGATCATGTGGTTCTTTTCCTGAAAAAAAGTTATTTGTAATAAATGAGTCATTGCTTCAGCAAAATTCCATCGTGTGATCTCTGGTGTAATTTCTTTCACCAAGGCCATATTGTCCAACTATTGATGCTTGTTTTTTGTTTCCAACTTTTGCATTCTGATCATCAGTAATTATCAGTACATCTTGATTGCATATTTGGTCAATTTCAGACTGCAGAAGTTTGTAAAAGTCTTTAATTTTTTCATCTTTGGCTTTAGTGGTTGGTGCATAAATTTGGTAGTAGTAGTATTAACTAGTCTTCCTTGTAGGTGTTAGGGGTATTATCCTATCACTGATAGCTTTTACCTCAGGGCAGATCTTGAAATGTTCTTTTTGATGATGAGTCACACACTCTGTTCTTCAATCTGTCAGTGTTACTGTTAGGTCTGCACTTATTACTCTACGACCTTGGGAAAGAAGTTAATCCCTATGAGACTTAGTTTCTCCATTTGAAAATAATACTAACCACTGTTTATATAAACACTAGCTTGGTTACATCCTTTGTTTTATTATTTATTAATGTATTCATTTGTTCATTGTTTGAGCTGATACTAAAACACTGTATTCTTGCTGTAATCATAGTATTATGATTTTCTGATTGAAAGTGGCCAATACCAGTCTGTTTCCACTCACTAATGCCTAGCATATCAATCTTTATGTGTTCTATTTCATGTTTGACAACTTCCAGTTTTCCTAGATTCATGCTTCATACTTTCCACGTTCTGATTATTAATAGATGTTTGCAACTGTTTGTTCTCATTTTGGTCATGCCACATCAGAAAATGAAGATCATGAAAGCTGTACTTTATTCATGCCATTAAGGTCTACTATGGTTCAAACCCACCAGCCACTCCTCAGAAGGAAGGTTGGGCAATCTACTTCCGTAGTGATACTGCCTTGGAAACCCAAGGAGGGGTCACTATGA
>NW_006922105.1:994993-998440 GCF_000298275.1 Orycteropus afer afer | reverse complement strand
GCAATCCTACTTCCGTAGTGATACTGCCTCGAAAACCCAAGGAGGGGTCGCTATGAGTCGGGGCCGACTCGACGGCACATAACAACAACAACAACATATATGTAATAAAACATTCCTCACATGTACAGTTCAGAGACATTGCGTTCATCATGTTGTGTAATCATCACCATTATCCCTTTTCCTGCTCTTTTCATCACTCATCAAAGCAGCTCAGCATTTCCTAAGCAATAAATCTCTCATTTGTCCTCCCTCCCACCTGTTCCTGGTGACCACTGATGAACTTAGGTCTGTAAACACTAGGAAGTAGTACTTTCCAAGGCCAGGTCTTTTCACTCTGCCTTCTTTGATCCCCTTCCATGGAAGCAGAATGCTGTGTCTTGGTGCATATGAAGTAGGCAGAGAACAGCATGAGGTATCAGGTGCCTGAAAGGTTGGGGACAAGGGAACCAGTGTTACTGCTACTCTGCACTTTTTGGCTCTGTGACCTTGGGAAAGAAGTTAATCCCTATGAGACTTAGTTTCTCCATTTGACAGTAATACTAACCACAGTTTATATAAACACTAGATTGGTTGCATCATTTGTTTTATTATTTATTAATGTATTTATTTTTTAATTGTTTGAGCTGATACTAAAACACTATTCCTGCTGTAATCATAAATTTTCATGCCAGAGAACTAAACACACGTAATATATAGGGTCACTAATGAGTGGTTTTAGAAACCCTTTTCAGCAGCATAGTGATCTGTAATGGGCTCTTAGGGCACAGAGAGGTAATGTGGATCTCAGAAGGGGTTAATAGACTGTTGGAAATATCCATGCATTAAAGGGAGCACAGAGCCCTATAACTTCCATTAGTAATCCTAATGTCTACTGCTTTCCCTCTCAATCTAGTCTATTTTTGTTCAGACTGAAATGTGTAGATTAAGCAGCTTTGTATTTATTTTCATTTTACTATTAAATTTGCATCAGCTGCTTTGAGGCTGTTTAAGCAAAACACTGATTTAATTGCTCTGTTTATTATTTCTTCTTGTTTTAGGCAGTGGGCCACACCATGACCGTTGCTGTACTTATAATGAAAACAACTTGGTGGATGGTGTTTATTGTCTCCCAATTGGACACTGGATTGAGGCCACTGGGCACACTAATGAGATGAAGCACACAACAGACTTCTATTTTAATATTGCAGGTCACCAAGCCATGCATTATTCAAGGTAAAAATAGTGCTGTGTTTATAAGCGTAGAAGTAGGACAAAAGGTAGTGTTAGGACATGGAAATATTTACTGTGTTCAAAACAGCCGTGTCTCTTGATGGAGGGGTATATAGGCCTGCATTACTTTGAGGAGATAAAGCATTGTGAGTCAGTGTGTGAACTTCTCAGATTCTAGGTGTGAAGGATCCTTTTTATAGATTAAAAAAAAAAAATACATACCCTGGCATCAACATATTTTGACTAGACAGTAGTTTATCAATCCTTTTACTCATATAGTAGATTAAAAATAAAAGAAAATAATACTAAGATATCCTAGATCAGTATTTGTATCCTTTCTGCTGCTGTCCAACAGTGAAGCCAACATTGGTGTTTCCTTGGAAAATCTTATTCATATAAATAAGTATGTGTGAAAATCTGGATGAACTGGATTGGGTGTCAGCATTTGCATTTGACTGCTAACCAGAAGGCTGGTGGTTCAAAACCAGTCTCGGAAGGAAGGTTGCGCAATCTACATCTGACTGATACTGCCTGGGAAACCCAAGGAGGGGTTGCTATGAGTCGGGTCCGACTTGATGGCAGTGAATTTTTTAAATTTGTTTTATTAGTTATTAATGTATTTATTTTTATTTGTTTATATAATAATTATACCAGAAATATTAAAGTTTAAAAAAGTAAGTTTCTCTATACTTTCCCCCATTCCCACTTGTCATAAGTAGTTATTTTTAAGTATTTATGATTAGCTTTTCTGGAAGTTAACTCCAGATTTTAAATAATACCTGTATACTTTATTTATGTATCAATTAAAAGTATCTGTTGATTCCTTGCTATCACATGTGTGAAATTTACTTCATTTATACTTGTGTGTGTTTCCTCAGAAGCCTGGAGATTCTTAGTCATTGGCTTATTTTCAAGTATTGCAGTTAAAAGCTGATTAGAAGGCCTGAGGTGGGCTTGCTGATGGAGCTTCACTGTAGGGTAATCTAGCTGCACATTTAGATGGGAACCTGTGGTATGAGTATCTTTAGATCTGTTCTGGTTCCCTAGACAAGACTTGATCAAACTTTTGCTTGGAGGGTGAAGCTGTGGCTGCCAGTCCTTGGTTAGGGACATAATTATGGACGTTTGCTGAGGGAATCTCAGCCTCTAATATACACAGCACATTTAATTCCTCTGCTTAATTTCCTGTCCATTCCTGGTGTCCCCCAACCCAGAGATTTACTCAGCCTTCCGTTGGGAATAACCACCAGTGTTTTGTCAGGGTTGGGGAGGGAAAGCTGCTCAGCTGAACAGAATGGGATCCAGGAGGAGAATTAGGTCTGGGGACCTGTCTGGGGGTTTGGGGACTTGTCTGGGGGGGGTGTCTGGACATCTGGGGATCTGCTCATGCTTAAACAGTCTTTCAATAGTCCTCTTTCTTGTAGCATTTCTTTACCTACATCCAGAAGTACCTGCTGCTACCAGTTTTTGAATGGGTTTGAGATTCTGTAGGGTAATTCCAGTTGGTTTTCAGCTTTCCCTACTGCTGGTTTTAGGACTTAGCTTTTTAATTCTGCTAAATTATAAAGCACTCAACCAATTGCTTTCTTGTTTTTTCTGGTATTGTTAGGTGCCATTGAGTTAGTTCTGATTCATAGTGACCTTATTGTACAGCAGGAGAAAATACTGCCCAACCCTGTGCCACCCTCACAATCATTGGTATGTACGAACACGTTGCAGTCATGGTGTCAATCCATTCGGTAAAGGTCTTCTTCCTCTTTTTCACTGACCCTCTGCTTTTCCAAGCATGATATCCTTCTTGAGGGACTGGTCCCTCCTAATAACATGTCCTACATGAAAAGAAAGGTCTCAGGGTGGTGCAGACAGTATTCACTTAGGTGGTGACCAAAAGGTTGGAGGTCCAAACCCACTCAGCAATACCGCAGAAGATCCAGGCCTGGCGATTTCCTTCTGTAAAGATTACAGCCAACCCACTCCATAGTCAACAGAGACTCTCCAAATAAACACCTTAACAAAGTACGCAAGACAAAGTTTCATCATCCTTGCTTCTAAGAAGCATTCTGGCCGCACTTCTTCCAAGACAGATTTGTTTGTTCTTATGGCAGTCCGTGGTATATTTAATATTGTTTGCCAATAACAAATTCAAATGCATCAATTCTTCTTTGGTCTTATTCATTATGCAGCTTCACATGCATATGTTGTTGTTGTTGTTATGTGCCGTTGAGTTGGACCCAACTC